>NC_142606.1:46015579-46364415 GCF_041222555.1 Hakea prostrata | reverse complement strand
AGATTTGCTACTAATTGGATAGCACTGCAGAGCTTTGAGAGTAGGAAGACGGCCTTAGGAGTATGTTTGCATCGGAGGAGTGGTTTAAGCTGGGGAGGGTTCTTCATCGGTGGGAGGAAGGAGAGCTCGGTTGACTATCCTTGATGAGAGTTTACGGCACAATGTGAGGATAGTAGTGAAGATGCTTGAGCTTTGTGGTGAATGTGTTGAGGATGGTAGATCAGCAAAGAAAACCTACTCTAGCACACATATTTGCTGCGATAGATAGGATGAAGCAGACAAGTTGCTCGGAGTCTACCCACGCGGCAACAAGAAAGTCCTTCAAATCATCAACGGTAGATGGGAGTCTATGTTGCGGCATCCATTGCATAAGGCTGGTGAGTTGTTAAGTTGTTAAGTACTTAAGTCTAGTATTTAATTTAATTTTCATTATGTTATCACACTATTAAGGCTTAAGCATTAACTATTCCCTTTTATGACATACTTTTTCTTACACGACATACTATTTAAATCCCAAGTACCATTACAAGGACAATATTGGGATGAGGCAAGATTTGATGGATCTTGTCCAAAGCTGTAGTGGAGAAGTTCGAACCGGATACGGCTAAACAAGCGGTCATCCTTATGGAGGTGAGATAGTGATTAGAATCATTTGATATTCACAATTCGTAGTTTTATACTAAGTCATTAACCTAGTAAGTAGTAACTAGTAACTACTAAGTACTAAGTCTAACTAGTTATTGTTTTTTCTCTTTATATATTAGATAAAGGCTTTTAGGGATGCCACTTTGGGAGCTTCGGTCGTCTTTGTGGCTGTATCGGGACGAGGAAACCGCCCCTGCAGGCAAGTTCATTCATTTATTTCATTATACATTATACATTTAATTATTATATTCTATGATTCTATCTTTAATTTAGTTATTTAAGTATTAAAATGACTTGGAGTCTATGTTTGTTGCAGCTGAGTGGTGGTTGCAATTTGGACGTGATTCACACAACTTGAGTAGGATTGCAAGCAAAGTGCTCTCCCAAACATGTTACTTGCCTTGGTTGTGAGCGAAATTGGAGCACCTTCAGCCTCATTCACTCAAAGAGGCGCAACCGATTGGGTGTGAAGCGTCTAGAGGACCTTGTCTACCTACACTATAATATGAGGCCCGAGAGAGGATCATATTAGACGAGGATGGACGGAGAGAGCACCAATATCGAGTTGGCCGACATATTTGAGATGGATGATGATGATAACCCGGTAGTTGATTGGATCGGGGATAGTGGAGACGGATTCTTTGGATGAGGATGGAGGTCTTCCCAATAGTCGGATTGCGAGAGGAGATGGGGGCTGATGTGGGGGACTTCATGGCCCGGGAGGGGAGGCCACATGCGAGCCCGCCCGTCCCTTCGTGCCACACCCTAGTGCATCCACCCGAGTGAGGATTTGATTTTCTGGTCCGACACTGAGAATGAGGTGACTCAGGCCTCCGGCGATGACGATGATGGTGATGATGATGACGGTGATGGTGATGATGGAGGGGATGAGGAGGGTGTGGGACCTCGTGATCAGGATTCAGCTGATCCTAGGGAGAGACCACCACCACCACCACCTGCTGGACGTGAGAGTCGAGGGGGGAGGACGACGACCACCGAGATTCACGGGAGAGAGTCGGTTCACCCACGCGACACGGGATTCGGACCATCTTGGAGCTGCATCTCGAGGCAAAAATGTTTCCTCTACATATTCGAGGAAGGGGAAGGGGAAACGGCATGGGCTGGAGCACGGAGGACACGCCATCATATGGGTCCTACCGTCCATCCGATGCCGAGAGCTTGGTGGGATCTATGAGATCGATGAGCATTGATGATACTAGAGACTCCTCCACCTCTAGAGGATCCGGATGGCATAGGCCTGCAGAGTCCTCATATGATCTTCTTGTGGAGAGTATTGGTTCTACCGAGTCGACTTATGGTTATGGTCCTTATGGTTATGGACCATATGGTGTCCCTCCTGGCTATCAGTTCGGGGTCGGGCCGGTCGGCCACGACTAGAGCCTTATGGTTATGGAGCGGCCTATGGAGCTTATGGTGTCCCTCCCACTATCGATTATCGGAGTCGGCCACTGCGACCTTATCGGTATCCTTATCCTTCTCCTAGTCCCGAGAGCCGGGGGCGGGGTGGTCTTTCATTTGTTGAGCGGATCTTCCACACTATTCCACGACCACAAGGCCCACCACCACCAGTTCCTTTGGAGATTCACAACTTCCCACCGTTAGGGAATCTTATGCATGTGGATGAGGCCACATACGGAGGTGCGATTTTTGACTATGTCCAAAACTATATGGGGCGGGGGCAAACATCATGGGAGTTATATTGTCATTTGTATGGGGTGCAGACGGAAGAGGGAGACCTTGAGGCTTGAATAGAATAGACTTGTAAGCAAGTAGTAAGTTGTAAGTTGTAACTTGTAAGTAATAACAATACAACTTCTTCTCTGATTCATGTACTATATACTTGGAATGTTGGATGTTACATTTTCAGTAGTTTTTTAGTAAACTAGTAGTTATTATAGTGTTTATTATGTTTGAAATAGCTAGTATGCAAAAATCCAAATCAATTTGAGTGCATTTGAGGCTCGAAATTGAGTTTTCAAGAATCAGGAAAAAAGTATCCAGTTTCGGTCGAAATTTCGACCGAAACCTTGAAATTTCGACCTTTTCCAAGGTCGAAATGTTCTTTTTTGTAATTAATTTTATTCGTGGGGCCACCACAGGGGGGCGCCCAACGGGCGGCCGGCCGCCCAGGGGGCCCCCTCCCTGGGCCATGAAGTCCCCCACATCAGCCCCCATCTCCTCTACAATCTGACTATTGGAAAGACCTCCATCCTCATCCAGCAATCCGTCTCCACTATCCCTGATCCAGTCAACTACTGGGTGATCATCATCATCCATCTCAAATATGTCGGCCAACTCGATATTGGTGCTCTCTCTATCCATCCCCTGTCTAATATGATACTCTCTCAGTCTCATATTATAGTGTAGGTAGACAAGGTCCTCTAGACGCTTCACACCCAATCGGTTGCGCCTCTTCGAGTGAATGAGGCTGAAAGTGCTCCAATTTCGCTCACAACCAATGGCAGAACATGTTTGGGAGAGTACTTTGCTTGCAATCCTACTCAAGTTGTGTGAATCACGTCCAAATTGCAACCACCACTCAGCTGCAACAAACATAGACTCCAAGTCATTTTAATACTTAAATAACTAAATAAAAGATAGAATATAATAATTAAATGTATAACGAAATAAATGAATGAACTTACCCGCAGGGGCGGTTTCCCGTCCCGATACGGCCACAGCACGACCGAAGCTCCCAGTGGCATCCCTAAAAGCCTTTATCTAATATATAAAGAGAAAAAACAATAACTAGTTACTAGGTTAATGACTTAGTATAAAACTACGAATTGTGAATATCAAATGATTCAAATCACTATCTCACCTCCATAAGGATGATTGCTTGTTTAGCTGTTTCCGGTTTGAACTTCTCCACTACAGTTTGGACAGCATCCATCAAATCTTGCCTCATCCCAAGATTGTCCTTGTAATGGTACTTGGGATTTAAATAGTATACTGTGTAAGAAAAAGTATGTCATAAAAGGGAATGGTTAATGCTTAATAGTGTGATAACATAATGAAAATTAAATTAAATACTAGACTTAAGTACTTAACAACTTAACAACTCACCAGCCTTATGCAATGGATGCTGCAACATAGACTCCCATCTACTTTTGATGATTTGAAGGACTTTCTTGTTGCCGCGTGGGTGGACCTGAGCAACTTGCTGCTTCATCCTATCTACTGCAGCAAATATGTGTGCTAGTGTAGGTTTTCTTTGCTGATCTACCATTCTCAACACATTCACCACAAGCTCAAGCATCTTCACCACTATCCTCACATTGTGCCAGAAACTCTCATCAAGGATAGTCAACTGAGCTCTCCTTCCTCCCACTGATGAAGAACCCTCCCAGTTAAACCACTCCTCTGATGCAAACATACTCCTAAGGCAAGTCTTCCTACTCTCAAAGCTCTATAGTGCTATCCAATTAGTAGCAAATCTGGTTATGCCTGGCCTCACTAACTCACCCTGACACTTGTCCCTCATCATCCTTAATGCATAGGTGTGGTTATATATGAAGGTGCTAACATGTCGAGCTTGGTTCATCGTATTCTTCACAAGCTTGACCTTTCCAGTCTCCTTCAACATTAAGTCAATGCAGTGAGCAGCACAAGGAGTCCAAAAGAGCCTATATCTGTCCATCCATCAAGGCATCAAGCCATCAATACAAAGTTATAAAGTGTACATGTATATGTGTAATGTAAATATATGTATTTACAAATGAAAATTAATACTATATGTTTATACTTTAGATACCTGGAGTTTTCCTGCATCTTCAACCCAGCTTTCTTGTAGTTGGAGCCATTATCAGTCACAATTTGAACTACATTTTCCACTCCAACCTCCTTCACCACTTGCTTCAGGAATTTGTAAATGTATTTTGCATCCTTCTTCTCACCGGATGCATCTACTGACTTGAGGAACATTGTCCTCCCATCACAATTCAACATGAAATTGATGATGGACTGTCTAGTGGGACCAGTCCAACCATCAGCCATCAGAGTCACTCCATAATGATTCCACATGGGCTTTAATCCCTTAATGTACTCATTTATGTCCTCTTTATGCTTAGGCAAATACACATTATATATCTCATATGGAGTGGGGCCCTGTACACCACTCCCAGCCCTACCTATCTGCTCAATCATATCTCTGTAGTAGGGCCCCTGGGCTGTATGTGCTGGAACACTATGGTAATGCGCCCATTTGGAGAAAGCCATCCCCACTTTCTCCTTCACACTCCCCCATAAGTGCTTCAACTTTCTCTGTTTATGCTCAGGCCTCGCAAATAGGGCCGGATCATTGCAAAGAATCTCAAAATTCGGATCTGTAGGATGTACTGAGGAAGCTCGACCCCTTGTAGGGGCCCGTGGGATAGGAGCCTCCTGCCTCACACTCTGAGACCTCCTCATAGGGACTTGGGAGCCACCTATGCCTCCCATACCTACTGGCTCTTTAGAGGACCCACAACCCAGACCCCTCTGTTGCCTCCTGATGTCATCAATCTTCTGTTGCTCCCTACTCATCATCATCGCCCTCCTCAGCTGATCAGCCTCGAGATCAATGTCACTGTCTCCTGGCTCATCCCTACCAAAACCCTCAGGATCTGGAAGGTCATCTAAGCAGGCATCCTCGAACTCATCCCTCTGTGTTCTCTTCTCTTTCCTCTTTTGCTTTGTACCACTAATATATGAGGCCATTGCCTTCTTGACCTCTACAGGCACCTTTGGGCACCCTATTACATCCCTGTTGCCACCA
Organism: Hakea prostrata; assembly: GCF_041222555.1. NCBI lineage: Eukaryota > Viridiplantae > Streptophyta > Magnoliopsida > Proteales > Proteaceae > Hakea > Hakea prostrata. The sequence goes on along the minus strand of NC_142606.1, from coordinate 46,358,993 downwards.
GCTAGATGCACCTTCAATCTAGTGGTCCCAGCTCCTCCTATTTGTTTCTTACAGTAATTACACTCGCTCTTCCTTTTATCAGCTGTCAGTGGCCTCCCATGATCCCAAGTTATATTTGACATCTTTAAAATAGAGTGCCTGATACAAGAAACACACTATCTTGAAAAGCTCCATAATATGCTCCAAAAATGACATACATGCTTCTAATAATAACCTCCTATTTTTAAATATATAAAAAAATATATATGTATAACTATATAAGTATTTTTTAATATATAAATAATTTTAAAATATATAAAATACACACTATCTTATAAATATCCACAACATGCTCAAAAAATTGCATACATGCTTCCACTAATACTCCTATTTTTAAATTTAAAACAGAAATTAATTATTTTTTTAATATTTAAATATATTATTTTAATTATTTAAATATATATTAAATACAGTAAAATTACATAATTAACAGAAAAAAAATTAATTCAACACCATCACAGCAATATGGTGTCTCAACTCTCACATACATTCATTTGAAGCTTATACATGTACTATACATAAACATTTTTAACAATATACATAATTTAGTAAATAATTTTTAATAACAGAAAAATAAAAAAAAATTGTAGGAAGAATCAAAAAATAATTTTGACACTACAAATTCATAGATCATCACTCTAAAGTAAACATATATAAATTTGGAAGCAATCTAACATGATTTAAGGCACAAATGAAACAAAATAAAAAAATGAGGAAGTTGGTTACTCACCTTGCAAGATTTAAGAAATTGCACAAATGGAGGAGCAAATCAAGTGTTTGAAGGAGGAATACTAGAAATTAGGTGTAGAATGGGATGAAAGCATGGGATGAAAGCAAAAGAAATCAGCAAAAATTGCAAAATGAGGTCGAAATAGCTCTGGCGATATGGCTCGAAATTTCGAAACAGCGTCGAAATGGCGAAACAGGGTCGATTTTGGGTATTTTATAAGCTGCGCAAGTGTCGTTTCGGCCCGATATGGTATCGGGTCGAAATAACGACTCGTATCGACCGAAATTCCGGTCGATACAAAACGATATGGATACTTTTCGTGCCTACTATTTCGTTTTGAGTTGGATTTTTGCAGGAATTTCGATCGAATTTTCTTCCATGCCTGCAGCCACGCTAACGATGCCCTCTGCATCTCTTGGACCTATCGATTCACCTAATTCTAGCTCCAATGAACTGCTGCACATCGATTAAGTTTCACCAGATACTATCCTTGGCGATCTGCTTCACACTGATCGAGATCCGCCTAACCCTTTTGAAGCTGGTAAAGAGCCTCAAATCCGTGTTGATCACACCTCCGTTAACCTATCAGTTCCTCCTACCTTGACGAGTAACGCCGTGGATCATTGACTCCTCTCTACTTTCCTTCATTGTTTCTCCCTCTTCTCCTAGCGTTTCTGCCCCTCTCCCAATCGACTTGTTTATCCACCCTCAAGCCCTCTCCCCTCCCCTCTACGATGGCCCATTTTAATACTCGTCCCAAGCCAATTCCTCATGGCCCATTTTCTATTTTGGGCCCCCCTCCTTGTTCTCTCCCCATTTCCAACATGCTTGGCCCATCGTCCTCCTTTGATTATGGCTTTCTCCCTAGCCTAACTCTCAAGCCCTCTTTCCACACTTCTGAAGCCCGAACCTTAGTCTCTTCAGCCGACATTAATGTTTCCAAACCTTTGATCTGTGACTTATCCCCTATTGAGCCCGCTCCTGACTCTCCGCTCTCCCCTCCTACGCATGACTTTGATCATGTTGAGTGTAGAAGGAGTAATCGTCCTATTAAAGGGCACAACCCTTTCGATGAAGACTTCCTGGTTAGTTTCAACTCCTCCAAGCGAAAGAAGAAAAAAAAAGAAAAATTCTACAAAATAGTTTCTTTTGGCCTCTATTCGGCCCTTTTTCTTTGGGTCCTATCCCGCTTAGCTTTATTCTTGCTCTTTAGCCTTGCAAATTTTCGGGCTTGACATATGTGCGTTTGTTTTTTTTATATTATTTATTCATCCAAAAAAAAAAATTGGACAAAATAGGTAAAGGAACGTGGCCAAGATGACGATGCCACTACAATAAGGTAAAAAGTGCAGGAGAGGTGGAACTAGAGACCGTAGAAAGAGCTAATGGGGACCCATCCATCAAGTAGAGCCCCCCTTTCTGTCTACCACAGCCAATCGTAAGCCCCATCCACTGGTCCTAAAACACACAATGAGAAGGAGAAAAGGTTATTTTGTAGTTCATATCATGAGTAACGCTACTAATAGATAATAGATTAGCCAAAAATTTAGGAACATGCAAGACATTAGATAAGGTAAGAGAATGCGAACAGATAATAGATCCTTTCCTAGAGATAGGGGAGAGAGACCCATCAGCCGTTCGAAGATCCTGAGCAAAAGAAACAAATGAATAAGTATGAAACAAAGTAGATGAGACTATCATATGGTTAGTTGCTCTAGAGTCAATTATCCAGGAGGGATAAGTCAAATTGACATTGTAAAAGCCAAGAATACCTGTAGGGAATTGGGGATCAACAGAGGAAACAACAACAGAGGCTATACTCGCATTGGAAGTCGGTACTGGAGAAGATGAGTCAAGTTTGGACATCAACTGGCGGAGGTGCTGGAGCTCATTTGAGGAAAGAGGTGTTGGAGTATTCAAGGTGTCAGAATTGGCTTAATTTGCAGATGCTTAATTGCTGCCATTGGTTCCATTCCTACCTCTTCCACGAGATTGGACGTCCATGGAACTTCCAACACTTGTCCTTTGCATGACGCTCTTTTCCACAATACTTGCATTTTACTGGAGGGCGAAAATCAGCAGAATTAGATTTATTATTGCCAAAACAACCACTAATGTAGATCTATCAGATGTGAGTGTGTACCATAGCTATCCTTTGACTGTCCTCTATATCTACCATGGCATAGGCTTAAGCCAGAGAAGGGAAAGGCTCTCTAGAAAGGATTTGTGCACAAATTTGATCAGATTTGTGCACAAATTTGATCAAATTTCTATATTCAATTCTGCCAAAAAATCATAAACTCTGTGTTTATCTTCCCATTGTTGATAGGCAATAGCATCTTCAGCATTCTTCGGTGTAAACTTCCCATAGAAATCTAAAGTCAGGTAATGTTCTCGAAGAGTGTTATAGTACTGAGAAAGAGTAAAGTCCTTCTGCTGTAGCTAATTGATTTTCCGTCTAATTTCAAAGCATTGTGCATCATTGCCTACTTTAAAGTATGTATCTTTAGCAACTTTCCAAATAGTTGTCGCATTAGGAAGGAGATAATTCTCTGCTATGCTTGATTCAATGGAGTTAAGGAGAAAACCCATGACCAAGCATTCATCTGCATATCACTTAATAAGTTGCAGACCAGGTGTGGAAGGTTTGGTAGAAGTCTCATCCAGATGGCCAGTAAGACCACGAGCACCAACAACAAGGGAAACTGAATGAGACCCTCTAAGATAATTCGTCCCATTAAGTTTCATAATGGTCATCTGAAGTGGAGAAAACTCACAATCCCTATGAATGGAAGACATAGGAGACTCTTCAGATGTATCAGACAAAGGAGATATGGGATTAGCCATCGCAAGAAAAAATTATTCAGATTTACAAAAGCTTCCTAGAACTATCTGAATTTACAAACCCCTGGAATTGTTAAATTTATGAAAATGTCCCTGTAACTTTTTGAATTTACGAAAATGTCCTTGAAACTTTCCGAAATTATGAAAAAGTCTCTGCAATTTTTTGAATTTACGAAAATCTCCCTAAAACTTTCCAATTTACGAAAAAGTCCTTGCACCTTTTCGAATTTACAAAAAAGTCACTGAAATTTTTCGAATTTGCAAAGCAACCCTGAACTTTTTGAATTTACGAAACAACCCCCCAAAACTGTTTAAATTTACGAAATAGCCCCCTATGAATCAAAAGAAATCTGCATAGAAGGAAATCTGCCATTGCTGCTCTTCTAGAACCTCTAGAATCTGTTGCACCTCTGTATGTTCACCAGTGAGTGAATCCCTTAGTGGGTTATCTCTATCTGTTAATGGGTTCCAAAGATATATTGGTTCTGCGTCAACAGCAAGAACGGTAGAAATTCTAGAACCTGTTGCACCTATGTAAGTTCACCAGTGAGTAAATCCCTAGGTGGGTTATCTCTATTTATTAATGGGTTCCAAAGATATTGGTTCTGTGTCAACAAAAAGAATGGTAGAAATTCTAGAACATGCTGCAACTCTGTAAGTTCACCAATGAGTGAATCCCTTAGTGGGTTATCTCTATCTGTTAATGGGTTCCAAAGATATTGGTTCTGTGTCAACAGCAAGAACGATAGAAATTTGTTTATTTGCAGCAGCAGCGGTAGAGGCAGCGGCATCGGCAAGAGGTGGCGGAGGCGGCGGTGGCAGAGGCAATGAGGGAAATCAAGAGATAGAAAGTTTCTGTAGTTCACTCTTTCTTCCCTAATCGAAATTAGGCTCTTGATACCATGTTGTAATATGAAGAATTGCTCTGAAAGTTAATTATTTGTAGACCCCAATAGGGTATTTATAGTTACAATCTAGTAAAGACCCACACTAAGTAGGAAAAAGAAATGCAAAACAAATAAAAAACTAATTCCAGACTTATTAGGAAACAGAGTCCTATTCTAATTAGAAAAACTCAGCCCATGCTTTCAACAATTACTATTATTAATATTATTATCACCCATTGCATTTAGGTGGTCAAAAATAGGTTGGTACCAAAAATCAGATGAAAGAATTTTCAGGTGTTGAAACCAGCAGAGCCCAAATTGGTTGGGAAATAGTACTTGGTTTCTACAAGGTAAAACAAAGTATCAGCTTCAGGTTGGGTTGAACCCGAGATTTTGATCCTTGATTACTATTATGAAAGTGATGTAACCCAGGGTCTTGGCCAGACTTCAGGATCCTCTCAATTACAACCAGCAGCACTAGTAGGGTTAAAAACCTGCTCTTTAAGTCAATATCTCACAGCATAACAGCTGTTTCATACTCCAAACACAACACAGATAGGCTAATTTGAAGCCCAAGTCGTAGGGTTAGGTTTAGTCTAGGGAAGGGATTATAGGTTTCAGCCAGGTCATATTAAGACTGAAACTTCAGAGAATTAATTCTGTTTTATTATTCTGTAATTTCAGAATTAATGCCAACACCTAGGGTTCAAAACTAGATTTCCTATTTAGGACTCTTGGCTAGAGTTCAGGTGCGGACCAGAGGCAGAGAGGGTGTGGGAGAGGATCCTAAAAGGGTTTTGGTTGAGGGAAAGGGAATGGGGTGAGGAATCATACAGGGATTGGGGTTGGGAAGGGATGCTGCTAATGTGGGCTATGGGAAGGTTTCAGATCTTGCACAAGGATTTGGGAGGGTAACAGGGTTGGGGAAGGGGATGGGGCTTGCTTACTTGCTGCTTGCTGAATAGGCTTGAAAATTTGTTGAAGGACACTGGTTAAGAGATTTTTCAATTGCTGCTGTTGATGAATGAAGAAGAAAGAAAATCTGGAATTTGCATAAACCTGCAGCAAATCACAAGCACAAAGGCCGTGGGCTTCCTCCTACGAGCCCACCACTTTCAAAGTCTCCTTTCAATTCTGTCTACATTTAATTAATCATAAACTGATTTGTTACAAATTGGGTTGCCCTATTTACAGCTTTACACTGAAGGAGAATTAAGCTAGGACCTAAAAAGAAGAAAACCAACACAAACTCAACTTAGGAAACAAACTAGAACTCAACTTAGGGAAACCAACCTGCATTAGAATTCCCTATTACAACTAGTCTTAGCTTTCTAAACTAAAAGAGGACTCTTAAGTAAGAGTTCCTAAACAAATACAACATGCAAAATAAGCAACCAACTACCAGATGGAATCCTAATTGAAAAGTGGATTTAAACTGGGACTCATACCCAGACAAAGACTATTCATCAATTTGTTAACCGAGGAACTGAAACAAAAGGTAGACCTATACTCCTTGTAGAAAGTGGAGTATAACTAGTGAGATCCCTTCTCTAACTGGGACTCCTAACTCAACTGAGACTCTAACCAAATGTCCAATCGAAAAACAAAATGTAGATCCTTGCTCTAAAATTATTCTGAGCCCAGAAGACAGTGGGAAAATGACAAAAATACCCCTAGAGTAATTCAGTCAGCTCCCGTTGTCGCATGACCATGGCTGAATTTGGGCCTAAAATATGAGGGGCCTATGGTTGCCAATCCTTGTTACATTGGAAAGTTCATGCCTAATTTGCACGTAAACTATGTAAACGGATGGACATCACTGAGTTAACCCATGTAAGGGAATTTTTGCACTACTTAACTCATTGATGAATTGTGTACCCACTAGTGCATTAAATTTTATCAGCAATATACACCTACTTAAATACTTCCGCAAGACAGTGATGACTAAATAATACATAGCATTATTGAGGCCAAAAGCCCTTACCATGGACAAGCATGAATTGCTCTGAAGAAAATTCGTTTAGCCGCAGAGGGATTGCATGCTACATCTGTCTCATAAGCAATGTAGAACCTCCAGAGTATTACTGAATTGTGCAACATATCATTTGATAATGCTCTTTCAAACAAACCATGAATTCTATGTTGGGAACCTCCTTTACCCATCTCAAAAGTCAATGCAAACAGCCAGACAATGACAGATGGTTTCCTGCCAGCAAAGCAGATATCAGAAATATAAAGTTTAATATAATTACTCAAATTAATCAAAGAAGAATGATATCACAAATTCACATTTTCATTCCAAACAAGAAACCAACAATTCAGCGAGGTCAAACATCTTGAAAGCTAGTCAGTGTAGCAGAATTCCAAAATTTAGTCTCATATAATCATAGTTGTCTAGGTAACAAGATCTACAACCCCATCCCCTCTTGCCCCTTAGTTTCTTTGATCCTCCCCGTCATGCCATCTGAACCAATTCTTAACACCAGCGAATCAATTTTCTGTTCCAGAAAAATCTGCCATCAGGAACCTCCAATATTTGGAACTCTTAACTCCCTATACAAAACCTAATCTTCAATCCTAAGCTCCTTCCCTTCTGTTTATCTAAACCCTAGAATCCCCTGTGCTTAATATAATCCAAAACCCTACTTGATTTCAGTTCAGACCTCTACCACCATTAGAATTTGCTGATTTTTGAAGGAAAGCATCTATACCCTGACTGTGCCACTCAATGTTGGTTTCAATCAAATTGTATGACCACCTGAAAGTTATCTAAAGCCCTACTTTTCCCAGAAACCCTTACTTCTGAAACCTCTACCCTTCCCACCACTAATTCCAGCCATAGTTTGGACTGTTGCATCCCCTCACCAATCTAGACACTTGATCCTAGTCTTACTCTAATTCTAACCTTCATGAAATTAAAACATCAAACCCTAATTTTACCCTGCCTTAGTCGTAACCCATATGAAATCAGTTCTATTTGGAGTCTCCTGGAACTTATTAATCTAAGGCCACATCAACTTCATGACTAATATCATCTCAATACTGGCAATTCAAGTACCACCTAGCATGGTACAAAATTTAGGCAAAACGACATGAAAAAATCGGCAAAATCGGCGATTATTCATTTTTTCGCGATAAATTTGGCAATAATCTTGGAAATTCTTTGGAAAATTGGAAATATGAAGCGATTCTAGAGCGGAATCTTCATCATGAACAAACAATTTTACCAATTCTATCCCAATGATTCAGGCCTCAGAAGGCAACCTGCCAAATGTGGTTAGGGAGGACAAACCACATGGAAGAATTTCTGGAAATAATTCAAATTAGGAAGGGATTTTGTAGAAGGATCTTCAAGGTCAATGAACAATCTTACCAATTTTGTCCCAATGATTTAGGCCTCAAAAAGCGATGTTTGTGAAATAAAAATAACCGCAAGCGCACGGTATCGTGTAGCTAACAGGTCGATCTCAAGGAGATATGCCACTTAGAATTTAATCTCTTAACGGTAATGCGAAAGTGTAATAATTCAAACATTTTAACTAATTGATTAAATTAAACGAGCAGTCCTAATTCATACATCTAATGCAATTGAATTGAGACGAAAAATGAAACAAACATAACCAACGCATAATTAATAAAAGGCAGAAAAAACGCGAACAATAAATAAATAAAAATAAAAGGGAAGTGATTCGAGTGTCAGCTCTGGATCTAGGGAAGGGAAGTATAATTATAATGACTTTGACCATGGATCCTTTACTGTAGCTTACAGTCCACCGATTGGGGGAACAGATATTAGAGGGGAAAAAATTGCAGAAAGGAAATAATCAAAGCAATAAAAGGAAAAAGGAAACCTTAACCAAAGAGAGGAATGACTGTAGGCATCTCTAATCAAGGACCCAAGGGAAGGGAGAACAATAAATAAATGCTGAAAGTAAATCCTAAATTAAGAATATGGAGGGGTAGATAGAAGTGGGAATGGAGGGGGGAGAGAAGATTATTGAAGAGGGTTACTTACTTGCATCTTCAAACTTCAAATAATAAAAAAGAATTGAACAAACAATTCGAATCTCAATCAACCCTAACAACCAGATCTAGATCTAGAATGATCTAGATCTGCAATTGATAGACCTAGAGAAAAATGAATCCTCAAACTTGAAACTTGAACTTGAACTTGAAATTGCATTACATAGAAAAATTAAACCTAAACATTCAATCTAGAAATTAGAATCTCACAAAAGTAATCAAGGAAAACTATAGAAAGCCTAAATAAACTAAAGAGAAAAGAAAGAGTGCTTCTCCTAAGCTCTAAAACATGTTTTCCCTTGATGGAGTATGCTCTCCTTTTACAGAGTTTACATGGGATATGAATCTTGACAAAATTTGAATCAAACTTAGAGTTCCTATTTGACTCAACCAATTAGGGTTTTGGCATACTAATCGGACTGACTTAGAGAGATCAAATGCACAATTCCATCGTTGGATTTGAGGATTAAGAAGTCGTGAAGCTCTCCTCCAAAAATCAGCTCGATCGGACACCGGATGATCATTCAATGAAGGGCTTGATTGAAATTGAACAGAGACATTCAAAAACGGGATTTTTCCCTCTTCCTTCTCTGAATATAATTCTTTTTCCTCTTTTTCTTTCTTTGATCAAATACCAAATAGGAAATAAGATATTGAAGTATGCAAGGACTCTTTTCTCCATTAGGACTCTCTCAATAATATCTCTATAGATTTGATTGATAATTTACAATCTCAGCCGTAGATCAAAATTTGCTTCTTTATCTCTAAAATACTTTGGAGCTGGCCCATAATCACATCTCTAGCCCATCATGCTCTAGATTAGGCCCATTTTCGCATTTGAGAATTGAACGAACCTCTTGACGTGTAAAATTGCATGATTCATACCCAAAACTCCAACTATTTGCTTAAATCTTGAAAACTCCTAAAATCTGCAAAAACAACATAAAACCCAAAGTAGCTCCACTCTAAGTTTGTAAAATGCATGTTTTATGCCCTAAGATTTCACACATAAATGTGCTCATCAAGCAACGTGTCAAATGTGGTTAGGGAGGAGAATCTAAGTGGAAAAATTTATGGATGATTCAAATTACAAGGTGATTAGTGCAATCTTCAAGGTCAATGGACAATCTTATCAACTATGTCCCAACAATTCAGGCCTCAGAAGACAACGTACCAAATGTGGCTAGGAAGGAGAATGTGCATAGGAGAATTTCTAGGAAATAATTAAAAATGCCAAGTACCAAGTGCCAACACCCTGATGGACCGAAACACCCAAATTTCACCAAAATGTCGGCTAGGCATTCTTCCCAGTTTCCATATCTTCCTCCAAACACTTTGATGTAGCTTTAATTGAATGTTAGCCTTTCATCCAATATCTTCCATGAGATCAGCCAATAACTAGATTTTGAACTTGGTCATAGAGGGGTATACTGAGTATTTCCAATGGTTGGATTTTAAAATAAAACATGAAGGGATTTGTATGCAAGTCCCAAGGATGATATGGTGTAAAATTGGCTACATCTGATGGCAGGTTTGAGAGTCCTCAAATTGGTAGGAGCTTGAATTAAAGTAGGGTTCCTAAGGTTAATCTGTCTAGAGAACTTGGATAGAGCTGTAAGTTGGGGGAGTATAGACCTAATAGGAAGGAAGGGTTCCTCCATGTTTGAGTGAATCCCAATGGTTAGATCGGCACATCTCTTGCAAGGAAATGTTGGTGTCTAAGAGAATCTGAAAAAAACCAGAGAAGTCTAGAAAATGAAAAAAAAGGTGACAGGAGAAGAGTGATGGGGTTTAAGCTGCAAGATACCTGGGTGGGAGAGCCTAGTAGAGCTGGGAAGTGAATGGCCTGGCTTATTGAATGCTGTCTATTCAGCCATAGCGAGGATCTGGCTTGATTTCATCGAAAACCTTAGGATTACTCAACCCTATACCCGGGTGGGAGAGCCTAGTAAGCTGTGAAGTGAATGGCCTGGCTTATTGAACGCTGTCTATTCAGCCATAGCAAGGATCTGGCTTGATTTCATCGAAAACCTTAGCATTACTCAACCCCTGGACCTTCTCTGTCAAAAGTTGAATAACCAGCAATGCACTTTCACAATCAAAACAAAACACTCAAGCTTGAAGAGAAAATAATCTATTACTCAACTGTAGCGCCTCCCATCAGGTAGGGGGTCTAACATAACCAAGACAAAGGAGTTCTTGTCCGACTTGTACTCTAAGCTGACTAAAACTAGGACAGAAACTAACCTACCTGTAGTTAATTAAGCAAGCCTAATAGTGGGCTCCTTTCACAAGAAATAAATTGACTTTAAACAAAAAGTAAAAAGAAAACTTATATTTCCTTGCAGTTTTCTACATAAAGTTTGGTAGAATTACTAAACGGCCACTGAAATTACCAACACTGAAAAAAGTTAAGTACGGAAAACAATTGATGGCTTTGAGTGCTGCTACGCAGCAAGCATAGGGATTTCACCAGGGCTTCTAAGGGCAGGTCAGCAAGTCTAAGAGCTCTTATTGGGGTTGGATTTGCATCATACTTGTTATGCTGAGCTGGAGCAATAAAATGAACAGATAAAGAGAATCCTTCAGAATCATCACCAAATTGGGCTTCCTCCTTAAAGATAGTCTAGGATTTGGTCATATATGTATTAGGCCTTTGATTCCTTGGGTTTACTTTGTAATTGGGCCAACTTAATAGGCCTAAAATATGGGTTGAAAATAAGGAAATGGAATATATTCCATTAATATGGTTCATGGTTGTCAAGGCAACAAGGCATGGCGATAGAGGGCAACAAAAACCAAGGCGACACCAAGCAAGGCACTAAGGCATCGCCTAGAGGCAACAAGGCAACACCAGTTTGCCTTAACCCAATAATGGGCCTAGGCAGCTAGGCGGCTGCCTAGGCGGACGCTTTGACAACCATGACATGTTAGGATCCTTTTTTAAATGTAATAACTTTCTTATTCCAATTACCTAGTCAATTTAGGTTACTTAATAAGTTAAGGATTAGGTTAGCACTTTCCTCTTTAGCATAAGAGTCTATTTCAATTTGAGTTTGAAACTATGCAAATCAATGAGGCTATAAATATAGGTGTAATAGCTTACTGAGCCATGAGTTGATAAATTGAACTTTTGAGTTTTTGTGAGGTAAACGACATAGCATCCCCCCCCCCGCGCCTCTGCTCTCTTATGCAATTTCTTTCCTAATGTGATTCCTTATCTTCTCCCGAGAATATATTTTCACACTCAACCATATTTCAACAGAAGTAAGTTGAATTAGCCCCAAGTGATGTAGTAACAAACCGATTCAATTGGTTCCGACCCAACCCCAAAGAACCAGTACAGTAGGATTTGGTCCAAAAAGAGTTGGACTTAAATACGTATTTTATTTCAATTATAATTTTAGTATTTTATTTCTCTTAGCATTTCTAAGTGAGAGTGTTTAGAACTTTGGATTGGGGTCTGTTTTGAGTTTTATACTTCAACTGGGATTTGGTTTTATTTCTTTTAAATTCAAATAGCATGTATTAAGATACAATTTTAGGTTGAATAAAACAAATTCACTGTTTTCCTTCCTTCCAGTCCTCCCCCCCTTCTTCTCTTCTACTTTCCCATTTTTCCTTCCTTGAAGCCCACCATTGCAGTACTATACTAGGCCTGCATCATTAGGTCTCACCCCACCACTAACCTTTTTTCTTACGATATTCCTACTCTTTCACTAATTCTGCCCTGCGATAGAGCAGGTTAAAAAAATAATAAAATAAAAAGTGAAAGAAAGACAGTTTGGTCAGCACCAACTATACGGGAGAAATAAGAATAACTGAAAGAAATCAAGAAGCAGAAAAGACATGAAACAGTGGGGAGAAAGGCTTGAAATGTTTGGAATCATAGGGAAAAAAAGAAAAGAAACCGCAGAACCAGAAGCAGAAAAGAGAGAGAGAAAGAGAGCAGAGCAGAGCAGAGTAGAAGAAGATGCTTAAGAGAAATAGAAGGGTAAAAAAAAGGATGGACAGAACCAGAGAAAAGAAGAAGAGATCCGAAAGAAAAACCAAGAAAAGGAAGAGATATCGGAGAAAAAACTCCGAAACAAAAGAAAAAGGACAGAGAAGACGAAGAAGACGTCACCGAACCAAGAAGCCCCCAACTATCAGCCAAACCACTGCAGTCCATAATCCATCGCCCTTTTGCAGTCTCCAAATCCCATCGGTAAACAAACTCCTCAACCCATGACTCTCTTGTCCTTCTCTTTTATTTAGTTTCCATCTTTTATTAAACTACCCTATCTCTAAACCTAAGATAATCCCGTCCTCGCTTTTTCTATTAATTTTATCTCAAAAGCTATTATTTTCAAGTTTACCTCCACTGCCATATGTTAACAGCTAAATCATTTATTTGAACACCACTTATTTAGAAGTTTGTCATCCATTGATAGACTTAAAATCACTTACAATTCTGCCATTACTTAAATAGTTTCAATTATATACAGCTTTGCCATTACGGATGTAATGGGGGACAAGATAGAGACAAGGAAGGTTAAAGAAAATATGGGGAAGAAGCGGAAATCTCAGAAGAATTAGAATTGAAGAAGGAGAAGAACACTCATAAGAAGAAGAGGGGAGAGAGAGAGAGAGAGAGAGAGAGAGGGGCTGCAAACCACACAACTAAGCTACAATTCAACTTCTTTCTATTCTTTAAGTCTTTTCTTAATTGCAATGTAAGAGCCTATTTATAGCTTGGGTAAAGTTTTTTATAAGAAAAAAGAAACTTTACCATAGACTGAAAATAGAAACTAATATATTAGTAACTAGTGACAATAGAATCTAATAAATATAGAAACTACTAGACTTTATATTGCAGCCACATGCATGAATAACTAAAAGAGAAATTACCGAAATAGAAACTAAGTTCTAAATCTCCCAAGAAAAAAAATTTCCATAAAAAATCTGATCTTGGGCCCCACAAAATCCTCTATGGATATTAGCAACACGCCAAATAATGGCAGCACTCTTCACGTGAACAGTGTCCCCCCCCCCCCCTTTCTTTTTCTCTCTTCTCTTCATGTTTTGAGGTGGCCTTTAATGCTGGTTAAATTTGGTTCTTGGCTGGTTGTCCTGCATCAGGATGACTCTCAGTTATTCACTATTCTACTATTACTAATAGACTTTCAGTTAATTACTATTCCATCATTACTTAAAGACATCAGTTTATTTACAATTTTTACCACCCAACCATAGAGTTTTCTTTTATTTACCATGGTTGTCATTATCCTTGCACCTAAACTTGTTTCTCTCCACCATACTACCCAAAAATGGAGTCCTCCGACAATTTAATGTTTATAACACTATTAGTTTTATTCAATTCAACATGTATTACAATGAAGTAGGGTAAGCTATATATAGCAGCAGTACAATTGGATAAAAAGACTTAAGACTCTAACATGGAAACATGACTTAACTTGGCATCCTTTATAGGCTACCATCCTTTTTACAACTCAATTAACAACCACAAATAAAAGCAACTTGCAAAATAAAACTAGTTATCCAAAAGGAATCTTAATTTGAAATAGATTCCAATCAGGACTTCTACTCTAACCAGGACTCTCAGTACTAACTCAATTAAATAAGTAAAATCAGCTTTGACCATTATGCCCCTAGTAGGGTTTGGCCAGCCCAATAGGCGCGCCACTTTGGTGGGGCTTTATGGCCCAAATTATGGGTAAGGCTAGGGTGAAGATTCCTGCTTACACCACTTCCAACATCAGTGATGTTTTGGTCCATTACTGCCATCTGAACTACAATGTATAATTTTTGAGGATCCTGCCACTACCAGACCTCAAACACCAAAAAATACACCCCCTCTAACTAGGACTCTCAGTACTAACTCAATTAAATAATTAAAATCAACTTTGACCATTATGACCCTAGTAGGGTTCGGCCAGCCCAATAGGCGCACCACTTTGGTGGGGCTTTACGGCCCAAATTATGGGTACAGCTAGGTTGAAGATTCCTGCTTACACCACTTCCAACATCGGCGATGTTTTGGTCCATTACTGCCATCTGAACTACAAAGTATAATTTTTTAGGATCCTGCCACTACCAGACCTCAAACACCAAAAAATACACCCCCCCTCTTGCCACCAAACCCCCCCCTCCCAAAAAAAAAAAAAAGGTTGATGCAAGAGTCAGTTTTCAAAAATTTCTTATCCTTCAGGGGGGAAAAAAACAAAAGAAACAAAAGAAAATGCAATATCCCAACATTTAATGAAAATAACACTGAAAAAAAGAAGGAAAAAATAATAATATTCGTCAATCATTTTCTTTTTTTCATGGTCACTAAATTGGTTAAACAAAAATAATATATTAAAATCAGGAAGGCAAACAGATATCATGGAAAATCTTCCAACAGAATCATGCTATAGAGCCATCAAGAAGAAAGAGCTTACTTGTGACAGCAGTCATCCAATATCCGTCGGAGTTTATTAGGAACTGTATATAGATGATTGATTTCCATGAAAGTGGCATAAAGCTTTGGATTATAAGGATAAATTTGCAAGCCTTGTAGAATAGACTGTGTTACTGTTGATAGTTTCAATTGCTTGTGATGTTTCTGAAGCATCCTGGTGTAATAACTGAACAAAGATTCAAGCTGTGAACTTTGGTTTCTTCTTTCTGATATCAAGAAGAAAACGTAGTCAGCAGAAAGCAAGCAACATTTATATCTCTATATATATAAACAAGAAAAGTTCTCCTCAAAACTCATAAACAAACAACTCTAGTTGGATAACGGTCAGACATAATTAATCACTGAGACACTAGAGAAAAGGAGACAGAGCTACCTAAGAACAGATATTTAAACAATTGAAGGAACTAGTTGATGCATGTGCCACACCAAATTAGGCTAATTTTCTTTCGAATCAACCTATGGTCATTTGAGTGCACAAATCGGTTATTTACATAGTTTAACTTTGACTTGAGGTAATATGACCATTTAAAAGTCGCTTGATTAGAATTAGTTGGTCCACTTTTAAGACACGGTACTTAGGTCATTTTATGCATTCATCAGCATTATTAGTTTGTAATTAGGTTTAGCCCATTCCAATAACAAATAGGACTAGTTCTTGGCTCAGCCACAATATATACCCCATCAATGGGAATAACAGAATAGACAGGAATTTAATTTGCTTACAAGCATTGCTTGGCTGCATGTTGTGCGTGGTGATTATAGTCCAAGCGCTTGTTTTTCCTGCTGGTTCAAAGCATGGAGAAACCTAAGTTTTTCGGCCCAGCAAAAAACCAAAATTGTCAAGTTTCGACCTAAATTTCGGAGGAAACTTGAACTTTTTTTGAAATTTTGACCCTAGGTTTTGGGCCTTATATGACATATATTTCATCTTATTTATTGTCTTCTACCTATTTGAAGCATAATAAATACAATGGAACTAGTATTTTGCCCCAAAAATTATCATTCAAGTACACTAACAAATGATTGGTTTCGAAAATACAAACTGTATGGCATACATGTATAGAATTATCAGCTTACATAAATTGTTTGATAGAATAGTTATATATACAAGAAGTCAACAAAATACAATGACCAACTAGATCAAGTGATGGTGTCTCACGTGTATTAAGTTCAAGCTCATATATCATGTATACATATGTATTTTGAAATTTAGAAAATAATTTTTAGATGAGAAAATTAAAAAAATAGTTGCAATAATCAAAATATAAGTTTAACAACACATAATCATAGATCAATAGTCCTAGAATAAATGTAAATTAATTTCAAGGCAATAGAAGATCATTTAAGGCTTGAAGAAAACAAAAATGAAAAAAATGGAAGTTTGGAACTGTTGGGTATGGCTCATGCTTCACATTCTGTTGCTTCTTTTGTAGCTTGCAGTTAGGCCCATATATAGTTGTTGTGGCTTAAAAGGTGTTTTGAAGGCAAAAAAAGGAGCAAACGAGATGTTTGAAGGTTAAGTAGTTGTGGAAATTAGGTGAAACTGGGATAGAAATTAACAAAGAAGAACAAGTTTTAGTGTCGAAACCTGCGAAATTTCGGTCAAAACTTGCAAAATGGTCGAAATTTCTGAAATTTCACTCAACACTTTGAACTTTAGGGAAATTCTTGAAGTTTCATTTCATTATCAAATTTTGCGGATATTTCGGTTGAAATTTCAGTAATTTCAACTGAAATTTTTTCCATGGTTCAAAGTCTAGGAGGAGATTTGGTGATAGGTGCTTAAAGCCATAGTTCCCTTACTGTAATCTGCAGAAACGAAGAGAAAGAAAAAGAGATAGAGAAGAAGAAGAGAGGCAGAAACACAAGATCAGGTGAGAGGGAGGTCGAACCAAAATAGACTGAACAAAACTAGACTGAACCAACAGGTTTAAACCATTAAACTAAATCAAATAAACAGATCGAAACACCCAACCCTAACATCTTTTCTTCTCCAAATGGCAGAAAGCTTCTCTGCCAGAAATTCAGGCACAACTCTGGCAACAACGACATGAAAGGTAATCAAACACTTCTCCGCCAAAGAAGAACATGAAAATGGGTACTAAGTTACTAACCTCTATTGAGAACTTGCCAAGAGTTGCACCTCTTCACCACCGATCAAACTCAGTCTATATTCTTCAACCAAGTTCTCCAATAAAGTTGAAGCATGACATGCTGCTTCAAATCTTCGACAAAAACATCAACAAGAGTGCAACCTTCCCAACCAGGGGTGGTTCCTTCTCTTACTCCAGAAATAATTCTTTATACCAACAATGCTTAGAATCGAAAAGTAAAGGAACACCTACAGCTCTGATACAATGTGATTTTAAGAAGAAAGTAAGGAAAGGAATGAAGAAGACAAGAAGAAGAAGAGAAATTGATCCTGCTGTGGAGGCTCTTAAAAATTATGAGCACTCCCCATAACAAACTCTTATTTATAAGCTATTTACAATAGTATTCCTAATAGGAATCAACAAAGAATTTAAGTAGAAATAGAACTCCTGGTTTAATTTAATCTAGGACTCTCAATATGCTCCTTTTCCCATCGTGAGTTAGCGCCTGTTGCTAACTTACAATGGTTCTTATTTTGTTCCAATTCTTCCCTTCCTAACATCAATGAAGGACTCCTCAGCCTTTTGACAAACAGGCGCCTAGAATTGAGGACTTCATCCCTGCCAGTTCTACCATTCGAAAGTTTTGTCTTGGTGTTGTACTAGCAGCAAGATATCTACTACTTCCTCCTCACTGCAAGATGCGCAGATGAGTCCACACTAGAGATTCCCAACGCATCAAACAAGGAGCGTTTGATCAGCACATTCATTAGGAGAAAAATGCTTCAAGAAGGGGAGAACTGATGTGAACACGAAATTGCCCCTAGCCTAAGCCCTAAGTGGGGCCCACAAGATGCACCTAAGAAGCCTCCCTAGGCTAGCCGAACCCTCTAGGAGGGGTAATTTGGGGCATTTTCAGCCCTATTTAGTTGCTGGAATTAATTCCAGTTCGATTGTTAAAATGTCTTAATCTAAGTTAGAAATTTAGTAGTTGAATCCTTAGTTCTTTTAAATTTTAGTGTCAATTAGAGTTTTAATTAAATAGAATTTAGCAAGTGCTAATTAGAGTTTTCAGTTACTTAAAGAGTTCTATTTCAGTACGTGTCAATTAAGGTCCATTAGATCTTTTAAACTTTATTTCAATGGTTGTTGTGGTGGGATCCTAATCTATAAGGAATCCCACTTAGAGTTGAGGTCATTTAGTAGGATATAAAAAAGAACCTACTCTTTCTTTGTAAGTAGTCTGATTATTGAATGTTAAGTTATTGAGTTGATGATTGGGGTTCCTGTTGAGGACGCCTAGGCAGGTTTTAGTAAAAATTTTCAATATTGAGCACCATTCTGAATTTTCAGCAAATATTCTTCAAGCATCCAAGTGAAGTAATCCCCAGCTCCCTCTCCTCTCTCCCCTACCCATGCAAGGCTCCCCCCCCCCTCCCTTTCACCCCAGGCCCCTTCCCTGCCCTGCACAACCTTATGTCCCCTCCCCCCTTGCTACCGTGACCTGGCGGCAGCCTGTCCAACCCCAACGATACTCCTAAACCTAACCCCCCCTCCCTCTAGGCCTTCCCCTACCCTTTCCTACCCTGCAACACCCCCTCTTCTCCAACCCATTTGGCCCTACCTCTTTGTCTCGTCTTCCCTGTGCAAGCAGCAGTATACCTCCCCTGTTCTCACCCCCTTGCCTCCCCTATCCCTCCTAATTGGATCACACTTACCCCTCATCCCATCCGTACCCTAAATTCCACCTAAAACCTAAAACCTAAAACCTAAATTCCTCACACTTCCAAAAATTCTGCACTTCATCTTCTTCATTAAGTTTTTGCAACTCTTCTTCTACCTCTAGACCTAAACCCTCACACTCCAACCCATTTGAAATAAATCTGAAATTACAAAAACAGCAACAACAGTCACATTCTCCCACCTAACCGAAACCCTGAACCCTATTTTCCAAACCCCACTTGATTAAAAAAAAAAAAACAGATCTGGTTTTTATCAGCATTACCGCAAGGTTTCAAGTTCTAAAACCTCTCCCATTTCACCCTAAACCTGGCCGAACCTTCCTAGACCCCTATCAAACCCTTGAGACCCCTAAAACCCACCCTAGACATCCTAGAATATTTATTTCTTTGCTAGAAGATTCTGGGGCAGCCCTTAGTTTTAGGGAAATCATCATCAAAACCCTAACGAGTTTACATCAATAGGATATGTGCACTTGAGCATATGCACAAACAAAAGACACAGGCATATGTTATGTTGTATCTATATGCAGAACAGGGACAGAGAGAAAAGAATCTAGCTAAAACTGGGACATCATACTAAAACAGAGACGAAGTGAGTAATATAAATTACACAGACACCATAGCCTGCATAGCTTCAGCAGAGAACAAAGTAAATACAGGAAAATAAAGCTCAGAGCCAGGCTTTGGTTCACAGTTGTCAAGGCAACAAGGCAAGGTGAGGCAATATAGGGCAACTAAAACCAAGGCGAAACCAGGTCGCCTTGACCCAAGAATGGACCTAGGAGCCTAGGCAGACACTTCGAAAACCAAGCTTTGATTACAATCATGTTTTATATGAATCTTTGTAGATCATCAAGGTGGACATTCAAAAGCAATAACTAAATTTTCACAACAAAACCTTCACAAAACCACTGAAGGCATATTAATTGATGAATTGTTCCAATCCCAATCAGGGGTACAGAGGAATTGCAAGATTTCATCCAACTGGATCAGTAGAATGTGTACTGCTAGCTTGAAAAAACTGTTCAGTTCAGACACAGGAGTTAAGACATTTCATCCAATTAATTAAATAGAAAGTCTTCTACTGCTTGCTTGAAAATACTATTCACTTGATTTTTTCCAAAAAACACAATCAGATATGCCAAATAGGCCTGTACAGGTTGGAATCAGAAGAGGCCCATCCCTATTCTCCTCATTTCCAACTGATTTGGACTGATTCCTAAAAGAATGAGAACAGAACGGGCCAGATCCAATCCCCATTCCTAGTTTAATAACCTTAGTCCTACCCCTTTTTTGCCCCTACCATGGGAATGATCAGGTTTTCGAAACATAATTACTGGCTTCAAGAAGATTGAGCACAAAAATGGAAGTTGGGGAAGATGGCTACACAAATTTAGGAATCAATCACTACTACGTGGTATTTGTGTATTTGGTTAATTTTCACTGGATCTTCTGATAACAGATTTGAAACTTGGCTTGCTAAAGTAGTCATAATTCATGACGGAAAGTAAATGTCATAAAAATCTGTCTTTTTCCATAATGTGGTGAGATCTATTCATGCAGATCAATATACAAATATTAAAATGACCATATGACCAGCAAAATCCATAAAATAATATTTAGCCAAGCAAGATAATAGGAACTGAAAAGATTGAAATGCACATCAGAAGAAATACTCGATATTGCACAACATCATAGCTCTGGTCTTCTAAGGTAACATTTAAAATCCAACAGTTTGGTATCGAATTTAATTTGGAAGTTTTTTTTTTTTTTTTTTTTGGGGGGGGGGGGGGGGGGAGGGTGGAAAGCAAAAATGTAAGTCAATAATATAAGCAGATAGAGCGAGATTTAACAAAGGGACGCGAGATAACCTGGTAGCACCATTGAAAATGCCTCTTCTAGAACTTTAATCCCCGCAGCCCATCCTGAAGTCAAATCCTCAAATAAAGCAGCAGAACAGATTAGGGCTACAGCATAATCTTTTATATCCCCACGCGCCCATTCTGAACGCAGTGCTCTAATTCGCTCCTTGAATCCTTGATGAGCTCTAAGCATTTGTAAACTCGATGGTTCATCTCTAAATGGACTATATTTAACACCACTTCCTAAGGATGCTAGAATGTGTACCGCACGTGAGGCTGATTTTACATTACTTCCCAGACTATTGGCAAGCTCCACTTCCGCATACCAAAAGTACAAAAGTGGTGCATTTGACTGAAGTTCCTGTTCATATTTTCTATAAAATGTAAATGGATGTCCCCTTCATGTATGGTACAACAATTGGT
This sequence comes from Hakea prostrata, assembly GCF_041222555.1. NCBI lineage: Eukaryota > Viridiplantae > Streptophyta > Magnoliopsida > Proteales > Proteaceae > Hakea > Hakea prostrata. Next base: position 46,337,890 of record NC_142606.1, on the reverse strand, counting down.
TAACAAAAATGTCTACTACAATGGCAAAAGAGAATGTCCATTCCTCGATAAAATTTCAGACAAAATGACCAGAAGCATAGAGCATTTACATTATTAAGGGCAACTAAATAATAATACACCTGCAAAAAAAAAAATTAAAAAACAAAAAAAACAAAAAACAAAACAAAAATAGATCAACAGAACAACAGATAGCTGAAGCAATCAGTAAAAATTGCACAGCACTAGGCAGTGAAATAAAAGGTAGAAAATCAGTCTGAATCCCAACTCAGAACTGGACCCTCAGAGTTCTAGAGTTGGGGTTGGTTTGTTTTCAGTTTTCCTTTCTTTTCTAATGATATGTTTTCTGTGGAGAGAGTTGTGCATGTTGTACAATAACCATCAAAGTTAAACCTAGATCCATTCAATTGAAGAAGCTTCCAGAGCGGTACTAACCAGTAGTTCAATAATTAGTAGGCAATTTTTTCCCACCCATGTATGTAAGTTTTATTATGCCAAGACTTAATTCTGGTTGATTCTTGCTTCAATTGGTAAAATGCAACTTCTCATAGAGCAACACAGTAATTGCAATCGTTCACTTTTCCACATTTTGGCAAGTTTTGCATGATATTTAATCTTTTAATTGGTTTTTTCTAATGTAATTAGGATTAGGACTAGTCTATGACCAGCCCTATACAAAACCCCATAAAAGCATAGGGAAATAGTTTAGATTCCTTTTTTGTATTTAATTTTACTTGCTTTGTCCAATTGCTAGCTTCTACTCCAGTATATTCATTTCCATTAAGCAATAATTCTTACCTTAGTGAGATATCTAGAGGATTGGTTGAAGCGGTCACTCCAGGATGGTGAGAAGCACAGGAGGTTCTTTAAAGTTTTCCTCACCTTGAAAATCAGAATCTCACAATTCAAAAACAGATTCAAGTGCAAGCATCCCAACATGAGACTACTACTTGCCAAGCCATAAAACATCCACTGTTCAAGAAACTATTGATCTCCATCCCCTAAATTCTACTTCAAAACCTTCTGATCTCAAACCCTAACTTCTCCTATTTTCTTTTTGCCTTCATCAGAAGAACCTACCGACAGCTGATACACCGGGAGAATGCTTCTTGCATTTCAACACTAGAGAATAAGTGAACTACCTAAATAGGAATGTTCTCTCTTTTGGACTGGTTTACTCTATATTGTCAACCCCTTTGTTGAGTCGAACTGTAGCCACTTCAGATGGAAAGCCTGGGGAAATGGAAAAGGGTTTACATGACAGAGTGAATCAAGGGGAGGGGGCCTACAACAGCACATTAACAGAACAAATTTTCATGGTGCCAAGTGTATCAATTATAGCTTGGTCCCCCCTCCCCCCAAGAAAAAGGCCTAGCGTTAGGTGCTGTAACGCAGGGTCTAGGCCTGTCTTCAGGATCCTCTCAAATACAACCGAAAGCAAATTAGGTTTAAACCTTGCTGTTTGGGTTATAATCTTAGTGGACACCAGGTGTTTTTATACCAAACACCTTATGGATACGCTAATTTAAAGTAGTCTTAGGGTTAGGTTTTTGGAAGTTTAGGATTAATTGGTGTTTTAAGGCTCCTGCTGTGTCCTTCAAACACAAGTCAGGATTACCACAAATCTTTCAACATGGTATCATAGCTTCCTCTGATCCAAGAACCCTGAGAGTCCCCATCACAGAGCTCCACCACCACCATCGCTGTCTCTATTTCCCTTCCACTACCATTGCAGGGCTTCCACCACCCTGAGAACAACCAGCAATAGTTTCAACCACCATCACCTAGCTTCGGCCACCACCTCTCTACCCTTTTTCCCTCCCATCACATCTCCTAGGCACCATCGCCTAGCCCCAACCACCTCTTTTCCCATTTTTATCTTCCATCGAACCACCAAATAACATCCTGCAGTCCATCTAGGATCACTCTCCAGCCTATTTTCAACCTGCGTTAAGTCCTAGAAGTCGCTACACATCTGTGATCCTTCTAGGCTTGTTAAACCCTTCGATCCACTAGTCTTCTACCTCCTTTCTAATCTGCAATCGCCCCAAAATAACGCCTGTGATAGCTCTAGAAGTATCACATGTAACAACCCCCGTATTTCTAACCCGGGATCCGTATTGCAAATCCGAGAACCCGAAGGTCTAGTCGGATTAATTTGTGGAGTGTCCGGATCGAAGTCCATGATCCATATCCAAAACCCATGGATCTGGATTCTCTTATTGATTAGGGTTAGGTTGAACTTGGGTTTCAACCCCCCTGAGCAAAGCACCCTTGTATAGCAATATACTAGGGGGCGGTTGCTAGTGGCGGTTGATTGAACCAAGCGACCGTCAAGTTCTGTTTGTGGGAAAATGCCTTATTTTGGCCCCTGGTCGTTATAAATAGCAACCCTCGCCCTATTAACGCATTATTATGTTCGGGATTGCTATTTTGGGCGATTAGGCGGCAGTGGAAACGTGCTAGAAGGTGGGCGAAGTGCTGTTAGTGATTTGGAACCTTTTTCCCTTCTATTCTTGGTGATTCTGGTTAAGGTAATGAATCTCCATCTGATATTCTCTTTTTTTTAACCTCTAATTGATATGAACCCATCCCCATTTTGTTAGTGGTTACCCAATTGATTAGTTGTAGCTCCCTTTCCAATGTTCTTGATGAGATCCTGTCCAAAAACGACTCTCTGCATTTGTTAATAGATGGATCTAATCAAGGGGAGAATTTTGGGTGGTTGATCTTTCTTAATTTTAGGGTTTCGTTTCACCCCTTTGTTATAGACTTATTAAGATTGAAATTCGGACAAAAATCATCCCAAAACGGATTGAAATCGGATAATCAAAAGTCTAATTTTCGGAGTTGGAAACTGCCTGAAACAGGGGCGGTCGCTTGTGGAGGTCGCTTGACCGAAGCGACTGCCACAAGCAATCGGCTGGTTTCCAGTGACTGTGTAGGTTTGATTTTGGCTTTGATTTGACTCTTGACTCTTATACATTCTTGTAACCATGTACATAGGTGTCCTCTATTTCTACTTAAAGTTTTATAATTGTGTTTGGATTGCAATTTAAAGGACTTCTACTACATTACAGGTAAGGACATGCATTCTTAATTATATGCAATTACATATACATGATGATTCAACTGTTCTATTTACTATTATTTGATCATGTATCTTGCTGTAATTGTATAAAGAATGTGAATCTTATTGTATACTTGTTGTTTGTGGTGTTCCTTGATATACTTCATCTTTTATGATATTGCACAACTGTTTTGGCATGATGATGAGTGATGTAGTGTAGTTGTGATGGAAGGGGTATTCCATTGGGATATCTTGGCTGGAGATATCAGAGGGATGTGGTATGGGATACATGCTCACTGATGCCTCTAGCACTATCATGATTACTGGATGACATACCTAGGAGAGTCTAGAATTGCATGGCTAGGTACCCCACATGCTATTACCCTTTCGGCAGGGGAATTGAAGCCGGGTGACCCGTGACAATGGTGACATGACTCTGTTTCATCCTACAACGGTAACCAGTCTCGTGCGGAGACTCAGTGGTCCACTATTGATCATGCAATGGTAGGGTTGCATATGTTAGGGTTGGGCTCATGGACGTCCAAGGAGCGGCCCGGGTTTCATAAGGAGTCATGAGAGCATTCCGCCCCAACAATATGTGGATGACCATAGGGTTAAGGAGTGGAGTCCAATAGCGGTAGCCAGTCCTGAGGGTTTTCACTCCTAGGTTGCGAAGGATACTAAACCAACTCGGTTGGTGCCATATGGGAAGTATCTGGACTCCATAGAGTATGTTACCATTATGACTTGCATTGGATTAGAAACCCCAACATGCGCCAGTACTCATTACCAATGGTCGTGGTAAAAGAGTGTTGACTTAACCCCAGCCATGGTTTGAGAGCCAGTGTGGACTTACCCATTTGCCCAAGATCCCTACAGAGGTATCCAGTCCTTGCAGGATCAGAGTGACTAGACCTAACCAAATGAGGGCTGGTGTTATATCTTAAAGCATGTCAACTATTAGAGACTTGCATATTTAGATCTTAGTAGCATTCATATTTCTGCATACCATCCATATCATTTCATATGTGCATTCGTGGATTGTATTGACATATATATAAGAATTGTCTGTTCCTTATTGAGTTCGTCGAAACTCATTCCTTTCATTGTATATATTATATGAGTTGTACAGATGGTGGCACAACGTCGGAAGTTGGAGATGATTCGTATGAAAGAGCCTTCTCGTATGAAGCTGATGTGGCACAAACACTGGTATATGAACTTGCAGAGCATGAAGCCTCCTGAAGATGCTTGGTGTGCGCTTTTAGCCGACGGAGGCAGATTGCCAGGATTTTGATGATCATATGGAGAAAGATTGGAGGACCCCTTTACTTGCTAATTTAGAAAACTAGTTTTTAGATTTAGAAAAGAAAACCAGAGAGAAGATTATTTAGTTTATTTATTTTGCTTCCGTTGAACTCGATTTTACTTTTGATTCTTGATTTTCTTTCCTTTGTTTCATTCATTGATTTAATTGGAGTATTTGGACTCCTGTAACCTTTTAATATATTATTGCACTTATTCTTGCTCTTGATTGTCCATACTCATGTTTATTATTATTGATGGGTAAGACCGTGGATCCTGTTACAATTCACTCCCACGGGTTGTCGGGCGGATAACCGAGACTGGCGGGTGGGGTGTGACATCGCGTCCCTTGTGCAACACTCCTACAGCCATCGCCCTTGCCAGCTGACACCCTAAGACAGCAGCAGCGGCCACTAGAGTCCTCTAAAGCCATTGCCTAATGCATTTTGCGTTCTAAAAATTATTTTCTGGCTTCAAAAACCCTTTTATGCCTTGTTTCTGGTAGTGAGCACTTTTCCCCTAGCATTCTTATTTTTCCTTGGTCCATGATTGGTTTTTTGTTCCTACGATGGCCAATTCAGCTACCTCCACCTCTTCTGGTGTATCTGATATGAAGGATCCTCCCGTTTCTTCTGATTCTCGAGATCGTGACTTTTCTCCCTTACAGATGACCATTCTTAAGTTTTATAGGACCAATTATCTACATTGCTCTCATTCTGTTTCTCTTACGGTTGGTCCTCGTGGCTAGACTAGCCATCTTCATGGAACTTCTATCAAGCCCTCTTCACCTAGACAGCCCAAGACAAGTGGGAGATAGATGAGGGCTTGGTTATGGGATTCTTTTTCAATTCCACTGAACCAAGTATTGCAAAAAGTTATCTCCTTCTTCCTGATGTGGCTATGTTATGGAAGGTTGCCACACATACATACTCAAAAGTTGGCAATGATGCATGGTGCTTTGAAATCAGAAGGAAAATTCATCAGTTGCAACAGAAAGAACTTACCCTATCTCAATACTATAACACTCTTCGAGGATATTATTAGACTCTAACTTTTATGGCCATTTTACTCTATACTATGTGGCAGAGCTTGAGTTGCTGCCTGTCAAAAATGGGTAGACAAGCTCAGAGTGTATGATTTTGTCGAATATTGAGTAGGATCAGATTCGTGCACATATTCTTTCATGAGAGTCTTTTCCTTCTCTGGAATAAGCCTAAGCTATAGTTGACACTGAGGACAATTGTAGGATAGCTATGGCACATACTCAGACATCTGACAGGTCTCGGTGGCTGGTTTTGGCAACAACTAAGTCTAGTTCTGTTGACTCTCGTGCCCCAGTGAAGGGCAAGCATAGTGGTAAAGAGTGTCACACAAAGAATAAGTATTGGAAGTTGCATGGACATCCAGCAAATCCCCATGGAGGAGGTAGAAATGGAAATAGGCTAAGTAAGCAAGCATCTACGCATCAAGAAAATTCTAACACCCTGAGGACTCCAACGCCTCTTACCTCTAACAAGCTCTAGCACCTAAGCTAGTTGATGTTCAAACTTGACGTGGCACTGACTTCCAATGCAAGTGTAGCCTGTGCCGTTGTTCCCCCCCCCCCCCGCCCCCAACCATCACTCTAACTGACAACACCAAGGAGTCTTCTGTAAAATAGAAACTCAATTGCTTAAGCACCAAGGTTGCTCAATCCTCAACAACCCTAATCGCTACCTAATCCATCCCACATCATCCTCGACTACTATTGTTAGTCCTTGGTTGCTGGTAACAAGGATCTGGAGCCATGGTGGGAGATCTCACGAGATCTCGGCGAGATCTCGCGAGATATCTCGCCTTTTTGAGAGGCGAGAAACTGCGAGATTGCAGATCTCGCTTGAGATCTTGCCCATCTCGCGAGATCTCGACAATATCTCAGCGAGATCTCGCTAACGGTGGGATTTTTTCTTCTTTATAGCCTTTTTAAAGGCCTTGTCTCGCTCAAGAGAGGCATATCTCGCCTCTCTCGAGCCTCTCTCTCTCCTCTATCTCGCTGGATCACCAAAATTGGCTGGAAAACTCCATTTTTTACCGGAATTTGGCCGGAATTTGTTGGGGATTCAACATAGCAACATCATCAACTCATCTACAACAACAAATTGAAGCATATTTGTAGTGATTCAAGCATATTTCAAGGGATCTTCAAGAATAAGATTTTCCCCCAAATTTGATTTTTTTCAAATACAAGGTTCTACAATGATTGTATGAGTGTGATATAAATATATGTTGATGTTCAAGCTTTGATCTACACTTTCATGGAAAAAAATTTAATTTTCTGTTATTAATTTTTTTTTTTGAATTTTCGTATTTCAAAAATATATTATCTAAAAAATTAAAATTAAAGATTATAAATAAATACTTATGATATGAATGTGATTATTAATTATGTTAAACTACATTTAGAGGACTACAATCTCATGTATTAATATTTTGATTATCATGCTTGCTGTATTTTTTTATTTAAATAATTAAATAAAATAATTATGAAAAATAATATTTTATTAAAAAATTATCTGTTTTTTTTTTTAAATGATGCTTATATTATGTAGTTTATTTTAAAAATACAAACATGTCTTATTGAGCATTGTATATATGTTATTTTAGAACAAAGTGTGTGTTTTGTTGTTTTATAAATTATTTTTACATAAAATAATTATAAAAAATAATATGTTATTAAAAATTTATCTGTTTTTTTTTAAATGATGCTCATATTATGTAGTTTAATTTAAAAATACTAACATGTTTGTTTGAGCAGTGTATATATGTTATCTTAGAACAAAGTGTGTGTTTTGTTGTTTTATAAATTGTTTTTACATGTTTTTATGTATCTAAAAATTTTTATACTGATTATTTGGGAATATTCATGATTTATGTATGTATTTCAAACTTTCAGTGCTGTACATTTGAATCTTAAATGGCAACTAGTGGGAGTGGCGGCACTGGTAGTGGGACTCAGGACATTGCTTGGCAACATGGGGATCCACTGACTGCTGACAAGAAGAAATCCCGATGCAAGTATTGCCTCAAGACTTTGAATTCTGGTGGTTCAACCAGATTAAAGCAACATTTGGCTGGTGGTTATAAAGATGTTGCCAAGTGTCCCAGGGTTCCTTATGAAGTGCAAAAAGCAATTGCAGCAACTTTAAGGGGAGGGAAACAAAAAAAGGAAGAGATGGCCCAAAAGCAAAGGGAATTTGAGGATACAGTGCTATCTAGACCTACTTTTGATGTTGATGAGGAGTCGAGCGATGATGAAGAGAGGAGGAGGGTTATAGGTGTTGAGTCACGAGCCGAATGGAGACAGATGAAGGCTGCAATGGAAGCTAGCAGACAGTCCTTACATGCTGATAGTGTGAGGCAATATGAACAAACAAGGGGAGCAGGTGGTTCGGGGTCAGGGGCATCCATGCCACCTAGACATAGTATTCAGGGAACTGAGACTGAGAGGACCGAAAGGAGGAGGAGAAAGACTACACATTATGATTCCACATTTGACCAAGACCCCACCCTCTTCAACCAACAAGACATCTAGCAAAGAAGCATTCCCTATATGTTTGCTGGAGGTAGAGAAGGCAGTAGGGAGGAGGAAGCTAGGTTATCAATTAGCAAATTCATGCTCTATAACAACATTGCACCCAATGTAGCCAAAACACCATACTATCAAGAGATGATCAATGCAGTTGCTAGGGCAGGTGTAGGGGTTAAAGGCCCAACAGCTTGGGAAGTAATGAATAACTATTTACCCAAGGTAAAGCAAGAGGTGGATGAATACATTGGTTCATTAAAAGAAAAATGGAGTACATATGGTGTTACTGTGATGGCTGATGGATGGACTGGTCCTACTAGACAGTCCATCATTAATTTCATGGTGAGCTGCAATGGAAAGACATCCTTCCTCAAGTCAGTGGATGCCTCAGATAAGATCAAAGATGCTGACTACCTTTACAAGCTTCTTAGGGAGGTGGTCCTCGAGGTAGGGCCAAAGAATATTGTCCAAATTGTCACAGATAATGGTGCAAACTTCAAAAAAGCTGGTGAAATGTTGATGAGGAAGAAGAGCAACAGGATCCACCTCTTTTGGACACCATGTGCTGCTCATTCGATTGATCTTATGTTGAAGGACTTGGGGAAAAGAAAGTCAATCAATACTGTGTTTGAGAGGGCTAGAAGGGTAAGTAATTTTATTTATAACCATGGTTATGTGCTGAAGATGATGAGGAACCACTGTAAGGGTGATCTAGTCAGACTTGGATTGACTAAATTCACCACCAACTATGTAGCTCTGAAAAGCTTCCAGAAGAAAGTGGTGGGTCTTCGACACATGTTCGCAAGTGAGGAGTGGTTTGGTTGGCGTGTATCTAGCCATCCTGATGCAATACTAGCCCAACAAACCATTGCTGATGATTTCTTTTGGAGGCAGCTGAATAGGACACTGGGCATTATAGAGCCTATTGTGTTTGTTTTAAGGATGGTGGATTCGGAGAAGAAGCCCACAATGCCCCACATATATGCTGCCCTCCAGCAAATGAAAGAGTTGGTTAGAGCTGCTGCCCCTAGCACCTTCAAATCCTACGAGAGGATCATCGATAATAGATGGGAGATGCACTTGATGCATCCTTTGCACTTGGCTGGTGAGTCACTTTTAAGTCTTTAAGTTTTTGTTGTGTACTTTAATTTAAATTCTTTATTTGTTATAACTTATAACTTATAATTTATAAACAAGTAAGTTAGTAAACAACCAAATCACTAAGTCACTAACCAAATTTTTTATTTCCACAATGCAAGCTTACTACCTCAACCCAAAGTACCATTACAAGAATGATCTGGTGCTTGATGTAAAGTTGATGACTGCGGTGCAAGAGGTGGTGGAGAAGCTTGTGTCAAATCCCGTCATGCAAGGGACAATTAATGGAGAGGTGAGAACTTATTCAATTGTTTCTTCAACTTCTTGCATTAGTGCATTAAGCATATACATAACACAATAATTGAAGAATTGGTGTACAGATCAAAGAGTTCAGGGATGCCTCTGGAAGTTTTGGAAAGCCTTCTGCAGTTGCAACTAGGAAAAAAACTGATCCTGGTAAATAGTTCACTACTCTATAAGTCATTAAGTCTATAAGTCTATAGACTATAACTCTATAAATGATAATTGATAAGTTATATAAATATAAAGATTTACTTGCCTAATGCATTCTTATTTTTGGCTATGCAGCTGACTGGTGGTTTCTATATGGAACTAGTGTGCCAAATCTCAGGGACATAGCAATTAAAGTACTCTCACAGACTTGCTCATCCTCTGGTTGCGAGAGGAACTGAAGCACCTTCTCGCTCATCCATAGTAAGGTACGGAACAGATTGGGGAGTAAGAGGCTCGAGAACTTGGTGTATGTGCATTACAACATGAGATTGAAAGTAGGGCACATACAAGATAATATAGATGACGACAATCGTGAACCGATTGAGTTGACTGATATATTCCACGAGCCCCCCCGAGAAGATGAGGAAGATGATGTCATATATCGATGGGTTAGGGATCGAGGTGGCCCGATCTTTGGATGGGCCGAGAAGGGCAGCTCGATCCTACCATTGCTGCTGCTATGGGCCCAGATGCTGTTGCTGAGCACCTATCTTCTGATGAGGGTCAGGCTGCTGTAGCGGCATCAGAAGGATCAGCTGTACCATTGTGGAGCCACCTGATCGACTTCAAACAACTGAGGTGACAACTAGTAGTGGGGATTTAGATAATGATGCCGATGATACCAGACGGCCAAGTGGCCCAAATCAGACATCGAGTTCGAGTCATGGAGGCAGTCAGGCTGGTCGTGTTTCTGGTGGAAATCAGCATCAACAAAGGGAGTCACCTGACTCACCTCCACCAGGTCCGAGTCATCCGACACATGTGAGCCACAGTTCCTCTATCTCTCGGACTTATAGTAGGAGTAGGAAGAGCAGATCAAAGCAGGGGCAGGGGCAACCGAATGATGATGCGAGCATGCATGATTTTGAATTGAACATGGGAAGCATGAGCCTAGATCAGAGTGATTCACAACACCAGAGCCTGTCATCGGGGTACCAATACGGGGATCACAGCATCGGGTCAGATTACAGTGGGTATTCTTCTTATGGAGGTCATACTATTCCTCAAGACCCTTCACCTGGAGAGTATGCATATGGGAGTGAAGGTGGGTTGTTAAATGAGTGGTTTAGAAACCCGTACCCAAATACTCAACAACTATATGAACAACAACAACAACAATGGCTCTTTCACCCACCCACGATTGACGGTTATCCCAGACTACTATTCCTCCAAAGATTCGACATGCAAACATATAATGAACATATAAACCGATATGTGACATACTTCAGTGATCAATTGATTTGGGAGTCATATGTGGCCACCGTTCAGAATCAATTGATGCGGAATGTTAAGTGATACTCTTAGTCTTGTCAGTTGTAAGTTGTAAGTTGTAAGTTGTAATCTTCTTAATTCTTATGGTTGTAAAATTTTGAAGACATTTAACAATTTATTACTTTGAATCTTTGATAGTTTGAACTTTGAACTTTGATCACTTGTTGACTTGAATACTTGATGTGTAATGTTATTGTATATTTGTATTTGTATATTTGTATTTGATACTTGATGGTTGATAAATGATAACTCATTAACTTGAAGTCTTGAATTACTTGATATCTTTACATAATTACATTACATGTTGTTTTTAACTCTCTAAGACTCTAACTCTATATCTATAATCTCTATTCTCTAAGACTCTAACCTTGCATTTCACATGATTTCGGTTTTACACATAGGGTCGACGTAGGAGACATAGTTAGGGTTATTTTCTCACAAATCTAAGGCCACCAATGTGCTCAAAAGGCCTTAAATAGGCTAAATACCAAGTTTCAGCCCAACCAGAGCCCTAAAACTCACCGAGATGGGCTACCGAGACTACCGCCAATTTTTGGCATATCTCGACCGAGATCTCGCCATCTCGGTCGAGATCTCGGTATTCTGAGTGGCGAGATCTCGCCCGAGAGCGAGATCTTCCACCATCTCTGGAGCAACCCTAAATTTTAGGGTAAATATAATCAAGTACAAAACCCTAGAATTTTGGGTTGCATCACTCAACCATCCATACACCCCCATTACTCAAAACGTCTCCACAGCTATCCACCAATATAATCTAAGCACTTTTGCCCTGCAATCAAACATCCCAGCCTGAAACCCTAAATCCTTACTTTTTGAGTTTATATCCTGGAAACCTAACCCTAGTTGAACCGCTTCAATCCGATGCTAAATCAGGGAGTGGTATGCGGCCAAAGGAAATGCAACAAAATTAAACAGCTTGCTCTGCCACATAAGATACTTGAACCTATCATGAACACCGTCTGTTGCCTATTTTGTTATGTTCCCTGCCTGGGAGGTAGATTAAGAAGAAGGCAGATTGCATCTCATTGAGTCTTGACTCCCACACCAGATTTGATTGGAGATTCCAAAGATATCATGCCTTCAGGGACAAATGAGTTCACAAAGTTGTCAGTTAAAGATTGAAGAGGAAAAGAAGTAGGAAGCTAGGGGGCAAACTTCCAACACCAAGAATGTAGTAGAATCCAGAGGAAACAAACAGAAAAGAGATATAGAAACACTCCCCATGGGAAACTAGGGTAGGTTGCACACCCACAATTCTTGTTCTGTAGAGAGAGAGAGAGAGAGGGAGAGGTTGCTCAGTGGCAGAGGGCTTGAATGAAATAGGAGTGGGAGAGAACACAAAGACGGATGGAGGCTTGCAAAGTTGTAGACTGCATTGCTGAAGGCCTAAACAGGTAAATCACTTTCCACGGCAGACACAACAATTATGACGATTATATTATTCATAATGTCCAAAACCAGTATTCTTGTTTTCTTGCCTGTGATCTGACCAGAAATAAAGATTTATAGGGGACCCTACCCCCTTGAGGAACATTTGAATATTTTATAGTTGAAGTCTATTTTCACAAAATTAATTTAAGCACTCAAGTTATTAAAAATATTAACAAGAAAAATAGACCTGAAAATGGAAGCATCAAAATCATCAAGCCAAATTTCATGGTGTATGGTCAATCAGGCAATAAAACCAATTTGAATCAGCTGCACTCAAAAGAAATTGCAACTAGGTCATAACTCCAAGAACATTAAGGTGTTACTTCTATAAACCAAGATAAGGAAGTGCTCTGGATGTTTTCTCGATGTGGCACTAGACCATTATCAGATTTGGTCAACTCCCAGCAACAATAGTTTATCTTGAACACTTATTTTTTTGGGAGGGGGAGGGGGGTTAATGTTGGTAATATAAGAAATACACAATTCTTACCAACTTTAGTCCGTCAAGAGAACCCAACACCATGTCAAATACCTTCCTAGCGAGATCAATATGCCCAAAAGCAGCCTCCCTTTGTGCATAAACTCCACAAAGTAATATATCCTATTGTGAAAGAAAATAATTTCAGAATACTTAGGAAAAACAAACTGGCCAAGAAAGTATTTCCAAATTCCAACTCAATAGAGGCAGTATTTCATAATCACACAATAATCAGTTCTTATATGTTAGAAGAAAATATAAACGCGGTTATATGCATTACAGAAATGCCTGAAAGGACTGGAACAGCATTTAAGGAACAGAATGATGTAAACCACATTCAGAGAAAACACAAGGCCTAGGGTTGCTCCCCCAAGCCCTACGGCTTCTAATTCCACTTTCCACCAGGGGTATTTTGGTCATTTCACAAATTTTCATCAAAGTCCAAGTTAAGGTATAATTGGGTCCAATATGTTTGTGGAACCCCAGAACTAATTTTATTTTTAAATTTGAGTCCTCATTTTGCAAGTTATTAAAGAGTCCTGATTAGTGTGGGATTCCTTGTTTGTACAGGAATCCACTAGAGTTGTCCTACTCTTTGCAAGGGATCTACATCTACTCTTACAATTCAAATATGATTCATCTAGCATAAGCTAGGAAGGTTTTATGTGTGAGTTGAAGTCTTGGGAGTTCTAGTTAGATTTGAATTGCAAGTTAGGGTCCAAATTTTAATATCTTTCTAAAATTCAGTCCCAGCCTAATTTGTTTCAGCAGGCTATAAACAAGCCCTAAACCTTGTAAAAAGCAGATGATTTAATGAATAAAATAGTGAATTAGTTTTGGAGGCAAGCTAAAGAGGTGATGGGTTCCCTAGAGAGGACCTGTAGCTACTTCATGTAAGAGTTTTCTGCAGATTTTCTTTAGTACCAGAATTCTTCTGCAAAAGTTCAGTGGTCCTAATTAGATCCCAAGTAAGTACAAACCCCCTTCCCCCATCCCGGTCCCATTTACCCTTCTCGCTCGCCTGCAAGCCTTCCCCTACCCCTTAACCCTAACTTTCTGACAAGCCCCTCCCATTCATCATAGGTTACACCAGCCCTTCTTCACCCTGTGACAGCATTAGGAACCCTCTACCACCTTAATACCTAACCCCCTTCCTTAACCCTAGACTTCCAATCCTAGCCTTCCCCCTTGAATTGTCATCTTTTCTTCTTTTTCCAGCTTATCGCGCATCTGAAATTGCAAAAACTTACAATTACAGATTTGTAGAGAGTGTCCTAAGGCTAATAGGACCCTAACCCCTTGACCTAAACTGATATAACCCAGATTCTAAGGTTTACAAAATTTGCTATCAAACACTAGAATCAGGTACACTCCAGGATCCTCCCCGTGTGGACCAGCAATCAAATAATCAATCCTTGGGAACCCTGCTTCAATTATTATGACCAACAGTAGTAATTTGCAGATTGTGGAATGGAATTGGGAAATTTTCGATATGGGGTGGAGTTTGGAGTTTAGGGTCTCAAAAAGATGGGATAGGATTAGGAAAAGTCAGGGTTTTAACTGCCCAAACATTACCCAAGATGGGATGGTTTAGGGATGTTAGAAAATAAGCTTTAATCAATCAAAATAGTAGCTGAACTTGAAAGATAATGAAGAAGAAGAAAGAGATGAAGAAGAAGCAACAATGGGCTGCCATTCTAGTTTACTCTCCTAGAATCACAGCCTCTCTATTTATAGATTCATAGTCTAAAAATACAACTTGAGAAGCAAGCCATGTTGCCCTTTAAAAAAGGAAAGAATAAGTACATCTCATGGACTCATGAATCTATCCAAAATAGAAAGTTCTAAAAATAGAAACTATGCTTTCTAGAAACTACCAAAACTTGTGTAACAAGATTCCTACATTAGAAAGAGTAGCATATCTAAAGAGGAAACAAGGAACAGTGGCATAACACTGTTTGTGTTATTGTTCATGTGAACAGTAACAACCCAAACTTCAACACTCCCCCTCAAGCTAGAGTATAGACAAAGAAAACTTCAGCTTGCACAATAAGAATAAACTTGAAAGGTAACACCATCTTGAATGTGTAGCAATAGCAGACGTCGATAAACACTAAGAGAATTTCACCCTGGAGATAATCAACATCAACTTGAAAAAAAATTCTTTAATTCTTCATGTCGAACGATCCATCCAATATTGAAGGCGAACAAAGTCTATAAGTATAGCAGCATGAAAGGCACTATCCACATAATAGTAGTAAGGAGGAATATCCACATTAAATCTTCAAAATTGTAGCTTCAATGTTCATCTAAGCACTTTGCAAGAAGGCATGTAGTTGGTAAAGTATGGGTAGGTAAAAGGGAGGTAGTAGGTAAAGTATAGGTTGATAAAAAGCAGTATTGGTTATTGTGGACCAAGTAGGCAAGATGGTATGGGTTACTATGGACCAAGTAGGTAGGTAAAGGAAAATATAGAGTATTGTGAACTAAGTAAGGTAGTATGGGCTACTACGGACCAAGTAGGTAAGGTAAAAAGTAGTATAGGTTACTGCAGACCAAGTAGATAAGGTAAAAGATAGTATAGGTTACTGCGGAACAAGTAGGTAATGTAGTATAGGTAAAGTATAGGTAAAGTAAAGGTAGGTAATGGTAAGTAGGTAAAGGTATTGTTGTAGAATATCATCTTGGGAGAACGAAGATATTCACAAATAATATCCTTCAGCACACCTTGAGTAGATACAGAAGAAGGTATCATTCACCCCCTCACTTGTAGTACACATGGACAATTATTGACAACCAATACCCAGTATTAAAAGATCCCAAGCAACAATTTCCAATAAGACCTTTATGCAACATTGTAATAAACCAAAATTTTTCAAGGGGTACTGGTAAATATATATAAGCTCAATGACAATTCTGTAATAAATCAGATATTTCAAAAAAAAACTGAAAACATTTGAATTCACAAAATACTCCCTGACAATACTCAAATTTATGAAATAGCCCCCTGAAAACTTACATATAATAAATAGAATAAAATCAAACTAGGAATTGGAGCAAAAGTGAATCCCAAACCTCATGGAATGAGAGAAACATAAAATTAAAAAAAAATCATTCAAAAATGAAATATTAATCCTAGAGAGGGAACGACATAAAGGGTATATGGTCAGTGATCCAAACTATAAAACAGATACATAGACAGATGAAGACGATGGAGGGAATGGTTTCAGGAGGGCAGCCCAATCTACATCGTTGCATCCAAAACAATTGCTAAAAGTAAAGTCAAAACAAGGACCGGAAAGACTAGAAACAGATCGCAAATCTCACTAGAGAACTCCTAGTCAATTCGCAACAAATTCAGAAACTAGAAAACCTCCAATCAAAGGTCAAAAAGCAAAACGAACTACTAAAAGATTTTTTTTTTAATGGGTAATGCCCATAGGAACGAAAGCTGAAACCCTTTTATTTATGTTAAATCTTCATGGGAACCCAGTTCAATGAATCGTTTGTCATCTTCATTGAACTTATTCTTATGAGTGGGGTGAGAATGATGTGCGGTCCAATGGTTCTTGGATGATTCTTGAATATTTTCCTCCTCCTTTCTTGCCTTTCTAGATCTTTCTCTCTTTCTTTTCTTTTCTTTTCTTTCCTCTTTTTTCCTTTCTTTTCTTTTCTTTCTTTCTTGAAATGCAGCACCTTGGTTCAAGGAAGAAGATTAATTGCAGAAAACTCGTCGGCAATGTCAAATGAAGGATTGTAATTAGGTTTTAGAACAAGGGAAAGGGAAAGAGGTAAGCTACATGGAAGAGTCCAAAGGGTGGAGGAGTGGGATTTGTTAGTACATAATATTGGAGAGTGGCTGCTGCCATAGGACAGAAGAGGGAAGAGAGAGGCTTGCAATGGGGTTGGGAAGGGGGAATAGGCAGGGGATGCGCGGTTGGGGGTCTAACTTACTTGAGGGGGAAGTATTTACACTTGATGAATTCTGAAAATGACGAGTCTCTAAACTGCCGCAAGTTGAAGAAGATCAATAGGAATTGCAGAAATTGAAGAAAGCTTGTAATCCTCAATAACCCAGGTCTTGGGCTTTGTTTACGTCGGCAACTAGTCTGAATTCTGATTTAATCTTCAACTGCCTTGTTACATGAGAGGGTGTCTCTATTTATAGCCATATTACATTGAAGGAGTGACACTTGGACTAACTAATTAACAAACTTGGACTCTAAGGACTCCACTTGGGAATAGAATTCCTTTACAACTCAACAACTTATTAAAAGGAAACTTTTGAATACCTTGCAAAATTAAACTGAGGACTCCACTTGGGATTAGGATTCCTTTACAACCGAACAACTTGTTAAAAGGAATCTTTGGAATACCTTGCAAATTTAATAAATCATTATCCAGAAGGAATCCTATTATGAAATTGTTTCCAACTGGGACTCCAACATGGACAAGGACTCTTTAATAACTTGACCCAGAGATAACCAAATTTAAAATTAAAAGTAGCCATAGACTCCTGACAGTAGTCTGCATCTGACACCCTTCCCAGGGCACCACAAGACAACCAAATTAGCCCTATATAGAATTCAGCCAGCCCTTGGGGCCCATCTTTGATTGTCCCGTCCCCCTTTTCTTTTTTTCGTCCCCCTTTTCTTTTTTTCTTTTTTTTCCCTGGTTCCATATAAACACTCGCCTTTCAAAAATAAATCCTAAGTTCCTAACTGAAGTCACCTACCTTCGATCCCAGTTTCCAGCTCCTCCCCATCTCTAAAAACCTAGAATTCAGTTGTAACTGATGGATTTGTCTCTTGATCTCAAAAACATGTGCATCATTACCAACCTTGTATGTATCCTAACTTTCCACATAGTAGTAGCGTTGGCAAGGAGAAGAAGATAGCTCTTAGCAATAGCAGTTCAATAGAATTAAGCAAAAAAGCCATAACAAAAGACAGTCATCACTTCCCGACTTATCTTCAGCCGGACCAAACTTTGTAGGCTTAACCATTATACCATGAAGATGACAGTTAAGAACACAAGTATCCACCGCAAGAGTAACAGAACGAGATCATCTCAGATAATTTGTCCCATTAATTTTGATAGAATTCATCAGAAAAGAGGGAAAATGACACTCACGAATAACCGGAGCCTCCTCCACCTTAGACAAACCTGTAGATGCAATAGACATATCGCTGATCCCGAAACTTCTAACAAAAAAATGAATTCAGAGATCCATCATCATAAGAGAATTTACACCAATAGTGGGTGAAAGAAAAGAACCCTTGGTAGGAGACAAAGTGCTCAGCAACCACGGATCTAAGTTAAAAAGGTCAACCAGCCACCTAGAAGGCAGCATAATGGTGGCAAAAGAGAGGAGAGCCTTAGAGAGGGAAATAGAAGTCCTAGCCTCCTAGGAGGGTGGCAGAACTCCTACGAGGCTAGCGGTAGGATGGCAGTGGGCTAGGTGGCCCAGCGCATAAGGTGGTGGTGGGAAAGGTGGCCTGGAGGAAGGCTGATTGTGGGTGAGGGTGGAGGCGGAAGGTGGCAGTGTTGAGAGAGAAAATTTGCCAATGTGGTGGATTATGGCGATATGGGGTGATTATTTTAGAGATGGAGATACTGCTATAGTGTTTGTTGTCGGTTCCAAGCCCAGGTAAAGGAGGAGGGTTCGTGTGTCAGGTCAGGTAGTTAATTACAATCCGAAGAAACCTGGTAATCTAACCAAATTGAGAACTATAGTGCCACTCAGAATTTGAGTCCAAAATAAGCTCCTATTGGCACACTGAAGGGGTGGCCTAATCGTATGAAGGGTAACTTGGTCATTTCACCACCTCCACAGAAAAATCCAGAATAAATTTAGGAGCAAGGATATTCCAACACTAACCCTAACCCGGAAACCCTAATGTTTTTAGATCCGAAGACCCAAAATGAAGGAAGAAGACAACTATGGGCCATCTCAATGGAAAACATGGTGTTTGACCCAGAACCCATGGAAATGGATGATGGTGTTCCATACTTGGAAATCTTGTCAGTGTTGGAAAAGAAACGGCACATTGATGAAGAAGAACTTGGTTGATGGACCTAAAGCCTAGTTGGACATGGATTAAAGGCATCCCTCCTTGCTAGGTGAGTTCTTTGATGAGTTGTGAGAAGCCCATTCAAAAATACTCAGGTTTGGGCCTTTAAGTCCCTGACTTAGGCTTGCTATCAGCCTTAGTCGATTGATTGGTCTATTGGGCCAATCGACCAACTGTGATAGCAGGGTCAATTGTGTAAAACTCCGATTTTTTTAGGGTTTTATTGTTCTATTTAAAGGGGACTCCGTGTTTTTCACTCATTATCAATTCTAAAGCCTCTGAAGAACATGGGGAAAAAAACCTAAAACTTCCTCTTCGAAGCCAAGAAGAATCCCCAGCATCCGTTTGAGTTTCTTCATCGAATCATCTTTTACAAAGGTTAGTAATCGATCTGTTTCCTCTTTGATCTACTCTCTCTTCTATTTTCTTCTGATTGTTTGATTATGAGGAAGGTATTACACTATTGCAATGGCCTCTTCTCTGATCTTCATAGTCTTAGAGTGAATCCCCCCCCCCCATTCACTCTATGTTCTTGAAGCCATGTGGTAATGTTCTATGTCTCAAATCTTACCTGAGATCATGAGTTACCCTCTCCTTAATTTTCTACCTATCTTTATGTTTGTAAGAAAGGTCTCACACCAATGTTACAACCTTTCCTTCTATCCCCATAAATTTTGGGTGAAACCCTTTTCCCTCTTTTACCTTAAGAATCTGTGATTGCTTGATTTTGAAGGGAAATTTTCTGGTAATCTTCAAAAAAGGGTATCCTATTGAAATCCTTTTTGACCATGTTTGATGCTTAGACCTTCATAGATAGTCTTAGTATGTTTTTGGGGAACTCCCGTTCGAATTTCGGAGTAATCGGACGTCAAACAAAGAAGTTATGACCGATTTAGGGTTTTCTGCCCCGTACTGTTCACTTGGTCGATTGATTGGTCTCTTGGGCCGATCCACCAAGCAATCTGCCCAAGCTGACAGTAGTTGTTTTCTTCGTCCGATTTGATCCGTTTGACTTCTAATCTTCTAGGGCTTGTTCCTAATGATCGATCTATGCTTGTTTAGGGTTTATTTGCTAGCCTTGGACCTATTCTCCTTGTTCCTCCGGAATTTTCTTCGAAGTTGTTTAAGGTAAGGACGTTGATCCCTAATAACCTAATATACATGTTTACTTGTAATTGATTGGATTACATGATCATACTACTTTCATATTAGTTTTCTTATAATTATATTATTGTTGTAGTTTCTCAACTACAGTAATACTTGTTCTTGTGATACAATTAATATTTTAGTCATGTATGAATAATTATTTACCTATGTTTTGTATTATCAGTTGTGCTTGTGAACGACTAATTTGGGAATGTGATTGCTTAGGTTGTGATTGAAGAATGGGGAATGCCCTTTTGGCGTTTCTGTCATTGGACACCAACGGAGGTGGTATGGGACGCATTCCTATGGTGCCCCTTGGCGCTTTCCCTGGTTACTGGTTGACATACCTAAAGCATGTCTAGAAGTGTTTGGCTAGGATGTCCATGTTATATCAAACCCGATCGGAAGGGTATTGAGACCAAGCAACCCGTGGAAGCAATGGGGGTTTATGGCACTCAAGACCGGTAACCAAACCGTGAGAGGACATAAATCACATTGTGAGGGGTCATTCATTGGTAGGGTTGCAGTAATAATAAGCTTGAGCTCATGGGCGCTCGAGACCGGTAACCAACCCATGAGAGGACATGAGAGCTTCCTGTTTGCTATTTGTGGACGACAAATAGGGTTGATGAGTCCGTAGTCCGAGTTGGTTGTAGCCATAGGATACGCTGAGTCTAGTGAGAAGGATACCGGAAAGGATCGCAAGAGGCAAGGAATGGAAGTATCTGGCTCTAAGTCGATATAACTAAGTAGAAGACTTGCATTTGGCTTAACCTTGACATGTGCCAATACTCAGACCAAATGGTGGCATGAGAGTGTTGACTTAAACCCCAGCCAAGGTTGTCCGAGAAGGTTTTAGGACACATTACCAACCGGAGAACCCAAGATACCGAGATGGTTGAGGGAGAGTGATTTGAGACCCTACCCAGAGGAGTATGGTGTTATAACTTAAAGCATGTCTGCCAATAGAGACCAGCATACATAGAGTTAGAATCATATCTGCATTGTCTGTTTCATATCATATTGCATTCTGTATGATTTGTTATCATGTGTTATTATGTTATTGTGGAATGAACTGCCTAGCTGAGTTCTTTTGAACTCACTCCTTTTTGCAACATCTTTGTTAGACTTATCTGCAGGTATTGATAATTATGATGGTCAATACTATGAAAACCAAATTGATGACTCATATGGCACTCAAGATACTGGCTACGGTGACTATGACGGTGAAGACTTCCAGCACTAGACTGAAGCTTATCAGGATTAGTCCGACTCTAGCGCTTGTGTGCCAACGATGGGACATAATCTCTTTTACTTATGGATACGTTATTTATAGATTCGAAGAGACCTTAGTTTAGATTTTGTTTACTTCTTTTCTTTCCCTTTCATTTTGGGAACCGATTGTAATCTTTCTTTTACTTTTGATCTACTTTTCTGCTGCTACTATAAAGTCATTTTTCTGCTACACTCTAAATTTGATTTATTTTATTGGTATCATTTTTCGCACTCTGATTATATTGTTGTTCTCTTGAATCTTATCTTGATCTCTTCATTAATATAGTAAACTTTGATTTAATCGTGTTCTCGATTATATTATTGTAAATGTGGGAGGTTGATTTCCTCGATACTAATCTTTGGGGCTGTGGATCACACACTCGGGTATGCCAGATAGGGTACTGGCTGGGTGGTGTAATAGATATACTCTTTGTTTTTCAGGTGGTCAATCAGTTAGTCTCCTTGTCTAAGTAGGGATCCTATTTTGCAAGTTGTATTTGTTGAAGAACTCTTACTTAAGAGTCCTTTTCCTAGTTTAGAAGTCAAATATAATTGTACAAGGGAATTCTAATATAAATAGAATTCCTTAAGTCCAAGTAGGTTACGTTTGTTGAGTCTTAGTTCCTTTAAATGAAACAAGGCTATAAATAGCCCCTCACACCATGTAACAAATTAGTTTTGATGAATGAATAAGAAGACCATTGAGGGAAGACTTGGAGTCATAGGGGAGAGCACACAACCTGGGTTGGAGTTTTCTTATTTTTCAGCAATTTCAGATTATGTTTCCCCTTCCCTAAGCCTGCAGCAGCCATTAAAGCTTCTAAACTTCCCTAAGCCTGCAGCAGCCATTAAAGCTTCTAAACGTCTGCAAATCTTCAAGGAATAGCTTCTACAACTACAGATATTCCCAAACCCCTAACCCGTCCTCCCATACCATCCCCTGCCCTTGCACTACCTTTTCCCTCTTCCTCTTTTCACCTTCTTCCTTGCATCAACCTGGGATAACCCAGAAAACTTGAAAATCCTAAACCTTATAAGTCCATCCATCAAACCCAAAATCCTTTTGGGATAACACCCTCCTCACCCATCTGGCCATCCCTACCTTCCACTTCAACTCCAAACCCTAACCAACATCTCCAGAGTCCTAGACACATATGGAAACCTAATTTTAGAAACCCTAGCTTGGGAATCAAATCTGAAACTGGTATTCCACGGAATCAAACTTAACTCCCTAATTCTCCAAGCCCTACCCTGCTGGCCAAAACCTAATCCTACCCCAATTAACCCAAAATCATCCTTAAATCCTATAACGCTAGAAACCCTAGAGACATAAACTCTAGCTTCTCTCCTAACCCTGAACTTGGAAATCAGTTCTGAATTATAAATTACAGCAAGGTTTTGAACTGCATTCTACAAACCCTACAGACATAAGCCTTGTGTTATAGTTAAGGAAACTAAGCAGAGGATTTGATTTGGTTCAACAACATAAGCCACAGGGTGTATTTAAGCATAACCTGCAGCTGTCCATTAGGAAATTGCCTGAGTGTTGCCCTAACCAGCATGGTACTCTTGGGAGGGCCACAGCGGATTTTTGAAGAGTTCTTCAGTTCAACAACATAAGCCACAGGGTATATTTAAGCATAACCTGAAGCTGTCCACTAGGAAATTGCCTGAGTTTTTCCCTAACAAGCATGGTTCTCTTGGGAGGGCCACGTTGGATTATTGAAGAGTTTTTCATCAACAATCAGCAATCAATCTCAAGTTCCAGAAGCCATTATCAAATTCCAGCATCTTCTTCAAGCCTCCATCTTCTTCTTCAAGAACTACAGAAGCTTACAAGTACAGTAGACCCCCATCCCCTTCCTACCCTCCCTACACCCACCAATCCCCTTCTACAGCCCCTCCCCCATCTGCGCAAAACCTTACTCCCCCACCCGCTGCAGTCACACCTCTGGCAGCAGCCCCCTACCTCCGACAACCCCTAAACCCCATTCCCAGGCCCCTACGACTCTTACTGGTCCCTCCCCCACCACTCCCCTACCCTGCTGACCCTTCTTTCCCTCTCCTCTTCATCGCACCCACCCCAATTCTCTCTCTGACTTGCAGTAACAGTAACAGAAAGAAAATAAGGGGAAAATAAAAATAAAGAAGAAGAAGAAAAGAAAGAGAGAATCAAGATTGCCCAAGATCTTTAAAGATCCACCCATAGACTTCCCAAGAGTCATTTCCAAACCCATCCAAACCCCGTTCCTTTACCTTTCTTAATTTCCCTAATATTTTTTTGGCTATCCTACTACCTAGTACAGGATCACATCTTGGGTTTGAGAAAACCCTAACCTTTTTCCTTTTTCTTCAAAAGCCATCGCACATAATTTTGGATTGACCCCTATTTAAGAGATTCCAACAACTTTCTCGGATACCCATAGGCATTCCATAATATTTTTACTTTAAATGCTGGAAGATTCTAGGTGAATCCCAAATTATAGGGAGACTCTCCTAGAAACCCTAACCATAGAGTTTGATGTACATCAGGTTGCCAGCTTGTTTATGCACCCACCTAAAAAGCCACATTGGATGAAGTGATCTGGATCTTACAGTATTTGAAGAAGATTCCAGAAAGAGGACTAGTGTACGAAAGAAATAAGCATCTGAATTGTGTGCTAATTCAAATGCTGCAGCAAGATCACGAGATGATTAGAGATCCACCACTGGCTATTGTACATTTCTGGGAGGGAATATGGTCTCTTGGAGGAGTAAGAAGCAGATTATAGAAGCTCGTTCTAGTGCTGAGGCAGAGTATTGGGCTATGGTTTCCACAGTCTCGGAGATGTTTTGGGTCAAATTGTTTCAGAAGGAAGTTGGCGTTGAGGTTGAAGAGCCGCTGAGATGTCTTGTGATAATCAGGCCATGTTGTACATAGCTAGTAATCCAGTGTTTCATGAGAGAAGCAAACACGTTGAGGTGGATTTTCATTTTATGCATAATGCAGTTATGAGAGGAGTCATTACTACACCCTGTGTTGCTTCTGATGAAGAAGTTGGGAATATGTTTACTAAGTTCTTACCTTGTCCAGCCTTTGTGGAAGGATGTCGCAAGCTAAGAGTTGGTGATCAATACTCTCCAGCCTTGAGGGTTGGTGTTGATGTTTCAATGTTGCAAATAAGGACAGTGGATCATGCAGCATATAAAATCAAATAAGTGGATCGTGGAGCATATAAAATCGACTTAGGAAAGTGGATCATGGAAAAATATAAATTCAAGTGGTCAAGCCGGCTGATTTGGTTGAATATTGTCTTTCCCTTTTTAGTTAGACTAGATCTTATGTTTATTGGAATTTTATTCTGTTAAGTATCCTAAATTAGTAGTACAGATCCCATCAAGATATTGGGATCTAATCCTGAGCTTGTACTAGTAATAAATAAAGTGCGAACTACAGGGGAGAGGCTTGCTTGAGTCGTCCCTCTCTCCCATCTCTTTTTCTCATTTTCTTCTTTCTTTTTCTCTTGTCTTCTCTCTTCCCTGTCTTCGATTGATCTTCAGTACAGGTTCTGGTTTCATTACAATCTCAACTAACATCTTGCCAACTTGAGCGAGATCTTGGTTTTTTTGAACGGCAAGACTGCCCTCAACAGCGAGATCTCAAACCATGGCGACCAAAGGAGTGAAGGTGGTGAACAGTGGAGGCCAGCAAGAAATGAGGGTGCCAGTAGAGAATACAAAATGTCTCCCAAGTCCCAAGTTGAGTTTCTCCAAATCTTTTCTTTTGAATAGAAATAAAAAAACAATTCTGAATTTTGGTTCTTGAAGCAAAGTTTGTTCCACTTCAGTCTATGGAAACACAATATCATTATACAGAGTTGTCAAACATGGAAACACCATTCCACTCCCAAAGTTGTCAAACACCATTCCACTCCCAAAGTGTTCCTCCAAAGTGGTAACTCACTGGATTGCTGTCTAATGGCACCTTAATTCCTTTCCCAATGCAAGAGAGTGGCAGAGAGTGCTGTTGGAAGGATTTCATCTCAAATCCTTAATTATACAATGAATAGAGTATTCAGACATAAAACTAGATATTCTACAATAAAAAACAAAAAATAAATATAAAATAATAGACAAAGAAACAATTGTATGAAATTGTACTTCCCCTAAAGCTATAGAATTTTAGATTGAGATAAAATTCCCATTTTAATATAAATATATGCCCTCAAGCTGGTACATGCACATATAATGCGTAGAATTGTAGATTAGGTATCTCTGCATTAAGCAGGTACAGAGTCTTCTAATCTTTCACTGAACACCCCCCCCCCTTTCTCTTCTCAATCTCACAACTGCTCCCTGGAGCTAATCTCCTCTTCATTGTGTATCAATGGTATGTTTTTGTAACTAAAATTGCAATCTATCCCAAAAATTAAATAAATATAAAAGGCTGCTAAAAGTGGGTTATGTCAATCTAGTTCACACAATAGAAGGAAATTTATGCAGTTATCATAGCCGATGTTTAAATAAATCATACCTGCCGATCATTTTTCAGTAGGGTCCTTGCTAAAGCCCGAGATGGAGTAATGGGGCATGTACAAGTGTTCATTCTAGTCATAAACAGTTCTTCAGCAGCAAGAGCAGCTTCTTCCATCATATGATTCCGCGGAAAAGCAGTTAAACAAAGTAATATTGCATTCCGCAGAAACTTCATCTTTCTGGTCCTTCTAGATACATCAGCAGAGCTGCCTAGGAGAAGCTCCAAAGTGGCATTGCTTGAACTGCTACCAATTCTATGTATAACTTCATGAATTTTCCTCAAATCTTCTAAAATGGAAAATGGCAATTCCTCTAAGCTAATGTTATTTTCAATCCAGCTTGAACTGTTTGTCGATGTCCTGTCCCACCAAAATTAAAAACATAAATAAAGGACTATCATACATAATGTACTGAGGACAAGACCGCTCAATCTTATCAATCATACACTAATGCAAGAAACCAAGCAAAACATGGAAATACATGGGCTAATGAAAAGAAATAAATTGACAATTTTCGTAATCATAATATTGCTTGGGTCCTTTTAGCTTTATTATGCCTGGTCAAGTGATACATGTCACTACCTATCCCATGGCAGTACATGGCTAGGAATGTGGTAGGTGACAAATACTCATTACAGCAAAACATAGAATTTTAGCCCAGAGTAAGCAAGCAAAGTAGCTGAAAGTTTTAGCTAAATTATCAAAACAATTACCCAAAAAAAATTGAGAAAATAGTAAACAAAAATCTAAATTAGAAATGACATCTTAGTAACTTCTAGCAATCCCTCCTCATTCTAAGTTGAGGTTGCACCAACAGGAAGGCCACCTGGCACTCCATCATGTGAACCACCAATATAATACCACAAAGCAGGATGCGAATTGTGAAGGATAATGCTTCAGTAGGCCTAGGCAAAATGAATACAGCTTTCCCATATTTGTCTACAGTTGGTTTTCTCGTATTTAGGATGTTTTGTTTTAGTGTTTGTTCTCTTTTGAGGCAGTTGCCTCTTTTTATCTATTGCATAGCCATCTCTTTTGATAAAATCTTGTTTACTCTTTTGATAAAATCTTTGTTTATGCATGTGAACATGAATATTCAATTGAAAAGTTAAATAGTTCACTGAGAAAAAAAAGGTAATTTCAGAGAACCCTACTGAATGCTCAGTAATTCACACTCATATATACATCAACTAAATGGAGCCAGTTACATCATAACGTGCACTCTTTTATTTATCCGTAACAACTATCATTAGCAATCTAACATAAACAGAAGATGAGCTCTTCGCCTCTTCCAAATTTACAAGAAGAAATACTATGTTATAGATAAACATCATGAAATCATCAATTATTTGACCATGCATTCAGATATAAATTCAATACAACCCTGATAGAGAACCTCAACAAAAACAGAAGATAGGCTTGGGGTTTTGGGTTCCATTCACTCTCTGAATCAAGTCCAGGCTGTCCAGCTTAAGTTTGAAATCCCAATGATGTAACCCAAGTTCTGTGCCTGTGTTCAGGATCCTCTCAATTAAACAACCCTGGGAGGTTTATTTCAAATTTTGGTAACCCATGGGTAAGGGTGTCAATTTGGTTAAAAAACCGTTAAACCGTACCGTACCGAACCGTTTAAACCTTACCGTACCGTACCGTTTCCAAATTTAGTACGGTTTTTACCGTTACCGAATTTGGTAATTCGGTACGGTACGGTTATGGTAAAGAGTGTCATACCGTCGGTAAATACCGTTTACCGTACCGTTTTACCGATTACCGATTACCATTTACCGTACCATATACCGTAAAGATATTAACCCTTTTAAAGTTTAAACCTTAAACTTATCTCAGAGAGTCACGCTTCACTTTGAAGAATCAGAGGACAAGAGTCACAAAGATAGAGAACATTGCCAGTGTTGGGAGCATAGAGAGTGATATTATATAATGCTTGAGGTAAGTAACTAATCAAATGTTATAGATCTAATTAATTATTTACTACCCTTTCTTATTCTGTTTGAAAACGTGGACATGGACTGTAGTCAAGTAAACTGAAGTAGACTCAGTCAGAAGGGGCAATGGAATAGACAGAAATCTAGTGAATGAATTGGAAGTCTTGAGAGAATAATTCCCTCTCCCTTGGATGACAAGCAAAGACAGAAAATAATGGATAGATTTAATGATTGCTCTTTTATGGGTTTTTGTAGATCATGGCAATGTTGCTGAGCTCAAGCATTTCAGCAGCTTTAGCAATTGCATATCAGCATATGTGGCTTCTTCCACCATCACATATCTAGACTTTAAAAAAAGCAAGAACTGTTCCCATATAAAAAACCCATTACAAGTGACAAAACAAGAAGAAGAGGGTAACAGAGAAGCAAGATAATACCGTAACAAAACCGCACCGTATACCGAACCGTGCCGTTTTTCCATACCGATTTTATACCGTTTTCATACCGTACCGTTTTTTAAATTACCGTTTTCATACCGTACCGTATAAATATGGTACGGTACGGTTATGGTTTGAGGTTTTCAAATTCAATACCGTACCATACCGTACCGAATTACCGTTACCGTACCGAATCGACACCCTTACCCATGGGCATATCGAACTGAGAAAAATAGGTTAAGGGATGGAATAGGAAGTTAGGGTTTCAATTATACCCAACCCAAGATGGGGTGGTTTTGGTGAAGCAACACAGCACAAAGGCCCTATTATCAGTTCATTGTTGACACGATTGTAAAGGTAGGTCTTGGTTACGATGGCCCCACCCCTCATGAGGTGATGAACAAATACCTCACAAAGCAAAAGGAAGAGTTAGAGACTTATATTGCAAGGATTTGGCCCTTCTGGGGGATGTATGGAATCACCATTGTGTCTGTGGATGGAATGGCCTCGCAAAAATTCCATCATCAACTTTATGGTGTATTGCGATAAGACCATCTTCTTTAGATCCATGGATGCATCCACGGAGGTGATAGACCACAGGTGCAACTTTGGACTTCTTCAAGATGTGGTGGAGCAACTGAGGTAGAGGAATGTGGTACAAATCATGACACACAACGGCTCCAATTTTGAAAAGGCCGGTGAGAAGATGCTGCATTCTATGGAGTACAGCCTATTTTAGATACCCTGTGCAGCCAATTGTATCGACCTCATGCTGAAGGACATTCAGAAGATCCAAATTGTGGAGAGTGTAGTGGCAAGGGCTAGACGAGTCCTGGACTTTATATATAATCATGGCTACACTCTTCGGATGATGAAGCAGGCATGTGGGGGTGACTTAGAGCGACCTGATGTCACAAGGTTCAACACGAACTACATCACCTTGAAGAGTATCGATGATGAGAGAACAAGGTTGAGATCCATGTTTGCATCTTAGGCTTTGATTAATTGGATAGGATCCAAGATCCCAACCGAGCACACAGCACAGGTATAGTATTATCACATGAGATATGGAGACAAGCAATGATAGTGCTGACCATGGAGCCTATTATAAAAGTCATACATATGGTGGACTCCTTTATGAAGGGGCCCACTATGCCCCACCTATACAGAGCCTTTAAGGCCATGAGGGAGACCCTACATCACACAAATCCAGGAGGCTACAAGCATAGAAGAAAATTCGACCGAAATTGTCGAAATTTCGGTCGAAATGTCTGCATTTTTAAAAAACGAAACGAAATTTCAATTATTTCGGAAAAGTATCAAATTTCGACCGAAATTTCGACCATTTCGACCAAAATTTCGACATATCAGCATTCCAACTTGTTTTTCCTTAATTTTTGTTGATTTCTATCCCATTTTCACTACTCCTTTGCCTTCAAAAACCACTTTTGCTCATTTTTTGCCTCCAAACACCTCCTAAGCCACAATAGCTACAAAGGAAACTCCAGCAACAATAGAATGTGAAGCATGAGCCACACCCAACAGTTCCAAACTTCCCCTTTTTTTTATTTTTGTTTTGTTCATGCCTTAAATGATCTTGTATTGCCTTGAAATTAATATATGTTTAGCCTAGGACTATGATCTATAATTGTGTTTTGTTAAACTTATCTGTTTTTTATTTGCTACCATTTTTTCATTTTAATAATTATTTTCTAAAATTATGTATTTTTATTTTATGTATATATGATATATAGGCTTTAGCTTTATATATTTGAGACACCATCACTTGATCTAGTCGGTCATTTTATTTTGTTGACTTGTTGTATATGTAACCATTCTACCAAACAATTCATGTATGTTGTTGATTCATGTATGCAATACAGTTTGCACTTGTCGGAACCAGTCATTTGTTAGTATACTTGAATGATAAATTTTCAATAGTTTTGTTTTTTACAAAATACTAGTTCCATTGTGTTTATTATGCTTGAAATAGGTAGTATACAAGAATTCAAATCATTTTGAGTCCATATGAGGCCCGAAATTGAAGTTCTCATTTTCAAAAAAAGTGTCCAGTTTCGATCGAAATTTCGACCGAAACGTCGAAATTTTGGCCTTTTGCAAGGTCGAAATTCCTGTTTCGGTCGAAATTTCTTCCTTGGCTACAAGCACCTTATGGACATCATTGATGCTCGACGAACTGCACATCTTATACATCCACTGCATAAGGCTAGTAAGCAAATATGCAATTTGTTGGTAATTCATTCATTCGATATTAATGAAAATCTTATAGCTAACTATGAGTTTTTAATTGGGCAGCCTACTACCTTAACCCCGAATATCAGTACAGCAACCGTTGGGGTTAAAGACGGAGCTCATTGAGACCATGATGGTTGTGGCTACTAACTTGAAACTGGACTCGACACTCCAATCCCTATGTAACATTGAGGTGAGATAGTAGGGAATTAGGACTTAGGACTTAGCATGTGAATTTTGAAAGAATTTAGCTAACCATTACAAATGATTGTAGATAAAGATTTTTAAGGATGGATTCAGGTCCTTCGGATCAGATGCTGCTATGAAGGGAGGGGATAACACAAATTCTGGTTAGATCAATAACTCATACAGAGTTATTACATTTTAACAAATCATTAGGTTATCTATTAAGTAATAACTACTAACTTAATGTTTTTGCCATAATGCAGCTGAGTGGTGGGTTCCCTATGGCAGGAGTGGCGATCAAAGTCCTCTCACAGGCTTGCTCCGCCTCTAAATGTAAATGGAACTGGAGCACCTTCAACTTGATCTACTCGAAGAGGCTGAACTGATTAGGATCTGAACGCCTGAATGATCTTATGTTCGTCCATTATAATCTAAGACTGAAGGTGGAGCATTTAAAAAGCTAGGTGGAGAGTGACAGGAAGCAGGAGAACCTTGACCTCGCAGATATCCTCCAAGTGGACTCAAATGATGAAGACCCCTCGTTGATTGGGTGAAGGACAGGGTGAGCAGTATTGGACCAACCTAGGGGAGGGGAGGCCAGACCCAGAGATATGCTCATGATGCAAGCGTTGATGTCAATGCATTCATGGCTGACAAGGATCAAGTACATGCAAAGGAGGCAGCTGGTATTCTTGATGAGGATTGGACAATGGCCTCGAGTGACGATGATGTTGTGCTTTCCACATACGCGCAAGATCTGGATGAGACGCTGGCTCCTAATCAAACTCAACCATAGGGTTGATGATGGTGGTGGTAATGATATTAAGGGTGGTGATGATGATGATGATGATGATGATGGTTGTGGGGGTGGACTTCATAGCATATTGCAGTTCACTACCAGAAACACAACCGAGCCCCATCAAATTCACCGAGAGACACAAAATTCAATTATGCCACCCAGGATGAGCACCATGATGGCATACCTCGTCATAGGAGCAAGAGCTTCACATCCAGGAGTACTGACACTAGAGGGCAATGTGGCCAATTCCACCCACCAAGATAGAGGGACACTAACATGGCTACCTTGACAAACTAGATGGGATCAATGAGTTTGGATGGCAAGGAGAGTGCGGATTCTACACCATACAAGGCTTGTGGGCCTAGATAAGGATATCAATATGGGGGAGAGTACGATGGAGCATATGCTGACTCATCTACTAGTTCGAGTGAGTATGAGGAGACATATGGTGGCTCATATGCTGATTCGAGTGGTATGTCTGCATATGGACATGGGGATGGATCAAGCAGATCATTTATAGAGTGCATCTTTGGATATCCATTAAAGCCACCAGTAGTACATGTACCAGTAACGGTGCCAGACTACCAATAACAGTAGTGGTACCAATTGCATACCCAAAGAGGGCAGATGATGACTATCCCATTCTGAGCACTCGCCAAAGGAGTCATTACCTTTACAACAATTTGTATAAGATGGGTTGGTTATTTTAAGCGGATGACGCTACCGACAGAAGGGCAGTGTGCAACTACTTGGACCACTATAGGCATACCATGACATAGGGTCAGTATGTCCCCTATTCACAGAGCTCCCTCAATCAAGGGATGGATCCAGCCCGCCATGGGAGCCATTATTAGGTTAGAATAGGTCTGATGTGTGTTATAAATTTGTAATTTTTAATTCATTCATCGATTGACTACTGTTAGTCTGTTATGTTATATATTTGTATTGTTTTCACCATGTACTATTGACTATTGAGTTTTACATGACAGTTGTATATTGAATTTTAGTTGTCTTTTTTGTTACATTTCAATGAAAATATAAGTGTGTTGTATAATATCCAAATTTACATTTGTTAAAACTCATGTTCCAAACTACTAGTTTTGCCCACATACAACCAAGCATATGCCGATCAAAAACACCACTTTGGGTTAGGTTTTGGGCAAAAATAACAACCGCAATGTGCTAAACACCAGAAAGGCCAGAATAACCCCAACAACCTATTGAAATTTGGGGTAGAAAAAAAAAATTGCCAGTCTTCCCAAAGGGCTAGATGGCAACTTGCAGCAAAATTTCAAACCTTGGTAAAAGCAGATTGTAAACAAGAGAAGAGGAGAAGGATAGATGAATTTAGAAAGGCTCTTACAGCCCTAGGATTTGGCACTCGACAACAAGGTGCCCTAGACGTAGGGGATTTAGCTTTCTCAGCAAAGCCCTAGCCCTTCTTACCACGCATGCAAGGACAAGAGATAAAACTCAAAGCAAAGCTAAAACAATCATAAAGCAAAGGCTTGCCCTGAAAAGAAGGAACTCTTTGTTACCAAAGTAAAAACTACAGTTTGCCGAGTGATTTAGCTTATAATTCTCTGCAATATCAAAATAGAAACTTTCCAGTTATATAATTAGAAACTAGGAGAAATAGAAACTAGAGAATAACGTATTTTCATACTTCCGACGTCTTCAGTCATCAAGATCTTCAAGTCATCCAGTATTTGGCCCAAAAAAATTTTAGTAGGGGCCCCAAAAGGAGCTGTCATACCATTCATGTTACTGTTCATATGAGCAGTGTTTTGGCCTCTTTTTGGCCACTCTAGAAAGATGATGTGACCCTCAAATCGAGGGCCAGACTTTAGGACCAGTTCAAGTGAACCAGCAGTAAAAATCAGGATGCTACAACCCTGTGGTTATAGTATAGGGCTGTTATTGAATGAAATAGGGTTTAGGATAGGGAAGAACAAGGTTCGGCCAGGGTCAAGATGGCTGGGTTTATTGAAGTTCAAACTTAAATCTTGCTGCAATTTTATTTCCATATTTTATAATTCAAGTCTAGGTATGGGAAAAGTAGGGTTTCTTGTGGTAGCCAAGTTCTCAATTGGGATTTAGTGCATGGGGAAAGGGTAGGGAATTTGGGAGGAGGGTTTGAAATATCTAGATGAGAGGAGACTAGGGTTTCAAGCGTTTGGAGAAGAAAAAGAGTTTTTGAAATTTAGGTCGTAGGTGAAGAGAAGAGGGCTAAGGCTGGGTCGAAGGTGAGGAGAGGGGAGGGGTGATGAATCCTAAAGGGGGTGGGATTTGGAGAGGTGGCTAGTGAGATCTAAGGTTTAGTAATTTGGGGAAACTATGCTGCCAAAAGGTAGGAAAAGAAGGAAAAAAGGAGGAAAGGGGGCTCTAATGGGGTCAGAATTTGGGGGAGAGAAGGGGGAACGAAAAACTAGGATTAGAGGAAGAGAGGTAAGGCTACTACATGTCACATCCCACCCTAAATCCACCAAGGGGTACACTATCTGGACCACCCGGGGGAGTGATTCAAGGTCCCGCCGATCAAGTTTAGGAACGATCATAGCCACTTAGCACAATAACATAATCAAAAGCAAGAACAAATCTTTGTATTCAATTACTTTAATAATAAAAGTCAATAAAGGACCTCAGAAGGATCACAAAAGAACGTCAGAGTGCGGAAAAGATACCAATCAAATACATAGTCAAGAAGCGGAAAGAAGGGGGAAACCCATCCTATAATAATAGCGGAAGGTAGATCGACTAAAAATAAGGGTTACAACCGGTTCCCAAAGTAGCAAGGGAACAAACTAAACTATGGTCTCAACGAATCGAATAAAAGGTCAAAAAGAGAATGAGACGATATCTCCATCCCTAGCACACGAGTGCAAAACCGAACTGCTCCAGATAAGTCTCAATCTCGGACTGCTAGTCTTTATCAACGTGTTCATCATAACCAGTGTGGTATGAGTCACCAACTTGGACTTCAGAGTGTTGACCGTCATTGTCAACAGTAGAAGTACCTGCAGAAAAGTCTAACAAAATATGTTGCAAAAAGGAGTGAGTTCAGAACTCAGCAAGGCAAGTTATTCCACAATAACTTAAATCACATGATGCCTAGCATAGCATGATGCATTGTGATATGAGACATACGATGCATATATGAATCTAACTCTATGTATGCTGGTCTCTATTGGTAAACATGCTTTAAGTCATAGCACCATACTTCTTTGGGTAAGTCTCAATCACTCTAACACCGGGGGGAATTGAGTCCTGCATCCCTCTCGGACAATCCTTGACTAGGGTTTCGATCACCGCTCTCTCACATCACCATTTGGTCTAAGTATTGGCGCATGTCAAGGTAAAGCCTAGCCCAATGCAAGTCGTCTACTTAGTCATATCATGTCAGATCCAGATACATCAATTCCTCCCATCCCGGGATCCTTTCTGGTATCCTTCACACTAGAGTCACGGATATTACCCACCGGACTCACCAACCCTATTGGTCATCCACAAATAGTAGATGGGAAGCTCTCACGTCCTCTCACAGATATGACCCACCGATCTTCGAGCACCCGTGAGCCCAAGTCTAGCTATTTGCAACCCTACCAATAAATGGCCCATTTCGGGTATCCGTAGTATGGTTTATGTCTTCTCACGGGTTGGTTACCGGTCTTGAGTGCCCATCAAACCATACCCTACCACGGGTTGTTCGGTCTCAATACCCTTCCGATTCGGGTCTAATACGACAGGGACATCCTAGCCAAACACCACTAGACAAGCCCTATATATGTCATCCAATAATTCGGGAAAGCGTCGATGGACATCTTCGGAGAACATTTCATACTATTCCCTTTGATGTCCAAAAACAGAAATGTTAATAGGACATTCCCCAATCCCAAATCATACCTATTCAATCACATTATCAATTCCATCACATCATACATAAATGATATTTCATCATATAAAACGAGATATAATATAGCATGATCAATCACATATGTAATTAACAAGAATACATAATCATGATAACCAAAGTGATATATAACATCGTACTACTGTCTTAAAGTATATACAGCAGTTATATAATGTTAGAAATACAACAATTAATGTGAATATACCAAGTTTCCAACATAGAGGCATAATTCACATAATCCATGTAATTATGGTAATAACCGTCCTTACCTTAAATCGCGATGATGATAATCCAATAATCTAAAAAGAATGATCCAAAGATGATATTAAGACCCTAGACAAACATAAATGAAAGATTAAAAAAGAAATCAAGAAAATCAGAGGTCGAACGGATCAAAACGGAGAAGAACACAGTTCAGCATCTACTTGGTTGATGCTCCTTGGTTGATGGGATCGACCAAAGAGCATCAACCAAACAAGCTTCGAGGCTGCAAGGTGGATTTTGGTGATTTGGTCCGAAATCGGTCTTCTGGGGCTCGGATCGATCCGAAACTTGGAGGGATGATTAATAATAGTATAAGAACACTACCTAGCAAGTATTATCATAATCCAATGACCCAATTGAAAACCCCCAATTTGAAACCCTATGTTCTATATGCTAAACATCATGTTTCATAATGAAATCAAATGCAATTGTAAGGGAAATCAGGGATTCAATCAAGAGAATGATAAGCAATAGATTAGGAATGATTACTAACATATAAGCAGACCTAGCAAGAAGTCTAGTTTCAGGAAATACCTTCGGATCGAGCACGTGAGTTCAATAGGTACTTCAAATAATTCACCACTCTTCGCTGCGCAGGCAGGATTGGCCAGACATAGTTCAGCAACTTCAGACAGGGATTCGGAGGGCTATACGAGGTCAAATTGAGTGGGGTTTTCTCCTACAAGTCAATCAAGAAGTCTAGTTTCAGGAAATACCTTTGGATCGAGCACGGGAGTTCATTAGGTACTTCAACTAATTCACCCCTCTTCGATGCGCAGATTCTCACTAAACACCGACAATGTACTCAAGTAAGGGGCATCATCGTCAATGTCCATGGGTTTCAGGTCAAACACCAAGTCTTCCATAAAGAGGGCCCACAAGGACATCTACTTTCACTTCGGGACATGGATCTACCTTAAGGGAAAGGTCGGACAAGACTTCCTAAGGCTTTCAAAGGTAATAATATTGAAATCAAGGTCCAACTTCAAGGTCTAACATTAAACAAGCCTTTCTTTATCCGAAAACAAATAGGGTGTCCTGGCTAGGTTTGGGCTGGATTTCACACTGCAGACTAGGCGAGGGGGGTAATGAAGGCTGCAATGGGGTAGGGGACCAGGATTAGGAAACTGGGTTAGGGGAGGGGAGAGGGGTTGCCACCGGCTAGGGGAAGGGAAAGGAGAAGGTGCACTGGGGGGGGGGAGAGAAAGGAGGGTTGGGGCAGGGGTGGGGGTGGGGGATCTCGGTACTTGTTGGGGGGGGAAGGTTGAAGAACTTCAGCAAACCAAAAATCACAAGCAGCCACAGGCTTCCTCCTTTGAAATTGTGCAACTCCAACAATTCTACTTCAAGCTATTATTTATTCAATCAATCATAATAGGACTCAACACCACAAAGTAAATAAAACTAGGATTCCTATATCACTTAGGTCTCTAATTCTATCAAGGATTCTAACTTAACTCATCCGATGATTCAAATCACCAAACATGAGTAGGCTAGTCTCCCAGTAGAACTAGGACTACCAATAGAGAAATCCCCATTTGTGCAGGACTCCGAACCGAACTAGAGCTGTCATAACTTGACTAAAACTAAGCCAAATACCGAAATAAAAGTAGAGATAGAAACCTACTAACACCCTGAACTCAACTAACCCTAATTGAACTTAACTACAACAGACCAAAAATTACCAAAATGCCCTTATACGAATTTTCCTCTAGGGCAGTAGGGTTCTGGGTTGCCACTCTAGGCCAGTTTCAACCTCTGGAGTGGCTCTAGGTCTGGTTGACATCAGTAGACCAGTTGAGCGGATTTGAACTAGTCCAACTGGTCCCATTGTTTGTTTCTATTCAGATTCGATATCACTTAGCCATCTTAAACATTTGGGTTAGTCGTTTGAGAATTATAGTCCATTTTAATTTCTAAAGTTGTGTTTTACTTGGTCAAAGTTGTGGATAAGATAAGACTCTTTATCCAAAAGGGTTCTTATCTTTGAGGTGTTTGTTTTGATTTGTCTTTTTAGTAAAATCCAATTCCATAAGTCCATGTAATGAGGTGGGATCCTAATCTATAAGGGACCCTCACCTAGAGTCCAAGTCGTTAATTATTTAGATTCCAATCAAAGGTGTTAGGTTAGTAGTTGGATCCTTATCAATTAAGGATTCCCAATTTGGGTCCAGTTCCGTTCAAAAGGCTGTAAATAGCCAAGTAGTCTACGTAGTCTTTGAGATTGATGATGTTAGAAATCAAGCTTTAAAAAACCAAAACAGTGTTTGAACTTTGAGAAAAGAAAAGAGATGAGAGAACCACAAAAGAAGCCTTGCGATTCTAGCTAAAGTAAAACTAGAATTGCAAGCTTCCTTTATTTATAGAATTCATACAACTTGAGAGACAAGAAACTTATCCTCTAAAAAAGAAATAAAAAGTACAACTCATGGACAGAATTTTCTAGTATTCTAACTCCTAAAATCTGTCCAAAATAGAAAGTACAGAAAAGGGAAAGTTCTGAAATTAGTAACTAGCAGAATATAGAAACTATGCTTTCTAGAAACTCCCAAAACTTGTGTAGCAAGATTCCTACGCTAGAAATAGAAAGTAGAGTAGCATATCTAAAACAGGAAGCAAGCATCAAGGCATAATACAATTCACATTACTGTTCAAGTGAACCATAAAACAGCCCATTACTTCAACACTCCCCCTCAAGCTGGAGCATACAAGTCTCCCATGCCCAGCTTGCAACAAATAGACTGAATATTGGGTTGAAATAGAGCTTTAGTGAAGAGATCAGCAAGCTGATTAGTAGAGCTAACAAAGGGAGGCTCTATAAGTTCTTTTTGACTGCGTCACGCACAAAATAACAATCAACCTCTATATGCTTCGTCCTCTCATGGAACACTGGATTACTAGCAATGTAAATGGCAACCTAATTGTACAAAACATTTTTATAGGAACAGAAACTGTGAACCCCATCTCTTCTAATAAGGAACAAAGCCACATTAATTCAGCAGCAATGTGGGCCATGGCCCTATACTCAGCTTCAGTACTAAACCGGGCAATAATGGATTGTTTCTTACTCCTCCAACTCACAAGATTTCCACCAAAGAAGGTACAATAACATGTAGTAGACCGGCAATCAATGACGGATCCAGCCCAATCCACATCAGAAAAGGCAACCAAGACCATACTTTGATGTGGTCGATAGATGAGCCCTTTCCTAGGCGCACTCTTGAGATATCGAAGAACTCGCATTGTTGCATCCCAATGAGCCTTCCTAGGAGGCTACATAACCTGACTCAACATACCAACAGAATAAGATATATCAGGACGAGTAACACTAAGGTAAATAAGTTTCCTAATAAGATTCCTGTAACAATGGACATCATCCAACAAATCACCATCATCTCGTCCTAACTTTAACTGAGGGTCCATGGGAATGTCGCTAGTCTTAGAAGCAAGCATGTCAATCTCAGTCAAAAGATATAAGACATATTTTCTTTGGGACAAACTAACTCCCTGTTTACTGCGGACTTCGTCAATCCCTAAGAAATAATGTAGATCACCCAAGTCTTTGGTTTGGAAACACTTATGTAGGTATGCCTTGACTATATGAATGGCTTCAACGTTATTGTCTGAAAGAATAATATCATCAACATAAACTGTCATAATGACAACACAACCACTTTGTCGTCTAACAAAGATAGAGTGATCAAAATAACACTGAACAAATCCAACGGACTCCACAGTCTTACTAAATTTCTCAAACCAAGCTCATGGAGACTATTTAAGGCTATAAATTGCTTTATGAAGTTTGCAAACACAAACATTGTCCTCCCCTGGAAGTTTGCCATAATAACTTCTTCACGAAGATCATTATATAAGAAGGCATTTTTTATGTCAAGCTGAAATAAAGGCCAATCATAATTCACAGCTAAAGAAATCAAAACACGAACAAAATTAAGTTTACTCACAGGAGAAAAAGTTTCAAAATAGTCCACACCAATATGTTTGAATATAGCCCTTAGCCACCAAGCGGGCTTTTAACCTTTCAACCGTACAATCGAATGAAACTTAACAAGTATACACCCACCAATAGCGGACCACATATTTCCAGGAGGCAGGTCTACCAAGGA
Organism: Hakea prostrata; assembly: GCF_041222555.1. Lineage (NCBI taxonomy): Eukaryota > Viridiplantae > Streptophyta > Magnoliopsida > Proteales > Proteaceae > Hakea > Hakea prostrata. Next base: position 46,298,215 of record NC_142606.1, on the reverse strand, counting down.
CCATGTATTACGAGATTGTAAAGCAACCATTTTCACATCCATGGCGGCCTTCCAACCAGGGCCTTCAAGGACCTCGGTATGATGGGTTGGAATATGAATAGAAGATAGAGAAAGTGCAAGGCAGCGAATGTGAGGAGGTAGATGAGAAATAGATACAAAATTGGAAACCGGGCAAGCAATGTCAGAGCATAAAGTACAAATATAGGTGGACTAGAGTAACAAGGTGCATATTCAAAAAAAGTCACATCCGCCCTTACAAATTGTTTACAATGAACAGGATCATCACAACGAAAACCTTTTTGAGTACGTACGTACCCAAGAAAAATACATTGACAGAATGGCGGGAAAGTTTATCTAAAGGATGTGGTAGATGAACAAAACAAACACAAACAAAAATTTTGGATGAAACTAAGAACGGTTCTCAATTTGGAAAAACAACTAAAAAATGAGATTTTTCTGATTTTTCAAAAAGTTAAGTCAAAGGCATTCAGTTAATTAAATGACTAGCAGTCAAAACAGCATCACACCAGTAATTCTTGGGAACATTCATCTAAATCATAAGAGCTTGCGCAACCTTCAAGAGGCAAAGATTTTTGCATTCAGCTACTCCATTTTGTTGGAGAGTGAATGAGCAACTGGTTTGATGAATCATTCCAAAAGAATCACAGAGGGTATATATCTCATTCACTCTAGAACTAAGAGATTGGAAGAATAGGCCATTACAGAAGATTTAGACCTCCTTCAAAGTCTCTACAGTGGATAGAAGCAATAGAGAAAGTAGAACTAAAAGGAAGAGAGTGATTGCTAATCTTGTAAAAGAAGAATCGTCGGACGGAATACTTCACGGATGCTTGTTGTATATATTCTAAAGCATTATCAATCCAAAAAATTTTAATACAAAGAGAAAATGGAGTCCAAATTTCATGAATAAAATTTTTAGTTCAAGAATTATGCTTGATTCTTTAAAAGATACAACCATGTAAGACGAGAGAAAGCGTCCACAAAAGTGACAAAATATCGAAAACCATGTCTATTTCTAACTCTGAAAGGACCCCAAATATCAGAATGAACAAAAGAAAACAAAGACTCACTATAAGGGACCGAGTGCAGAAAATGTGGCACGATGATGCTTCCCTAACTCACACGCTTCGCAATTTAATCTAGACACTAGCTTAAAAGAAGGAAATAAAAGATTTAATCTAACTAAAGACAGATGGCGTAAATGACAGTGCCACTGGAGAGCATCTACACCATCGTCAAAGAGAGCCACAACAGGGGCAGCATAGTCCAGATAGTAAAGTCTGTTCCTTTCACACCCTCCACCAATTGTCTTCCTCATGTGAAGGTCCTGGAAAACACAGAGTAAAGGTCACAGAGTAGTTTAATGCTTTAGTTAACTGACTAACAGATGATAAATTAAATGGAAAGTTTGCAACATGAAGTACAGATGACAAAGTAAGAGAAGCTGTAGGAAAAACACTTCTAAGGCCTAGAATAGGTGTGGAAGTCCCATTAACTATGACAACAAAATTATTAGTAGAAGATTTAGAAAAAGAGTTACAAAGCGAAGACTTACCAATCATGTGAGAGGGGGGCCATGAGTCAATGATCCAAGGGGTAGGAGTAGAAGTGAGAAGTGTTGTGTTACATGTATGAGAAAGTGTTGTAGTAGAAGTACTTGGGGATGTGGAAGCGCCGGTCTCAAAATTTTGCAATCGGCGAAGGATTTGGCAAACATCATCTTTTAGAGTTTTAGACAAGCCTCTTGAAAAATGTACAAAACCACTATCGATGTTTGCTATAGTATCAATACCACCATCGAAAACGGCACACTCTGGCTTTCCATGTTTGACCCAACAAACTTCCACTAAGTGCCATGTTTTACCGCAATGAGTACATAATTGTAATGTCTTGTCAGAGGATTGAATACCACGACCTCCGAAAAATCTATTAATTCCTCCACAACCACGTCCCCTTCGACGAAAGGTAGTAAAGGCTGAATTTTCTCCTTTAGAACTTTTTTCTAGAGAACTTCCTTCAGGTAAGGAAATACATTGAAGTCTGGAATATGCTTCACTAAGGTTGGGCACATGCTCAACAGCAAGAAGATGTCCTTTGACAAATTTCAGTTCAAGGTTCAACCCTAAAAGAAACTTGGTACAAAAAATTCATTCCGTTGGGCCTTGAGCTTCTCTATATCTGTGGTGAGAGGTTGAAATACATTCAACTCCTCCATCATTCCTTTGAAAGAGTTGTAATAGTCCTACAGAGGCTTGTCAGCTTGCTGAAATTGAAAGAGTTTTTCATAAATACTAAAAATTCGAGTCATATTTTTAGTTTGGGAATAGATCTCTTGCAAATCATCACATATTCCCTTTGCAGGCTTATGGAACATAATGTTGGTTGCAATATCAGGTTCCATACTATTCAACATTCAAATTTTGATGATAGCATCGTCTTGGATCCAACTAGCATAAGACTTGTCAGTCTCAACAAGAGGTTCACCTTCAATAAACTTAAGCTTACCTTTTGCAAGTATGTAAACTCTACCACTTGTGACCAAAGCAAATATTTAGAACTACCTATTAGTTTGATGGAAGTAATATGAACATTGACATGATCTCCTTGAGGTCCTTTAGATTCAGCTGTACTCATGGTTGAGTCACTTATAATTGAAGACATTAAACTAAAGCAGATATCACTCAAATTAGCCTTCCAAAACTTGAAGTAGAATGTTATTGAAAAAAAATTTAAAAATAAAATAAAAATAAAATAAAATAAAATAAAATAAAGAAGAAGAGGTAATGCAGGTAGGAAGCAAATCTGGATTTAATCCAAGTTCTGGAATGTGTAAAGGTAAGGTAATAAGTAGGAAGATCAATTTATATGAAAAACCTGATCTAACAGTACGATACAGCATTGAGTGGCTGCACACCAAAATCTGCCAGTACGATACAGCATTGAGTGGCTGCACACCAAAATCTGCCCAAAATAAAAAGTACAAAAAAAGGGAAGTTCTAAAATTAGTAACTATCAAAAAATAGAAACTATGCTTTTTAGAAACTCCCAAAACTTGTGTAGCAAGATTCCTACACTAGAAATAGAAAGTAGAGTAGCATATCTAAAAAAGGAAGGAAGCATCAAGGCATAATATTGTTCACGTTACTGTTCACGTGAACAGTAAAACAGCCCATTACTTCAACAAATGATTAATAAAGTTGATTGTGTTCAGGGTCTCCTAGTTGCATAGGCCTTGGTTGAGTAAAATTGTTCAAGTTTTTGCATCTTCTTCTTCAATCCAGCAGCCTCAAGCAAGGTTTAAAGTATCCCACGATACCATACGATACTAGCCGATACTTAATACATATTTGACCCAAGCGATACAATACAACTCGATACGTTTGTCTATTGAACTACGTTAAAATACATTAGCCAGAGCGATACAATACTCAATACAGGACAATACATCTCTTAAAATCACCTGATTGATACGATACTCGATACCGATACTTTAAACCTTGGCCTCAAGCAAACACAGCATCCCAAGTCCATCTAAAGATCCTCCCCACCTTCCTTTGTCCTGTGCAACCTTCCCCAACCCCCTGCCCCTGCTGCCACATCAATCCAGCAGCACCCGTAGGCCCCACTACACCCCTAGCCTCTCCCCTACCCCACCCCCCACCCCCAACAATCCTGTTAAGCCCCTCCCCCACCCTATCCCTGCAACTGTAGGCTTCTCCCACCCCCTTCTCCTTCCCTGCGATACGACATATCTCTTCCCTAAGTAAACCCTTAGTATGTGTTTGGTAATGGCCTTATCTGAGAACAGAGTTCTTCCAAGAACCGGTTTCTAGCATCTCATCAAAGAACGGTTGTCTGAGCACAGTTTTGACCATTTGGTAAGATCTGTGTTGAGAACGTTTGAAAACGACTGTGGAACAAATTGGCATTTGGTAAGTTCTATTCTTAAGAATAATTCATGACAATAATTGATACTTTAACCCCCCCCCCCCCCCCCCAAAAAAAAAAAAAAGTGAAAGTGAAATAACTGTTGAAGACGAAAACAGAAAACAGAAAGGCTCCCTCTCCAGGAAGGTTCTTCATCAAAAAGACCATTAGGAAAGAACGAAAATAAAAAAACTAACTCCAGATAGGTAACCCAAGGACCCCTCCATATTACACCATTGCAGAAATGCAATCTGATGGGAAAATTGGAAAATACCCCAGAGAACAGTTACAAAATAAACATGCTTAACAAGATAAATAATGCAGTGGAGAAAAATCAAAAGGGGAATTGGGAAATTTGCATGTAACCAATTACACAAGGATACACAATATAGAAATCTGAGTGTCTAAAACAAAGCCATAAACATGTCAACTACGAATCTGAGAATTACAGAAACTAGAACAGAGTAATTAGACAAATCTATGGAAACCCAATTCAGCATGTAAAAGTTGTGAAAGACCAAGATCTACCCAGAAATCTCTGGTTATCCACCCACAGTTACCAACGGAAATGGCGAAATCTCTTTTATTTTCTAAAAAGAACAGAAATTCACAAAGGACTGGTTCACACTCACTGGAGCTCAATAAGACGAAGTAAATAGGCAGTATCAACACCAGACAAAGAAATAACATCTTGTTCTGTAGAGAGAAAGGGGGGAACAGGCCTTGGAGGGAAAAGATTTCTTTTATTTTTATTTTTATTTTTATTTTTATTTTTATTTTTATTTTTATTTTTATTTGTATGAAGGTAAGGAGTTCAAAGTTGTGTGAAAGAAATTTGGGAGGACCGTCCCCTTTGTGCCTAATTTTGAAATGTGCCTTCTGTTTTTGAGAACGACGATACAAATCAAGGTTGTTTTGCAAAAAGCCTTCTCAGACATGAAAATTGGACCAGTTCATTTCCTAAAAACGACAAAACGACTCATTTTACCAAATGCTTTTTGGTCATTTTTTGGCATTATGAGAACGATAGAACGCTAAAAACTATTCCTTAGCCCGTTACCAAATGCACCCTTACCCTCCCTTTTCCCATTCCCTTATCCTCCCTTTTACCCACACTAGGATCGCAATTCCCTTCTACCCCTAACCCTACCTTCAATTTTCCAATCAAGCTCAGTTTCCTTAGTCTAACAAACTCAGCTTATCTTCTCGTGGGAAGTGCTGCGGAATTTTAAAACCCTGAAATCCGAACCAGTTCACACCTCTTACCTTACCTAATAGTTCTGAACCTGCAGAACATCAACATCTACTGATCTGAAATTGCAGGACAGCAAGGTTGCTTCCCTTCTGTAACACTAGCCGAACCCTTTACAAGACCTGATTTGGCTTTTATTTGAATTTCCAGATCTGAATCACCAATTACAGAAGGTTTTTAGAGCCTTAGGATACCCTAAACCTCCCGATTCAGCCTTCCTATTTTCTGGATTTCCTGGGCAAACCTAAATCTAGGGAAAATACTTCAATACCCATAACCATGGTAAAAAATTCGAGGGAAACTCAAGTTTCGACCGGGTGAAAATGGGAAACTTAGGTGGAAACTTGGAAAATTTTGAGGAAACCAAGGACTTTTCCGTACAAGTTTCGACATCAAGTTTCGACAGGTTTTAGAGAGTATTTTGGGGTGGGATCCTGGATTTAAGCTAATTAGAGTATAAATAATGCATTTGTTGTAGTTTGCTAAAAAAATCAATGTAGATATGCCATTCAATGTACATAACATCAATGTAGAGTTGTCCAAAATGTACATTATAAACTTAACTACTTAAGCACATAACATTCAATATATAATTTCTAACTTCAAAATAGTTGACAATAAAAGGAAAATACAAGTTAGTGTTAAGAGGAGTGCCAAGAGTGGATTCATTCTGTGACCTGAGTAGTACTATGCCTGTAACATCCTCTCCTCCAACCAACGAACATAGACCCATGACATTTTATGCCTATGGTTGTCAAGTTAATCGACAACTGTAACTTTATGAGTCTGGTCATCAATATGCTTAAGATAATCAACCTGAGGGAATACGCACTTTGGATAGGGAAGTCCTGATGGAGGGGGTATTTGTCGTGGGTATTTGGGGAAACATGAAATAAACAAAAAAATTGAAAATTTGGGAAAGCTACAAAATTTACAGGAAAAAGTCCCAAGTTCCCACGAAATTTCCTAGGTTTCCACGAAATTTCCCATGTTTCCCACGAAATTTGGGAATTTTTTTCCCTCATGAACCAGTTGGTCCAACTGGGTTGAACCAAGTTTCGACAGGTTTCGAGGTTTCGACAAGTTTCGACGAAATTTTGACAGTTTCAATCGAAATTGAGGACTTTTTTTCGGTCCTCATGAGTTTCGTTTCGCATTTTCCAAAATGGAAAATTTCGGTGGAAATTTCGCAAGTTTCGATGGAATCTTGTTCTATGCCCATAACCCTAGATCCTGGTTCACATCAAAAGTCTAGATTAGGATTACAATATTTGTTTCCATTTTCAATACTTGTTACCAGGCTGATATTTGAACATCTTTTTCTAACTGAAAATTTGAAGATCTTTTCTATCTGGAAACTTTCAGGTATATAATATACTACTGAGGGAGATAGTTTTACCTTGCGCAACTCTCCATTCCCTCCTCCATCTCTTCTTCTCCACCACTTCTCTCTTCTTTGCAGTTGCTGTAAAAGTCAACTTTGTCACACAACTCCTACCCTTGGCCTAAAGATTATGTTAACATAAGCATGCCCAAATTAGTTGAAAACTCAAATTAATATTGAAACCCTTAACCCTTCTTCCAAACACCTTAAATGTTCACTAATAGCTTTAAGAGTTCTTCTCAAGTTTTCCCCCCGTTTTCGCCCTCATCAGTTAGAATTAAGAAATTGAGGGGTGGGCCTTGGCAAATGGTCAGTAGACCAAACATCTGTAGCTGAAGGTCCAGGCATCAATTGCTGGGGGAAGGTTGCACACAAAAATTTCCCTCCTAGACTCATCTTGTGCGGAATCCTTCGGCACCGGGTTTGGCCTTTTTTAGGAGGGTAAGTCTAGCTGAATAATACTGACAATAATGAGCAAGCCACAAAAATATCTTTAAACCATCAAAACACATCTAAGTTTTATGAACAGATGTGCCACATTAATTCATCCAGTGGCAAGTTATATATCTATTTAACAAAAGACAACAACTCCCTATCTGATAGCAAAGAAGGCCTCAAAATCTCAAGCTGTTCATTACCGTTTTCCCTAGAATTACTTATGCAGGAATCAAATTTCTTAGAATAGGGAATTTTATCAACATGCTAGATTGCCACCAAGCTATTCAATCTGATTTATTAGTTGTCTTTCTAAAATATCATGTATTGCATGCATTTCATCTTTTAAAAATCCATCTAACCATCCAAGGGATTGACAAATAACTGTTACCAGTAAAGAGAAGGTAACAAGATTATCACTCTGAGAATACTAAAATGAATCATTGACTACAAATTACCAATTTCAATCTTTAAGAGAAAAAATGAGAGAAACATTTGCCCCAGATTCCCGAGATATTTTAATAAAATATTTGCAGTACTAGACCAAAATAGAGCATATTGAAATGTAGAATATATATGCACCAACAGGATTACCAACCATGAAGAAATTCTGCCACCATAGAAATCGATGAACTGTGCTACAAGGGAGAATCGAGCCTCCTCTGAGGATAAGGAGAAAACGTACTCGCTGACATCCTCAAATAAAATAGTTCTCAAAAGTCGTTCATCACCTTCTCTATCTGATGCATCATTTGTACATGAAGCTTCTATCAGGGGGGGAAAATAGAAGTACAATGAGTTACTGAAAGATTGCAAAAAGGATACATGTAGTACGTCTAATTCATGAAGTTTCCAACCATAGTTGAAAAGGTATTGCCTGGGTTCCCAAACTTTCTTGAGTCCCAGTGACGTAGATTCATTACCAAAACAGGCTTGTTTTACATGGGTTATACACATGTTGGGCTTTTTGGTCCCATGGATTTTCAAGGTAATAGATCATATTTGTGGTCCTATACTATAGGTAATACGGTTGTATATGGTATCAGTTAAGCCTCTTTACTGGGTTTTAATAAAAATTGTTTTCTATGAGTTCAATTGAATCAGTAGTACTGGCTCAATCAGTAGTTCAAGTAAGTGTTAAGTGTTTTCGTGGGGCTGGGATACGATTCCAAAAAATCAGCTCGATTTTGAGCCTATTTCAGCTTTCTAGTCAGTTTAGAGTACCTAATAGGCTGAAGACTGTGGTAGGCCTTTCCCTTTCAATGTAGGAGTATTTTTGAGGTATAAGGTTGCGATGGACCAAGAATTGGACACAAAATTTGTTAATGAAAAGGCTTTCTGCTGCTTTCTTGCATTAAAGATTTCTCTTGTTTTCTGATCAATGGCTGATGGGACTGGTATTTTATCCGTCCACACCTTGCATTGTGAAACCCGGGTGGTTCATTGTTGGGATTAGTGTTTGATACAATCAGCACCTTGCAATGTAAAGCCAAGGTGAACCTTTCAAAGCTCTCATCCATGTTCTGTAAAGCCAAGGTGAACCTTTCAAAGCTCTCATCCACGTTCTAGTTAAAGATCCAATGTTTTTCAAACTCTAATCAAACAAGCAACTGCCAAGGAATTCTGCAACAATAGTATATCTGATTCATCCCAAACCGTAAGTTCAGCCCAGACCAACAGGCTATCAGAAACGCACTAAACTTGGATCATTATCATTTAGCCTTACCTTGATTCCCATCATTAACCCTAGACTCCATCATTATTCGCTTTCCCTAACCACAAATGTTAATTTGCTGTTACTTCCAGCAATCTTTTACCATTACAAAATTTCACCAAAACCTTCACTCACAGGTTCCCCTACATACGCTTGACATAACCCAATCATCAAAGCCTAACCTTAATTGAACCATAAAATCCTGTTATAACTTAGCCAAACCTACCCTTGGCTTCCAGTGGGTCTCCTACCAATCTAGAACCAGAGCAACAACACACCTTGTTGATAGTTGACTGAAACAGTTACGAAATAGATTAAAATACACGAAACATTGTTCACGGACATTATTCACATGAACAGCATGGTTATCAAAGTGGCCGCCTAGGCAGCAAAGCGGTTTTTGAACCGCTTAAATTGTGACCGCTTAACAAACGGGCTGATTTCTTGCCGCTTTTTTGCTTAAGCACCACCACTTTGCTGCCTTTTGCGCCATATTGCCGCCTAGATGCTAAAGCAGCCGCTTTTTTTTACATTTTGAAATTTGTGCATATTATTTTTTTTTTTTAATCATAATTTATTCTACAATGCCATATATAAATTTAAATGTGTGAGCCATTTCGGAATCGAGGCCCAAAGTGTCTGTCGACAACAGAATGTGAAGCATGAGCCATATTCAACATTGATAATCAATGAATCATTAAATAAACAATGACTTGGAAATCGAAATAATGAGATTCATTAATTTATCATGTCGGCACTGTTTGGTTAAAAAAAGGGGAAAATGGATACATCAATTCTGATTCCAATTCGAATATTATTCATGTATATTTAACAAAAAAGTCACGTTAAAATAATGACTAAACTATATATGAATAATAACGTTATTCATAATTGTGATCTTGAATGTTTTTTTATTTTTATTTTTATGAATGTGATTGTTGAATGTTTGTTTAGTACTTTAGTTTATTATAAAAAGTATTTGTATTAAAAAGTAGTTTGAAAGTAGTTACATTAAAAATATTGACTAAACCGATTTGGTCGCTTTATTGCCGCCTAAGCTCCACTTAGTCACCTAATCGCCAAGACGGAGCCCCAATCGCTTTGGTCACTTTTCCACTTTAATAACCATGATGAAAAGTGTTACATCCATATTTGCTTCATAAGGAGGCTTTTTAGAAGGTCATGTGGACCCATCAAGTGGGAGAAAACTCTTTCCTAACACTGCTGCCGTTTAGTAGCTCTTTTTAACTATAACCAATGTAGCTTAGTGTGGCAACATGACCTCCGGCCCTGGTTAATGCCATACATAATCGAAAAATGTAAGGGGGTGAGATGAGAAAGGAACGAGGCTGAATCTTCCCCAATCTAGCTCTGATACTACTTGACATAGCCCTAAATTGAAGAGAGTCAACTACAGACCAGTATTCTAGGATCTCAACTATAAAGGTAAGGTTTTAGTGTTTCAGGATGTTGGGGAAAGCTCCTTGGGGTACACAAGTACATAAGTAATAATGGTTAGATGGGGCGAAACTTAGAGAGAAGTTAGGTAATGATATAGTGATGACCCCTAAAGATTAAGAGTGTTCTAACAGGCAGATTGGTGTAGATTGAAGTTTGATATTTGTGTTCTTCGAGGAGTACAATAATAAAGGAATTTAAGGTTGGAGGATTAAAAAGGTTAGAAGAAGAATCTTGGGGACGGGGTGATTTATTTTATTGCTAAGTGAAAGAATAACAAGTGAAACACTCGAAGAAGACCTTGATTTGCAGAAATTTCCAACAATAAGCTAGAGAAGAAATTGCATAGCGTGGGTAAAGAAGAGATGGTTATACCATCCTATGCCATTATTGTACCCTCATCGGCAACATAAGTAAGCAAAACTAAAAATTCAACTAATCAATCTGTGCCTACCTCAACTAAGCAAATTACATCTATATTTTTAGCCACATTGGCTGAATAATTTCAAACTCAAAATTAGAATTAACTTCAAAATAGACTCCTATACAAAGGAAAGGCCTAACCTAATCGGACTTGGGAAGTGAACTAACGGAAATAGACCCAACATAAGACTATAACAAAACTAATAAAATTGTTACGATCCAAGACCTCTCTAACCCATGGTACAAAATTCGGTCGAAATGTGCGAAATTTCGGCATTTTGGAAAATGCGAAACGAAATTCATAAGGACCGAAAAAAAGTCCTCAGTTTCGATCGAAACTATCGAAATTTCGTCGAAACTTGTCGAACCTCGAAACCTATCGAAACTTGGTTCAAGCCAGTTGGACCAGCTGGTTCATGAGAAAAAAAATCCCAAATTTCGTGGGAAACTTGGGAAATTTCGTGGAAACCTGGGAAATTTCATGGAAACTTGGGACTTTTTCCTGTAAATTTTTTAGATTTCCCAAATTTTCGATTTTTTTGTTTATTTCATGTTTCCCCAAATACCACGACAAATACCCCCTCCATCAGGACTTCCCTATCCAAACTCCAAAGTGCATATTCCCTCAGGCTGGTTATCTTAAGCATGTTGATGACCAGACTCCATGGTAAAAAATTGTACCACTAAGATAACCTCAACATGCTTAGGATCATAAAAGAGAGAAGAAATAGAGGAGGAAGAAGAAGAAGAGGGAAAAACAAAGCTACCACAAGCTTCAAGAAAGGCCTGCAATTAGGTTGATCAACTCCTAATTGCAGGGCATCTATTTATTGAAATTCAAACAATGAAAAGTACATTCTGCCCTTCACTTAAAGAAGGGACAAAATACAATAATAACACCTCCGATTACCCTACTAAACAAACAAACAAAAAGACCAAAAAGACCCTCCGGGCTATCCCAGCTAGGACTGACTGTCCTAGCAATCGTAGGTTTTAACACTCTGCTCAAGCAAGAGCATATAAGTCACCCATGCTCAGCTTGGAACAATTAGTGCGAAAACTAGGACGAAATAGCCCCTGGATTACATGTCAGCCAGCTGATAGGAAGAGGACAAGGGAGTGACAATATTCTTCAATACTCCATCAATGAAATCCCACCTAACGCGAAAACCTATATTGTAGGTCCGAAGACCCAAAGTGAAGGTAGAAGACAGTTGTGGGCCATCTTAGTTGAACCCATTAGGTCTGACCTAGAATCCTTGGAGGTAGATGATGATGATCCTAGTATGGAAACCCCGAGTGAGTTTAGAAGATGATGTGATTAGAATGAAGTTTGACTAGAAAGGCGGACCAAGAATATAGTGATGACACCTTTGGAAGGTCCTATAAAGTCAAGTAAGACCCTATCTTAAGTTGGTGAAAGCCTAGTGAAGCTTGTGGCCGTCGGGGACCAAAAATCTGATTTTTGACCTAACTGTCAAGCTTGGTCACTTATCCTTAGCCTTGGTCGCTTAGCCTTGGTCGCTTTAAGCGACCAACCTCCCCAGGGAAAGTCTGGTCACCTTTGGAAAATTAGGTTTTTGAAGCCCTATATATTCCAATTTTGTTCTAATTCGTCTCTTAATGTTCTGAAGCCTCCAGAGAGCATCAGAGACTCTCTACAGAACCCTCTCCAAGGTGAAGGAAGGTTTGGAGGCATCCGTCGAAGTTTTTGTCCATTGTTTCTTCTTCTACAAGGTTAGTAATCGATCTATTTCTCTCTAGATCTACTCTCTCTTCTGTTTCTACCCATTGTTGGGATTGTGAGAATGGTCTAATGCTACTATAATGACCCATTCTCATAGTCTCATGGTCTTAGAGTGAATCCCAATTCACTCTATCCTTCCTATGGACAACACGGTGAGACTTCGATATTAAACCTAGTATAATCTTCATAATCGTATTCTACTTGTGTTGTTGGACCTCTGATCTGTTCTAGATCTATTCCTAAGTGGATTTTTTACCACGATCTTCTATTTTCTTATCTCTAGAATGAATTCCCATTCATTCTAGTCTTTCCGTGAAATCTACCAATCGTTCCGCGGATCAAGCCTATTATGTGATTTATTTTATTTCTTTTTCAAAGGCCATGTTCGATGCTTAGATCATGCTAGATAGTCTTCTTTTACTGTTATAGAATTTTCCCTTTTAATTTCGAAGTGTTTCGAATCCCGGACGATGAGTTTTCAACCAAATTTATGGCTTGTTGTTCGTACACAGCAAGGTTGGTCGCTTACCCTTGGTCGCTTTAAGCGACCAACGGAGTCAGTGACAATAACTTTCACTATTTGGTCAAGTTTCATCTCCGATCTTTTGGGGTTTGTTCATAATACTTAACCTATATTTGTTTAGGGTTTCTTTGGTAACTTTGGACCTACCCTCTGATCTTTTCTTCGGAGTTTTCGAATCAATTAATAAGGTGAGTACGTTCACACACATTTGACATCATTATGTGCTATACTATGATAAGATTTGTATGCATATGTTAGCTACTGTTTTAGAACTTTTTCTATATTGTTTTACTTCTGCAATTACAATAGGATATTCATGATATGATTTACATACTTGTATGGAATATGAATGATGTGTTTGTAAGTTGGACTTATATATGATTATGGAATCATGATGTGATGTGATTGCCTAGGTTGTGGTTGAGGATTGGGGAATGCCCTTTTAGCGTTTATGTCATTGGACACCAGTGGAAGTGGTATAGGACGCATTTCTATGGTGCCCCTTGGCGTAACTACTGGTTGACATACTTAGGTTTTGTCTAAAAGTGTTTGGCTAGGGAAAACCCTGTCATATTTGACCCTAACGGAAGGGATATTGAGGCCAAGTGACCCATGGCAACAATGGAGATTTGTGGGTGCTCAAGACTAGTAACCAACCCGTGAGAGGACACGAATCACATTATGGGGGCCATTCATTGGTAGGGTTGCATATAGTAAGCTTGGGCTCGTGGACGCCCAAGAAGGCGAGAAGCATGAGGGGACACTAGAGCTTCTCGTTTATTATATGTGGATGAACAATAGGGTTAAGAGTCTACATAGCCGAGAAGGAGACGGTGACTCTAGGGGGAAAGGTACCGGAAAGGATCACGAGAAGCGAGGAATGGACGTATCCGATCCTAAAGTAAATGTGACTCAGTAGATGACTTGCATTGGGCTAAGTGTAACCCTGACGCACCAATACTCATACCAATGGTGGTGAGCGATGGTGGTGACCTAAACCCCAACCATGGAAAGTCCGAGAATGATGCCCTGACCCAATTACCGCGGAAAACCCAAAAGACCGAGAAGGTTGAGGGAAAAGTGACTAAGACTACCTAGAGGAGTAAGGTGATTCATCTTAATGCGTGTCTGCCAATACAGACCAGCATATATAGAGTTAGAAGCCTACTTGCACACTGTTTCATATCATTTGCAATCATGCCTTGTTCTTATTCTTGAGATTGTGACTGTTTAAAATTGTTAATTGTGTTTGAACTACTTACTGAGTTCTTTTGAGCTCACCCTTCGAGGAACATGTTTTCTTTAGATTGTGTTGCAGCCTTGCAGGTACAGATGACTGCAAGATTCCAAACTACGAGGCCACTACTTGTGACTTTATGGTTCCCAAGATTTTGGCGACTATGAGCAATACAGTGAAGCATACCCATGTGATGACGGAGCATACCAAAATTAGCCGGACCTTGGAGCTAGAGTGTCCCGTGCTGGAGTAGGAGACATCTAAGTCTAGATATTGTTTGATGGACATAGATACTTGTTATGTATAGTTTTAGAATGGTTTTTAGTTTCTTTTATTTATTTCAATTGTAATTATTTAGAGTTTTGATCTACCTTCCACTTTGGTCTGTTGAGTTATTTTCCGCTATGCTCTACAGTTATCTCATTGATTGGTATCTTTTATTCCATGCTCTGATATTATTTTGTGATCCTTTTGAGATCCTTACTTGATTGTTTCTTAATTTACTTTAATACAACGATTTGTTCTTGCATTTGATTATATTATTGTGCTATGTGGGTATATGATCACCCTAAACTTGATCTTCGAGGCTATGGATCACACCTCCAGGTATTCCAGATAGGGTACCAGCTAGGGGGATGTGACAACATCTGACAAAGTGGCAATCTACCTCTATATGTTTGGTTTTCTCACGCGACGTAGGATTACTTGCAACATTTTTAGCAGCCTGATTGTCGCAGAGCATCTTCATTGGATCACAGAAAATCAAAGCTCAAGAAACAAAGATCAAAGCCACATGAGTTTGGCAGTAGTATGCTCTTTCACACCAGACCTTGCAATGGTATTCTGGTTTTTACTCTTACCACATAATTAAGTTTCCTCCAATAGAAGTGCAACATCCTACGGTAGACCGAAGCCGTGGTTCTCTTGGGAAGGCCAAGGTGGATTTTCAGCTCCTTGATTCAATTGCAGCAAGCTTTCTTCAACAAACCAGCAGCAAGCTTCACCTCCAGCAACTTCTCAAGTACACACACCCATCCCCCTTCCCCTTCATTCCTAGCCCATCATAGCCCTCCCCCTTCCCTTCTCCCTCTTGCGCAAACCTTAGAAACCCACACCACCCCATCGCAGCCTTGCAATTCCCTCCCTCCCCCGTCTGCCAGCACCCTAAATCCCCTCCACTATCCTCTTGAGACACACCCCAGTCCCTACCCCACCTCCCTTCTATGTTGCAGCTCGCCGGCTCCTCCTTTCCCTCTCTTTTGTCTCCCGGCCCCCTCTCTCTTTTTTCTGACTTGCGGCAGAAAAACAAAAAAGAAAAGAAAGAAAAGGAAAAGGAAAAGAAAAGAAAGAGGAAGGAAAGAAAGATCCAAGCCAAAACTGCCCAAGATCCATTCTCAAAACCCTAAAATTATCTTTATCAATTGGTTCCCCCAAAAGATTTATCACAAACCCTCCCATACCAAACACAACCTTCCCTTCCCTTTCCAGTTGATTTTCACCCCACCACTTCCAAAATAATTCTGTTAAAACCCCAAAACCATCCCAAACCTTCCCAAACTCAAGTTAAACCATATAGCTCTTATCCTTTTGCATCCAAACCACCCCATAGGTTATCCAATAATTGTGAACCATCTCAAAGTAGACCAAAACCCTCACATAGAATTTTAGAATTAGTTGCTGGAATATTCTGACTAACCCTAAGCTCCAAGGATTTATTTTCAAGAAAACCCTAACCCTAGAGCCAGGTCGCATCATTTGGGTATCATAGCTACAGTTCTAGCAAGTCCTAGTACCATCATATGTAGCACATGGATGAGCCAACGACCACCAAGCAATTGGAACAAATTTTGAAGACCCAGCAGGACATGATGGCACTATTGGCAAATCTGAACACAAGAGTAACAAATCTAGAACAAGGAACACTTGGAGATCCAATCCAAACACCATCAGCACCTAGGCTCAATTCGCAGGTATATGTGCCCCACAGAGAAGAAGCCAGTGCAGTGCACGGAGGTACAAGGACGATGCTGAAGCAGAACCCTATCCACCCAGGAACTCCAGAGACAGAAACAGGCAGACCAGAGAGTCCAGGTATGATAATCCCATGTATGATTCTGAGGTAGAGGACAGACAGCAGAGGAGACCTCAAGGAGCACAACCCTCACTAAAAGAATACTTGTGATCATACTTCAATGGAGGACAGAACCAATGAAGAGGTGCAGACCATCACAAGGTCAAACTAGAGTTGAAGGAGTTCAATAGTTCGCTGGATTCCCAAGTTTTCAGCGATTGGAGAGCTGCCCTTGATGATTACTTCAATTGGTACGATCTATCAGAGGATAGAAAGATGAGGCTAGCAAAAGAAATAGGTGCAGCAAGAGATTGGGGGAGCACCATGAAGCAAGAGCTATACTACAAGGGTCGAGAACTAACCACCTGGAATCTAATGAGGAAGGACCTGACTAAAAGGTACCTCCTAGAGCATTACAAAGCCAGACTCTAGGAGCAATTCCACACCCTGTCACAAGGTGCCATGTTTGAAGCTGATTACATCCAGCACTTCCTCGGGGCAGGAGGACTCATAGCACAGACCATCATGGACAGCGGCAGTAGTGTCAACACGGTCTCCAAGAGTTTCATACAAGTGGGAAGGGCTCAAGCCAAAGAAGCATCCTCATCCATACAAGATCTCTTTACTCAACGATGCCAAGATTGATGTAGAACAAGATGTCTAATCCCAGTTACCTTACACTCCCACTCAGATGAGATCTGGTGCGACATAGTACCCATAAGAATGGCCAATATAATTCTACGAAGACCCTGGTTGTATGACAAGGACATCACTATCCCTTGTCAACAAGTGCATCTCCGAGCACAAAGGACAGAGGATTATGCTACTACCCCTAAACCTTGTTGAAGATGCCAACTAGAGACAGGCCTTGCACACCAACCAAAAGGACCCCACCCAGAGCAAGCCAGTGAACATGTCATTGACAACCATCAGCAGAACCTTGTTGATTATGCTACTATATCGACAACCATCAGCAGAACATGTCATATGATGACCATGAATTTTTGTTGGAGAGGACGCTAGCATGGTGGGAGATCTCGCGAGATCTCGCCGAGATCTCGCGAGATATCTCGTTTTTTCACCTTGGCGAGACGAGATGGAGGTCGAGATCTGCGAGTTGGTATATCTCGCTCGAGATCTCGCCATATCTCGCTATATCTCGCCATATCTCGCCCTGGATCTCGCTGGAACTCTCAATTTTTGCCTTTTTTTTGTGGATTTTGGTTGAATTTTCACTTGCAACTACTCTTAGCACATCTACAACAAGGAAGATCAATCATTCTCTACTTGTCTTATGAATTTATGATTTAATGACTTATATAGAACTTCTAATGGTTGTATAATTATTTATTCTTGAAAATTGAGATTGTGATACTCATATGGATGGAATTTTGATAACATTTAAGTTAGTTGAAGCATTTGATATACTTGCTTTTCATTTATATGCTTTAAAGGTTCTATATTACATGTTGTATAACATTGCATTCCCTAATCCTACTACATTTCGGTTTCACACTATGGGTAGACTTAGAAATCATACATAGGGTTGTTTCTGACAAATCCAAGGCCACCAACGTGTTCAAAAGGCCTTAAATAAGCTAAATACCAAGTTTCAACCCAATTGGGACCCTAAAACCCACCGAGATGGGCCACCGAGTTGACGCCAAAAAATTGTATATCTCGACCGAGATCTCACCGAGATGATCGAGATCTCTCTTTTTCAAGGTGGCGAGATCTCTCTCGAGAGCGAGATCTTCTACCATGGACGCTAGTCGCTAGCAACCATCAGCAGAACATGTCATATGATGACCATGAATTTTTGTTGGAGAGGACGCTAGTCACTAGCAACACACTTGGACTCGAGACAAGGAATGGATCCACCGAGGCACAGTACTGGGTATTGAGATGATGGAGCCACCATTAACTTAGGTTATTCTTATATCATATTATATACTTGTAAAGTTGTACAATTAAAATTGACTATTTGTATACTTGTATACTTGTATAATGAATTTTAGCTGTCTTTTTTCTTGCAATTTAATGAAGATTTCTATGTTCTCTCGCATCATTTGCATATTTACAATGGTTTAAAATCATGTTCCAAACTTCCAAATTTGCCCGCATACAGCCAGGCAGGTGCCGATCAATAACACCACTTTAGGTTAGGTTTTAGGCAAAAATAACACTCCCAATGCATTTATTGGCCTCAAATTAGGCTAGAAACCAAAACCTAAGCTAGAATGACCCTAAATACCCCCCGCAACGTGGGGTCGAAATCTGGCCGAAACATTCCTAAATTCCGATAACACTAGGTAGCAAGATGACCTGTTTCAGCAAAATTCCACATTATGTTCTTGACACGTCTCAATCTCAAAGCAAACTTCTCTTTTTTTTAGTAAATTAGCTAAAATAGAGCTTAATAACATTAATCACCATTTTAGCCAATTTACTTTAAAATAAATAAAAAGGATTTTGCGTTGAGACTGGACATGTGTCAAGAATCCAACCATGTGGGTTGGAAGATTTCCTCACCATGTGGGTAGAAGATCCAGACCGTTCAGAGAATGACATTGAAACTAAGAATTTTTGGCTCTAATAGCACTTGATGTAGCCCTAGATTGAATATGATCAACTTGGGGATAGTCATCTAGGAACCTCCAATTAAAAAGATTAGACAGCGAAGAAGGATTTGGGTTAAAAGATTAACAGGAAGTCTTGCGAATGAAAAAAGTAAACATCAAAATTGGGACAAGCATCCTATATGCACTACCAAACATCACCAAATCTTATAAAAGTCATTATTATTATATTAAACTGGTGGGGAATGCATTACATATATCAAACCTTCTAAAATTCTTATTTTGACTCGTCAAAGTTCTTTTAATCATTCTAAGGACTCAATAACATAAATAAAATCAAAACAGATTTTCACGGATTAAGAAGTACTCTAATCTAACTTAAAAACTGTTTCTTAACTAATAACCCACGTACTAGCATTACGCCCACTTTATGGGCTTAATAATTGAACCCATTACATTAATAAACCCCAAAATAAGAACCTTAATGTCCATAGAACTGAGCCAAAATTATGTATTGCAAAGTCCAATTGACCCTTTTGGACATTCTTAACTACATCACCAAGCTTTAAATTGGCAGCGTCAGTTATACTACCGAAAAGAATTTTGGACATTCTTAATGCTATGTGATATGGAGAAAATATGATCGAACCGGGTTCATACTTGGTTTGACCCTCGACCCAAGTCTCGACGGAAGGAATCGACTCGCTCCCGAGCGAACCGGATCCAGAAGATAGCTTGCTGAAGAAGAAAACTAATTCAGCTACAAGCACGCCCTAATCCAACTTATGGATTAGGTTAATTGCCCTAATGATGGCAGGCACAAATTGACGGCTGTTGCTTATCATTATGAAGGGTATAA
Source organism: Hakea prostrata (assembly GCF_041222555.1). Classification (NCBI taxonomy): domain Eukaryota; kingdom Viridiplantae; phylum Streptophyta; class Magnoliopsida; order Proteales; family Proteaceae; genus Hakea; species Hakea prostrata. Next base: position 46,278,585 of record NC_142606.1, on the reverse strand, counting down.
TCATCACATAACTTAGAGGTTATCTCAGGAGTCCTCTACTAGTCCAAACTAGTAGAAGTCTATCGCTCAACGGATCTAACTGTTAAGATCCAACGACTACTCGAAGAAGGCTCAAGTGCATCCAACGAAGGAGATTCGAAGGCACACTCTATATAAACCTCACTGCCATACGAGGTGAGGGACTCAGATTCACATACACACTGGTAGACGTAAACTATCAGAGGCTTACGATCTAGATCACCTTTCCCAGCCTTTCATTCCTCAACTCTGTGCTTCTAGCAAAGCCGTTTGTGATTAAGTTCATCAACTGACTTAGCCTTCGGAGGTGGACTCCCGACCCCAGCGGTCGGGCCACGTCTGACGCTTTCGTTTTGCAGGTCATCTCGAGGAGATCTAAGGGCTGAGCAGATTTTGGACGCATCACTATGTCTCTCGCTTTTATAAGAATTTGGTGATGTAGCCTCCATTGAATGAGGACCAAGCTGCCAAATCTAGGCTAGGATTAACTCCATACTCCAGAATTAAAAGGTTAGGCTACGTTAGGCTATGGGGCTATAGGATTTTTTAGGCATGGAGTCCAATGGCCTAGAAGTTATGGCTCTGGTTAAACGCAGTATCAAACCCCGGTTTAATTGGTTCCGATCCAATCCCAAAAAAAGGGGTCAGAAGGGGTTTGGTCTAACAAGAGTTGAACTTGATTAAGTATTCCATTGCAGCTTTAATTTAGTCTTTACTTGTCTTAATATTCCGGTTTGGTCTAACAAGAGTTGAACTTGATTAAGTATTCCATTGCAGCTTTAATTTAGTCTTTACTTGTCTTAATATTCCTACGTAACAGTGAGCTGGACTTTGGTTAAGATTTTGTTTTAGCTTCTAGTTTCGACTAGGATTTTGTCTTTCATTTACTTTAAATTTAAATAGATTGTATTAGGATACATTTTCAGATTCACAAGATTGCAGAGTTTCTTTTTTTTCTTTTCTTTTTATTTTTTTTAATTGAGAGACTTCCTTCCTCAGTTCTTCTAACTTCCCTTGTTCTTCTCCCTTCTATTCTCCTCATTCCCCTTCCCTTAAGAGCCCACCATTGCAACCCTATACTAGGCCTGCATTACTGGGGTTGATGTGGGTAACAATTTGTAATATTTATGCATGGTATGATTGGGTTGGGTTTAAGGTCATTAGGTTAGGTTTTAAGCTGAAAAAGGAAAAATTCTAGAGGTAGATTGAAATGGGGAGAAAACCATATATATCTTTGGTAGTTCGTTCAAATGAATTCAGAATGGTCTGAAACATAGACTAAGCTTGGATAGGTAATGTTGATACGGAATCCTGCTCGTCCTTCCCTGTCACATTCCTGCAAAACACGTGCTCGACCTTGGGTGGTTGAGGTACGTCTCCGACAAGCAAGTCAGTACCAATGAGATATGATCACAACTACTCAATAGAGAATTCAAGTAATTGATCACCCAAAATATGAATACTTACTCTCTTATGCCTACTTATGATGTTTGTATAGTGTAAGATGATAGAGTTAGATTTGGAATATGACTCTAAGACGAGTTGTCTTAGGAAAGTAACTCTACGAAGAGTTCTTTACCTAACTTATCCTTCCAGGAAGTTGATAGGTGATAGGAGTTTACCTATATCGGGCTCCCTTAACATGATGGTCGGACCGACCACCATCCCTATGGTCGAGACAACTGGTATTGAACCCGCTGGTCGGACCGGTTAGAGAAGAATGACTATTGAGGTCGGGAACTATGTGTTCGGATCAAGGGATTATATAATTCTCGTGCGTGGAGACTTTGGTCGTTCCGATCAAGGTCTTCATTTTGAAAACTGTAACGTCCCACTTATGAGTAGCCGTCATTTGTGCGCAGATATCAAGGCACGTTTTTCAATGACTGCGAGGTTTTGACACGTGTCATGTTATGTCTGATCGTATTAATTGCACATCATCATTATGACAACCTTTCATCTTCAACCGTCCACCTACTCATCATTTTAGTCGTTAGATGAGGATCTCCTGTTGATTTAATCTCCATTGTTCGTTGAGTGAATCTGTAGCACCCTTGGATTGGAAAATTATGCATCTATATATATAGATACCTGTCGTTATCTTCCTCATTTCTTCTTCTGCTTCTACAACTTCGTGAGTGAGAGACCGACACTGTTCCGTTCTCTTTTGACGTGTTTTTCTTCCTACGAACTGGTGTTGCACTTCGTCTCCTTCAACAATCTTTTAACAAGTAAGTCTTCTGCATCTCTTTCTTTTGTTTCCATGGCTTGCATAATAACCAGTATGCTTATACATTTTCTGGTTTTTGCCTTTTCTTTTGCCTGTATTTTTCTTCTTATTTTTCCTTGACAACTTCCCTTTATTTCATTAGAGAAATATGGTAGTTGTGAAGAAAGGTTCTACAGTCTTAAAAAATAGGAAAGACTTAAGAGAGGGTCCCTCTGCCTCTGTGATAGATGAGAACCCCGAACATTCTGTAGACCCCGAACAGAGTTTCGATGGTAGGTCCAAAGAAACACTTGAAACATTTTCTGGTCGTGAGCCCACTAGTAATGATGGTGAACTAGATGTAGAGTCCTGACCAAGGGTAGCTGGCCAAAGTGCTTGAGCTCGTTTCAAGGCTGAAAGGAAACGTTGGAAAGATAGTCTGTCTTTAGAAGAGTATACAATTGAGAAGAACAAGGATCTCACTCCCGACCATATAGACTATGATCCATATTCCTCTGGTCCCGACTTCCTTCCTTCGTCGATGACCGAAGATAGATTAGAGTATCTTCGTCAGAAGTATGAGATACCTTCTAACCATATTCTTCGTGTCCCAACCTCTAATGAGAGGGCAAATTCTCCTCGGCCCGAAGAGTTTGCCCTTTATGAAGACGCTCTGAAAAGTGGTTTCCGTCTTCCCGTCCATCCCCTCTTGAGGGAGATAATGATTCACTTCGGTATGTGTTCAGGGATGTTCATGCCGAACAGTTGGAGAAACATTATTTGCTTTTGGGGATTCTGCCAGGTAAAAAAGTTAAGGTCCGACCATCCCTTGCTCTTTTTCTTCATTTTTTTATGACGAAGAAACAAGAGCAAGATGGATGGTTCTATTTATCCAAACGAACAGCTTCCCAATGTGGTTGGGAAGGGAATTTCGTCGGGACTGGTACCCTCCCGTCCAACACAAGAGGGTGGCGCCCTAAATATTTATTTGTCCGACCACCTTCCGCACCTTCCTTTCCGATATACTGGGTCCGAGGACCGCTTGAAGGGTCATATGACTTTCCCATTCTAACTGAGGCCGAGGAGCGTGCCAGGGAGAGGATTCTTTTGCTTCCTTGTGAGGACAAGAACATGGTTGTTGTTCATGGCCACTGTCCGGAATACCCCAATGTGCTGCGTCATTGGAGGTTCCTTCCCAGTGAGTTATACTTCGTGTTTCCTTGATTCACAAATTTTGTTTGTAAGCATGTTATTTTGATCAGGATTAAGGATGTATGTTTTTTGATTCAGTGAAACTTAATCCCGAGGCTTGTGAACAGGCTACTGAAGAGGAGGCTGAGGAAGCTAAAGAAAGGGTGCCGACCAAACCTGATCGGATTCGCCCCAAAGGCAAGCTGACTTTAACTTCCCCGGCTTTTAAGAGACCCAAAAGCGCTGCAGATCTGCCTCCCCGAGCAACCAAGAAGAAGGCACCCATGTCCTTTATTGCCGGCTCGAGAGAAGATATGAATGTTTTTTCTTCTTCTCCATTGGAACCTTTTGCGGGAGCCGTCCCCAACATTCACTCCCCGGTGCTTCATCCTAACTGGTCACTTAACTCTGATTCCCATGTTCTAAATAATCAAAAAGATGGGACTAAGGTGGCTAAGGAGTGGTTGCCAGGAGTAGTGCATCCTGTCGACCAGAGGTTTTTATCAGACATTGGTTCTTCTCGAATGCAGGATGTGATGACAAAGCAAGTCTTTTTCCCGAGTAACTTTCTTAGTTGTTCTTATTTACTTACTTTCTTCTGAATAACCTTTCCTTCATTAGGTTGGCCTGTGCTTTGACTCAAGCATGGGCGGGAAATTTGGAGGTTGCTCGGAGAGACGTGTCCGCCATCCATATGCTTGAAGGGAAGATTAAGGACTTGAGTGCCCAAGTAGAACGTCTGACCGGGGAGAAGGCTGAATCGGATGCTTGGGCCAAGTCTGCCGAAGATCAAGCATCCGCCTTTAAATCAGAGGTTGCCGACCTTAAGAATTCTTTGGAATGTAAAGACATAGCTCTTGCATGTGCCGAGCAAGAGAAGCTTGAAAAGGACCAATTCATTAAGGATTTGACCGAACAACTTAATCAAGCTTCTCCAACCACATTCCAAGATCTTTCCAATGAGCGGCGTCATGAAGTAATTCGCAGATGGATCCGAACAAAGGGTTCTCAGCAATTTGTGGCAAAGGTTGCTGCCCCAGGATTTCGATATGGTCGGCGTGCAGCTTTTTCCAGTATCATCGAGGAATTCCAGGGACTTGATCTTCAGAAGCTGGAAAAGTATATCGATCCGAGCATCTATGATGATCTCAACATTCCTCGGCCAGCTTGGGCGGTGGGTAAGAAGGCTTTTGGTCTGCCCAAGGAGGTGCACATCCAGGATTTTCTTAACTCCGATTGGGAGCCGGCCCTTCAACGAACACTGATGTAGCCGGCCAAAAATCTTCAGCTGACGTGGCAACCGAATAGTCATCTTTCTGATTTATCGACCATCAATCCTTGAACTTTTTACTGCCCGTGGCAGTTTTGAAACAATGGTATTTTTTGTATATGATGTTTCATATTTATCATCTTTTCAATGCGAGTACCTATGTTCGGTCGTATTTCCTTTATGCATTATCTCATATCTTTTTTATACAAGTATATTTGTTCGGTATATTGAAGTAATGTATATTGGTCATTCGTGGCATTCAGGTCAGGATAGAGATTTCAAATAATGGAGTATATGATCGGCACTACATAATTCGTGTATGCTGGTCGGCTTTGTAAAGAGTCCGACCTTTTTCTTTGTTGATACCGAACATGTGAAGTAATTTTCAGTGTTCGTTATTGCTGAGTATATTATTCATCATTTAAGCCGTGCTGTTCAGTAAGGTTTGTTCGGTCATAATGCCAAGTAATTGTTCGTCAATATTGCTCGATCATAAACCACTACCCCCGAGGCATGATAACTTGAGTATGATGAAAAAAATCTTTGAAGTTTTCATGCCTAAGGAATCTTAGGTCTTTTCTACCTAAAAATTTTAGGTCTTTTCTACCTAGGTCTTTTCCGCCTAATAATATTACGTCTTTTCTGCCCAAGTATCTTAAGTCTTTCTACCTAAGTATCTTAGGTCTTTCCGCCTAAATATTTTAGGTCTTTTTGCCTAAGTATCTTAGGTTTTTTCTACCTAAGTATCTTAAGTCTTTCTGCGCCTAAGTCGTAGGTCTTTCCGCCTAATTATTTTAGGTCTTTTTTGCCTAGGTCTTTCTGCCTAAAAATCTTAGGTCTTTCTGCCTAAGTATCTTAGGTCTTATCCGCCTAAGAGACTTAGGTCTTTCTACTTGGTTAGTCAAATTGACGTGAGATCGTGTAGCGAAAAAATATGATCGTCTTCATTTATTTGATGAAGTAAAATTTGCAGTATTAGGGTTAGGAATCTCCCCTAGTGACTACGCACTGAAATAAATAACAAAATTTGAAGTATCTGTGACGTTCGTGGTGACTATGCTCATTGATAGTATTTTCGGAGATTGTTTGAATTCCATGATCGAGGGATCCTATCTCTCGTTTCCAGGTCTTGTAAATGATACGCTCCTGGGGCGACTTGTCATATGACTATGTATGGTCCCTCCCAATTTGGGGATAATTTCCCTTGATTGGTTGGGTCTGAGGCAGTCGTTCGACGAAGTACAAGTTTACCGTAGTATTGTTCATTCCGAACCTTGGCATTATAATATGTTGCTTTTCTCCGCTGATATTCTTCAAGTCGAAATTGGGCTCCGTCCCTTATTTCATCAATCAGATCCAAATTAGTTTGCATTCCTTTGATGTTTGCTTCTTCTTCAAATTCTTTTTCCTGAAGTGATCCAACTTGAATTTCCACTGCGACTCTTGCCTCTGCACCGTAGGCTAGTCGGAACGGTGATTCTCCCGTGGTCGTTCTGGGGTTGTTCGGTACAACCATAGGATGCTGGGTAGTTCGTCCACCCATCTTCCTTTGAGCTGGTCGAGCATCTGCTTGAGCCCATCGAGCATAGTCCTGTTAGTGACCTGAACCTGGCGGTTACTTTGGGGATATGCTACTGATGAGAACCTGTGTTCAATTCCTTGCTCCTTGCAAAATGTTGTGAAGGTTGCATTCTCAAATTGTTTTCCACGGTCGGTCACCAATATCTTTGGGACTCCATACCTGTATAATATGTTGTTCTTGATGAAGCGCTTCATTTGCTCGGTATTAATAGTTGCGAGGGGTTCTGCTTCCACCCATTTTGCAAAATAGTCCACAGTTACCACCAAGTACTCTTTTCCCCCTAACGCTTTTGATAATTACCCTACCAAATCTATTCCCCATCTTGCGAAAGGTATCGGGGACAAAATTAATGTCAAGGGAACTGCTGGTGTGTGAGAGACATTTGTGTGTGCCTGGCACTTGTCGCATTTTTTCACAAAGTCTTTTACATCTTCTTCTAAGGTCGGCCAATAAAAACCTTGGCGTATATTGTACTGAACAGTGTCCAGGATCCTAGGTGAGCTCTGCAGATCCCTTTATGCACTTCTCTCATAACTTTGGTTGCTTCTACTGGTCCCAGGCATCTTAGGAGTAGTCGGGTGAAGGATCTTTTATATAATAACCCGTCTCTAATAGTGAACTGAGCTGCTCTCTGTCGTATTGCTCGGGCAATTTTTTGGTCTTCTAGGAGTTGGTTGTTCTCTAAATAGTGTATGATCGGCTCCATCCACCCTTGCTCGGTTGAAATTTGCATGTGGTCGACCATATTTATACTGGGACTCGCAAGTTCTTCCAAGTAGACCGCAGGTGCCTGGACATCCATGCCTTCCGTGGCTCAGCGAGATAATGAATCTGCCCAATCGTTCTCTACCCTTGATACTTGAGTAATTTCCAAATCTTGGAAGTATTGTTTGTAATTGTTGATCAGGTTCAGATATTTCTCCACTATTCACTCTTTAGCTCCATAGATTCCTTTTACTTGATTTACAATCAGTAGTGAGTTGCTTTTGATTTCTAGATGTTGGACGTTTAGAGCTTTGGTCATTCTTAAGCCTACTAACATGGCTTCGTATTCGGCTTCGTTGTTAGAAGCTTTAAATTTGAAGCGAAGGGCATATTTTATTTCAAATCCCCCTGGGCTTTTCATTAATAAACCCGCTCCGCTCCCTTGTGAATTGCTGGATCTGTCCACAAATAAAGTCCATCTTTTAATTGATTCAGTAACTGGCCCGGTCTCATTCTGGCTCGACTCCTATGTTTCAATAATAAAATCTGCTAGGGATTGAGCTTTGATACTTGGTCGAGGTTTGAAATCTATTTGATGTTCGCTCAATTCTACCGCCCATGACACCAATCTCCCTGCCAAGGCTGGTCAGCGAAGAATCTTTTTCGAGGGTAAATTTGCCATCACTGTAATGGGGTGAGATTGGAAGTACGGACGGAGCTTTCTGGCCGCTATGACTAGCGCTAATGCTTGTTTATCCACTTATGGGTAACGAGTCTCTGCATCGTTTAAAACATGACTAACATAATAGACAGGTTTTTGTATATTACCTTCTTCAACGAGTATTGCACTAATTGTGACTGATGATGCGGCCAAGTATAATTTTGGTTCCTTATTGTTGGTCAGCATCACGAGCAAAGGTGGTTGGGACAATTTTTCTTTTAATTCTTCAAATGCTCCCTAGCACTCATGATTCCAGATATCACCTTTTTGATTGACTACCTGCTTCAATGCTTTAAAGAAAGGTAGACATTTCTCCCCCGATCAGGAAATAAATCTATTCAGCGCTGCTACCCGACCAGTCAAACACTAGACTTCTCTAATGTTTCTTGGTGGTTTCATGTCTAGGATTGCTTTTATTTTCTCCGGGTTGGCTTCGATTCCTCTTTGAGATACCATGAATCCAAGAAATTTTCCAAAGGATACTCCGAAAGCACATTTTTCAAGGTTAAGCTTCATCTTATATTTTCAAAATACTTCGAATACTTCTGCTAGGTCAGCCAAATGGTCTCTCTTTGAGATGCTCTTCACCAATATATCATCTACATAGACTTCCATATTCCGACCAATTTGATTTGCGAAGATTTTGTTTACCGCCCTTTGGTAGGTTGCTCCTGCATTCTTGAGACCAAATGGCATTACCTTATAGTAATAGATGTCCTTGTCAGTCATGAATGTTGAGTGCTTTTCATTGTTTGGATGCATTAGGATCTGATTGTACCCTGAATAAGCATCCATAAAACTGAGCATCTTGTGTCCAGCAGTTGCATCTATGAAAAGATCAATTCTTGGGAGTGGATAATAATCCTTTGGACAAGCTTTGTTAAGATCTATATAATCTGTACACATTCGCCACTTCCCGTTTGTCTTCTTGACCATCACCAGGTTAGCCAACCATGTTGGGTGATCGGTGCGCTTTATAAAACCGGATTGTCTTAGTTTTTGCACCTCGGTTCGGATGGCTTGATGTTTCTCAATAGCGAAATTCCTTCCTTTTTGCACCACCGGAATGGCCTGTAGATCGATACATAGTTTGTGTTCAGCAACCTTTTCGTCGATCCCTGACATATCTTCTGCCGACCAAGCAAATACGTCAGAATTTTTCTTTAAAAACTCGGTGAGCTTGGATTTGAAATATGCTTCTTGCTTTGATCCAATCATGGTGCCTTGGCCTCTCTAGTCGGGATTGAGGCAGATTCTTTCAAGTTTTTCAACAGGTTCGGCCCTTTGCAAAGTCTCTTCATCTCGATCGTCTCTGACTTCAATAGTCATTGTCAACTTCGTCCTTGCCTTCTTTCGCATGTAATTGTTGTAGCTTTGGAGGCTAGATTTCTGGTCGGCCGTACATTCACCAATTCCCTCTGTGGTTGAGAATTTTATCTTCATGCGTAAAGAGAAGACCATCACTTCAAGCGCACAAAGAGTTGGTCGTCCAAGAATAGCATTATATGCTGATAAGTCCCGTACAACCATAAAATTGGATTGTACAACCCTATCTCTTGGATGTTCTCCAATCCGCAAATCTAGCCAAATAGTACCTTCTGCTCAGGTTGATGAACCTGTGAACCCGTAAAGCTGAGTTTCACATGGGACAAGCATATCCTCTCTTAACTTCAACTTTTCGAAGGCTTATAACGATAGTATATCTGTATATCTGCCGAAGATCCAGTATCTACCAGGACTCTGTGAACGTTAGTTCCTGCCAGGGTAACTTTGATTACTAGAGCATCATCATGAGGAATTGTGATGTCTTGTAGGTCTTTGGAGAAAAAAGTGATAGGCTCTGTTGATATGTTTCTATTAGTTTCAATATTTCCAATATATTGTGCTTTTTTTTTTGCCTGTTGGGTTGATTCTTTTGTCGGCCACCAAACACCGTGTATATTGGACTTCTCTTTCTTTGACTGTCATCCACCTCTGGTCGGCGTTTGGTCGGACTCCTTCTCTCCCCTCAATTATCTGGCCTCCCTCTTTTCCAACCGAACTTGTTTTATGGTCAACCTTGCTGTTTGGTTTGGGTGTATTTCTTCAAGTGTCCCTGTGAGATTAAATTTTCAATCTCCATCTTTAGGTTTCTGCAATCATCCGTCCAATGACCGGATCTTTATGAAATTCGCAGTATTTTCTTTTGTCACGCTCTCCTGGGGGTGCCCGAATCTTACCCAGCCATTTGAGAATTCCTTGATCTTTGATTTGCATCAAAATCTCCGACATTCTTGCATTAAGGGGAAGATGGTCGACCTCTTGATGTTTCTAGGGTTCTGCTTGACCAGGCCTGATCGAACTTAGCCCTAACATTCTGGTCGGTGGTACCCTTTCTCAACTGTTTCTCCTTTCAACCCTTGGCTCTCTCTTCCGAGATTCTAGGGTTTCCAATATCTCTGCTTGTTTATGGCATCTCTCGACTAGCTCCGTATACGTTTTTGGCATATCTAGTAGTAGTCGTTCGAGCAGCCCTTCATGGGTAAGTCCCTGGTACAATGCATGGAAAGCAATTTTATCGTCCAAGCTTTCAATTTGCATGGTAAGATTGTTGAATCTTTGAAGAAAATTTCAAATGGACTCCATTCGACCTTGTTTTATAGAAAACAAAGTATCTTCTTTCTTCATGATTCCAACTCCGCTTTGAAAGCATAATAGGAACACCCGACCTAGTTGATCGAAACTTTTTATAGAACTGTTTGGTAGCGCCAAGATCCAATCTAACGCTACACCGGTCAGAGAGGCAGGGAAACTTTGACACATAGCCACTTCGCTATGTCTATACGTGGACATAATCAATTTGTAGCGTGTGATATGATGCTTTGGGCATCGCAATCCATCAAACAAGGTGAAGGTAGGGCACTTGAAGCTTTTTGGCATCTCCGCTTCTGAGATGGCTCGGACAAAAGGATCCACTTTTAGAATAGCATATAGCTGGTCTTTGTTCGGATCCTTCAATTTTTTCAACTTCTTGTCCAATTCTTCGATTCGTTTGTTCATGTGCTCTTCACGCTTACTTGGGCCATGATCGCTCCTTTTGTCTTTTGGATCTTTGACTGGATTAGCGCTGCTACCTCAGTCGTTATCCTCGTCGTTTGGAGGATCTTTCTTTGGAATTGCTTCATTTGATCCTCGGGACTTTTCTCCCACCTTCTCTTTTGACTTCTATTGTTCTCCTTGAGACGGTCGGGGTGTCTAGTCAGGAATGACTAGATGGTCATGCTTGCTTCCCTCTAGGACTTTCTGATTTTCTTGAGAACCTTGCTCCCGGGCGATTATTTGACGCATGGTCATCCTAACCAGTTCGTTCAAGGATGAGATTTCTTTTCGAAGCTCAGATTGTTGCTTTTGAAGCTCATCAACCTGATTCATTGTTGCGAATTGGTTAGATTGCTCCGGTTGTTCGGGATTCTCCTTCCTTTGGTCAAGATTCTCCTTCTGCTGAGGAATCTCCAAGGTTTCTGGTGGAGGATTTTCCTTATCGACTTCATCCCCGACCTCCTTATCATTCACGATCTTTGATCCTGCTCGCACCATGACTTTTTGATGTGTTTCCCACAGACGATGCCAATTGTTGATACAGAATCCTGCTCGTCCTTCCCTGTCACGTTCCTGCAAAACAAGTGCTCGACCTTCGGTGGTCGAGGAACGTCTCCGACGAGCAAGTCAATACCAATAAGATATGATCACAACTACTCAATAGAGAATTCAAGTAATTGATCACCCAGAATATGAATACTTATTCTCTTATGCCTACTTATGATGTTTATATAGTGTAAGATGATAGAGTTAGATTCGGAATATGACTCTAAGACGAGTTGTCTTAGGAAAGTAACTCTACGAAGAGTTCTTTACCTAACTTATCCTTCCAAGAAGTTGATAGGCAATAGGAGTTTACCTATATCGGGCTCCCTTAACATGATGGTCGGACCCACCACTATCCCTATGGTCGAGACAACTGGTATTGAACCCGCTGGTCGGAGCAGTTAGAGAAGAATGACTATTTTAGTCATTAACAGGTAATATCCTCCAAGTTTGGAAGGATTTGGATGGCTCATTTGAAAGTCATGAATATTCTTGATACTGGGGTTTCAAGATAGGATTTCATATAAGAATTACTAGGGGTGTCAATTTGTAGCCCGAACCGTTGAAACCGAACCGCACTGGCCTCCGTTATAGCCCAAACCGGCCCGGCCCGAACCTTAATGGGCTGTGTTTGGGCTGAGGGTGGTGGAGCCCGCACCTACCCGAAACTGAACCGCAACCCGTTATAACCCGTTTTATGATTTTACATTAAATAGTATTTGAATCATTATATTACTACTAGGTAGCTGGTATAGACAATTAAAAAAATTATGCATGAATTTCAAAGATCAAATAGTTATTCTACTACTTAATATCTAGGTTCTTGATTTCTATAGGATGGGTGGATTTTTCTAATAAAAATTGACCAATAGCAACTTAGTTTTTCATAGAATTTTGTCTTTTGTTGTAGGATGTTAAATTATTTATTCTTGTTCTTTTTCTTGCACACCCTAAACCGTTAGTCAACCCGAGTTTAAACCGTTAGCCCAAACTGTTAGTTAGCCCGATCCCAAACCGAAACCGACCCGAAACTGTTATTTTGCTAATGGGCCGTGTTTGGGCTAGGTGTTTTTCAGCCTGAAACCGCCCCAAACCGCAACGTTGACCACCCCTGAGAAATACTTAAGTCATAAGTGTTGGCTGGTCTGTTTTGGCTGCAGTTGAATCAAAGGTAGAAAGGAATGGAGGGGATCTTCTGGCTCCAGTCTGGTTGAATCCTGATGGTAGTTTAGGAGGAATAGGAGTCATTGATAATGGAGGGAAAATATGGATCAAGCCAGAGGTTTGGGGTGACAAATAAAAATTGTAAGTAATTAAAAGTATGGGGACAGGGTACACTCCTAGTTGCCTAAATGGGACCTTGTAGGAGCTTGGATTGAATGGAGAATTGGAGATGAAGTGTAGAAGACTGTCAATTCAACCACAGCAAGTATCCAAGCTTGATCTCACCTTAGAAGTTAGGATTTCTTCAATCTTTAACCTTCTCTACCAAATTGAGCAAAACAATACTTGCAGCAACAAATATTCAAGAAGAGGAACTCAAAGCTTAGAGAAAACATTAATTATTTGAACTGTAATTTGTTCTTCCCTCTAGATGGTATAAACACAGCTAAACAGCCTTTCAAGTTAAAACCAGGGATCAAGATCTCGGTTGAGGCCAGTTTCAACCAGCCAGAAACAAGGACATGGCTGAGATGAGTTGAAACCAAAGATTTCTGGGGTAGAACTCAACATTTGATGGGCTGGTCAAAACCAGTGAAACTGCTCGAAACCACCAAACTTGTCAAAACTCATCAAAACTGCTGAAATTGGGTTGGGTGAAAACTATTTATTGGCCGCCACTTCCAAAATTCCCAAACTATTGGTCGAAACTACCGGAATTCCCAAAGTATTGTCGAAACTAGTCGAAACCTCAGGCTTTCAAAACTAGCACATGGTTCCATCTCAGTTTATTGAGGACCGAGATTTTGGTTAAATCTCGGTCCATCATCATCAAAATTTGAACTATGCCTACAACTCAAAATACAAATAGGAAATAAACAGAACTAACGAACCTACTAGACCAAGGACTCCTACTAAACTTAGAGCTTAGACGCTTAAAACTGAAATAAAACATAAGAAAAGGTTAATCTTATTCTTCCTCAGCATTATTGCAGGATAAATTAGAGACTAAATTGCCCTTACAACTTAAGTTGGACATCCGCTCAGTCAGACAATTTATAAGCCAATAATTGAACTATTTCCTACTTAGCCTTGACACTACAATTATAGGCCCATGGCTATATGAACCTATAGGACAAAGGCCCAATACCCATATCTATCAACCCTAGGTTGATTTCAAAGGAAAATAGTCCAATGTGGTGCAGGATTTGCATCATTTGCTCTGAGAATTACTTGTTTCAACAATTGAGATAGCTGTATGTGAGATGCCTATGGCCGAGATAGCCTAGTACAGTAGTACCCTATCCCCCTTTCTTCTATATCCCCTTCTTATTTATATCCCTTTCTTATGTTCTTATATCCTAGGTAAACTTTGATAACCTAGTATGTTAATCCTTTCCACAGTCGATCTCCACTGGTTTACTTTGTTCGATGTCATGCCTTAAGTTTACATTGAAAATTATATACTAATGCTATATCGTATACCTAGTTTATCAGTTGCTCTTCTCGTATTAGGTCATTAAAAGCATTATTTGAATAGGTTATATCATTGCTAAATTAAATATAATCATACACAGCACATCCCTAGGGTGCCAAAGAAATGCCTAAGTGGACAATTTGCCAGTTAGACACCCCTCCAACGCCTTAAGTCACATAGTCTGCATTAGAACTATTTTTTCATATCAGCAGAATGTTAAGCTTCTATAATGGTATATGACTAGACATTAGTAAAACAAATGGATGCAATCTCACATGAAGACAGATGTAACCAATAATAAAGAAAGAATGAAGGAAGCACCATTTTTTCCATGCACTGGCATCCACTGCTCAGATTCTCTTGACAGTTCTTCTTTTGACCATCTACTCCAGGTTGCTGCATCTTTAATCTCACCCTCACCCTCATTATCAACATCAATTCCAAGCTTCTTTAGCAAATCTTCAATATCATCTTCCTGCTTGACATCTTCTGTCTCAAATTCCTCTCCAGCGTCATTAACACCCGCATCAGCTTCTTCAATGTCACCCAAATGCTTACTAGTTGTTTTATTTCTTGATAGTGGTTCTGACCAACCTGTCCAACCACCTCCTTCATTTTCTTGAGCAGACTTCTCAGCAATAACTTTCTGCCTATTTTCCTCCTCTTTTTCCAGCCAAGTAGACCACCCAAGGGCACCTTCTTCTCCAAGCCTTGCACTTTCACTGTTCCAGAAGTGTTCAAATAGTCTTTGTTTACTTTGCTCTGTGAGAAGTAAAGAAGGAGAAAACAAGCTATACTCAATTTCAGCTTGAAATAATGCAGTAGCTAATTCTTGGTAGCCAGCTTGCCATTCAAACCTACAGAGGCTGACAAATATGTCAACTAGGCCAAGTTCTAATTGAACAACAGAAGAATCAACCGGCAGAGGTTTAACAGTTTGAAGGGCCTGCATCAAACAGAACTCAGATAAGAAAACTTGACTTCAATGATAACTTTCCAGACTCATTAGTTTCACCATATAAAGTGAAAAACAGATATCATAACATCACTAGCTTAAAATCATCTCAAAAACAGGCAACAGAAAAGCAAGTAGAGATTCAGAATTTGCTTCCTAAACCACGTATAAACAAGTAAGAGTAACAATCTCTTAATTGCACTAAAACCAAATTAAAAAAAGTGACAGAAATGGAAGTGGAGAATCACAAATGCTTTCTCAACCACCAAAATGTTTCTTCTTTTTTTTTTTTTGGAGGGGGGGTATTTACTGATACCCCCTTTCTGTTAAGCTCCGTTAGTTAATTGATGATGCACAATCTTTGTATTTTTTTTAAAAAAACCCAAAATGACCTTGAGGTATGTTATTCATATCATTAGGATCCAGCTCTTTGAAATCTAAAATGACATCCTAATGAGGGTAATATCATCTTTTGGCATCTTTATTCTAACAAAGGGAAAAATGGACACTACATTATTACACATCCAACCTTAACAGCGTCGTAACACCATCAGGACTGAAAGGGGCATCAGTAACTACCTTCTTTTTCAATTGGGTTTGTCAACACATTCAACAACCACAGAATTCATAGGGATTCAACATTTCATTAACATAACTAGATCAAGTGGCAAAACAATTCTTTCAGGGATTGGAGAGGGATCAGGGACAGCATTATTTTTGTCTTTGGTTTCAGGCACAAATCCTATTCCCATTGTATACTTGTTTGCCTATAGATTCGTAGCTACAAAAAAATTTATATAATGAATGGGCAAGTCCATATATAGGTAGTCTGGATGTTTTTTTATTTTTAGTTATTCAGGTACTTAACCTAGAGTAAATAAGATTCAAGCACCACTGAGTGGAGCCTTATGGATTCTACAGTTCACCTGAAGATGGAAGTTCACATTGAAAGAAAGGCTTTTCCCCTTGATGCCAACTCTTCGAGTCTTCACCAACTTTGCCGGAGCCATAGGATGCAAATCATTTCCAAGGGCCGGTTAGGGCCTAGGGTTGCTGCCAAAAACACTACGGCCCCTAATCACACCAGGGTCATTTTTTATAATTTCCGATGAGTCCAAGTTAGAGTGTCATTGCAGCATGTTAGTAGTGTGATATCTGGGATCCTAACCCGAAACTCTACATGCAGGCCTGAGGACCCATGAATCCAGTAGAAGGAAGTTGTGGGCCATCCATTTAGAAACCATTGGATTAGAATCTGAATTCAGACTTGAATGGCAGAGACTAAGGTTTTGCCGCCATGTTGAAATTTGAAAGACGATTGAACTCAAACCCAGGCGAATTGGGAAGGTGGATTACCAGCTTCTAGGAGTTGAAGTTGGATGATGCCTAAGCCCAGGTATGAGCCCTAAGCCTCCCCAATAGCTTGTAGTCATGTCTGGAACCACCCCAGACAAACTGAACCTTCTATTGCAAGTCGATGACAAGGGCGGTTGGTCGCCAAACTGCCACCATAGGTAGCTGGTTGGCTAGGAAAGTATGGGAAATTCAAGGTTTTTATGAGCTTTGACACCTATTTAATGGCTTTAAACCCTAATTTCACGATTATTCTAATGTTATACGGCCAAGGGTTCTAGAGCGAATCATAGGGAGCTTTTCGGAGAGAAAATAAATGTTCATAGCAGAAAGCTTGGATCATGTGTGGTCTTCAATTTTGAAGGTAAGAATATCAATCTCTTCAATTCCTTTCTGTTCTTTCTCAATCCTGAGGAGATTGATTGGATAAATATATTGTGGGGAGTCGAATTTTATTGAAGAACAACCTTTGTTTTCCATCAACTCTAATTAGATCTAGCACTATGGATGAGATCTAAATCTTTTCCAACTACAGAACTTTCCAGAATAGGATCATCTTCCTTTAGATTGATTAGATCTTTAGAACTAGGTTGTTCTTCTTGTTTTTGGTTGTTTGTTGATTATGAGTTTAAAGGTGCATCAAAGTTGAAATCCATGCCTTCATCCTAAAACCCCCTAAGGTTCGTGGATCAAAGGTGTGAATTTCAGATCTAAGCTTCTGTTCAACCCTGGAGACGGTCGATCGGGCCAACCAGCCCTAACCGACTGCCTAGTTTGTTGAGTGGCCTTGTGGTTGATTTGGCCAAAATGAACCCTAACCTAATTCTAAGTTTCTAACTATAACAACATGATTCTATGAGCTCCAATGAGTTGGTGGTGTGTTTGATTGTGAAGTTTGGATTTATTTTGAAGGTTTTGGACGATCATTCAGGTGACAAAACAACATGCATATATTGGGTTTAATACTCATGTTTTTAATATGCTTTCAATTGCATGCTATGATGTGCTGTTGTGATTATATATGTTGTTTAAGACATGCATGCATTAGGTGCATCATAGGAATATGATTATCATGTTGTTTATTTAATTCTTTCCTTATTATATGATTGAAGCATGATGGGCTAGGAGTTGACATATTGCACCCATATTTATGTAACTTCATTATTAGACGAATAGTCAACCAGGGGTCCAGGACAGCTGTATATATTAATTGAGTCTCGCATTAAGTTTCTAAAATTAAAGAGGATCAATAATCAATCAATAACCAAAACTTGAAGATCAGCATTACAAAATCTCGATATTGTAGTCTGCCAATGTTTTCTTGTGATGGCAAAAGAAAAACAGCATACTCCTAGTAGGATTCTATAAGAATACCTTGTACAAGTTGATGGAGTTTGTAATGCAAACTTGGGTTTCTTCATCACCTCGGCCACCTAAAAACAGCCTCGGCCACCATTATTACCGTTTGTTTGAAGAATTTGAAGTGGGGTGGGAAAAAGTAAACTTTTCCACAAAATTCCAAAATATGGAGTGTTTGGTTAAATGGAGTGGGAAAGCAGGCAGACAAGCTTCCTTAAATTCAGGAAGCTTGTCTGCGAACACGGCATCCCACTTTTCCCACCCCATTGCTTTTAAAAGTCCCACATATTTAGTGGGACTCTGTAGGAAAGTGAGGGATATAATCAAAGTTGGACCCATATTTGCAACTTTTCCACAAAATCCTTTCCTTTCCTTTTCTATTCCCCCAAGGCCCCACCCCTTTTTATCTTGCAAACAAACGATGCCTTAGGTATAGATTAGGTGTAGGGAACCTCCCTACAAGCACCATAATAGCATGAGCATAGACTAAGTTACTCTTTTATTTAAGCCATCATTTGAAGTTGTAGTTCCAATATAAAAGCTCAAGTTACTGTTCACATGAACAGTCACTCAGGTCCTAATTGTGTCCTAGTTTATATTTCAGTCCTGGTGGGACTAAAGTACTCAACATCAACCCCCCTCCCCAAAAAAAAATTTCGTGTTTTTTTTTCAATTGATCTCCCCAAACATCCTCTAAGCTGCCAAATTCAATCTCCATTGAAGAGGCCTAAAGTTCAAGGATCAATTCGAGCCTGTCAGAGCTGTTCTTCAACAACAGTAAGTTTTGATCTGAATCTCAGCAGTTCTACTTCTAGTTTTCTAAGTTCCCCAACCCTATATTTCCCCCTCCCCCTACTTCCCTTTTTCCCTAAACCATAGCCCTTTAAACCCATCTTCAGTGCAAACTAGCCATTAAAACATGTTAGAAATTCATTCCACAACCTCTGGATATTATCCACTTCATGCAATACAGAATACAACTCACATTACCATCCAAGGTTTTACCCCTTTCAAATTTGTGCACTCCCCCAAAGAAACCCAAATTTGAAACTTAGATCTAAACCAATCTAACCATCAAAACTGTCCCAAACTTTTGGGATCATCCCCACATACTACTATCCAAGTTACAGCCCATTCCCACAGCCACAACCTATGTTCTTATGTACCCCAATCAACTACTGAAAATCGTAAAATCCCAAAACCCTAACTTTTGGAATTGAGATCTCGAAATACTAGCTCCTAGTTGACCATCTATAACCGAGGACTACATCAATGGTATCAGAGCTAGATCAGGAGAAGATTCCACCTCTTCCTCCTTTTTATGAATTTTGGGTGGGTGGTACTAACCATGTCAGGAGATCATATCACTAACATTGAGCTGCATAACCTATAACATGAACTGCTTGACAATAACAGAAAGAGCCTCGATAGTTTCAAAGCCAAGTTTCAAAGATTTGAGATCAAGATAGAGAAGAATGAAGGCAAATTTGATAAGTTTGTTGAAATTTGAAAAAAACTCCTAACACTTCCATTGAAATCCTTGGGTTTATGGAGAAGATTGAAGCCCAAATTGAGCAAGGTATTCTAAATTCTCAAACTCTTGGATTGAAACACTCAACAAGATATTTAATTTACTTCAGCTGCACCAAGGATTGGAATCTTGGTTTTGAGGCCAGTTTTGACGTTGGTTGAAACTGAGATATTGTAGTTTTGACCAAAATTCCGGTCAAAGCATGGATTCTTCCCAGTAAGTTTCGGCCTTTTCTATTCGTTTTTTTTTCATCAGATTTCTTGACTACTACATATTTAAAGCATAATGGAGAAAATGGAACTAGTATTTTGCCACAAAACCAACGAAAAATTATCATTCGAATATACTAATACAAGAGGTTTCGAGAAATACGAACTTTGTAAGATTGAACAATACACAATCATACATCATAGTCCTAAGCTAAACCATTAACGCACAAATTATGAGCATATTTAGACGCAGCAGAAAATCTTGCTATATGTCTGTCCAACTGCATTAGCAAATCTAATCTTTTGGCAAAACCAATTGGCGGTCTCTCCTTAGCTCCAGTGGTGCCTCCCTCACTTGATTTATTTTCATCCACAAAACCACCAGTGAATTAGCTATCACTGTTAGTGCATATTTAGCATCTAACAGCAGAGACACACAACTAATTATTCTAGGTGAGACATTTAAAGATACAAATTCCTAGTACCTCCGAAATGAAAAAATACAGTTACAACATCAGCGACAAGGTTATTTTGCATATCTCAAGAATTCCAACCCAAAAAAAATGAAGATATACAAACTCACACTGCCAGTAGAAAAAGTTGATAATATTAATGTGGAAAAAAAAAAAAAAAAAAAAAAAAAGAACCTGCCTACACAGCTTGGTATGCGTGCTAGATAGAGCCTGGATAGCATTGGCATACATCCTTCCCGTATCAGAAACCTTAAATCTGGAGAAATCACTTCTGATGACATTCAGAAACCCTTTCCACAGCTTGCAACTCCCAGAGTGCCGCATAAGTATTTCCTGCCATCTTTCAATGAGAATTTCCGCACCGTCTCTTCTCTGATAAGCCTTCAACAGACTCAACAACAGTTCCTCATTATCCGGGTTAAGTTCAGTAGCCTTCTCTAATATACTTATCTTCTTCTCGAGCATCTGTAAACGAGCAGCTTTTTGTGGCTGCGTGCTTGCGATCTTATCCTGAAATTCAGCGAAGGCTAACCAAACCCTTTCATCATGTGGAAACTCCCTCGAAATCTTATTGAATTCCCTTGTTTTTCTTAACACTTCATCATCCCATGACTCTTCAATCACCTTCATCTTTGATGGCGATTCAACATCTCCACCTTCACTGGAAGTTTCATCCAAAGGAATAAATTCTCCAGGAACCATCAATGAATTGTCAGGGGCAAAAATTCGAACACGCTTAAAATCCTTGTGGCGTTCTAAAGCTGAGAATTTTGTAGACCAGTATCGCCCTCCGCACCTTAACTTTCTGTCCAATGCATCATTATCTTCGTCTCCACCCACAAACAAATCCCAATTTTTACACCGGTTCAGAGCTTTACTGTGAGAGCCAGGCAACTCCGACGAGCTATGAAGTTTGTAACGTGCAACGTCCATCCTAAATTGAAGTGAATGCATGTCGTAAGCTCGAACGCTCCCAAAGACAAAGTAAAAACATCATATTTGCAATTTGGAAATAAAAGTTATACGAAAGAAGAAAACCCATGTACCTATAGAGACTTCCAAATGCCAAATTATCACGGTCACCGCGAGAATCGAAGTAATAATCCTTGGCAGGTTTGGTGTCGGAACCCGCCCAAGTATGAACAGTCGATTTTCTAGAAGCATAATCGTTGGTCGCCGGTTCTCTCGATCTCTTCCTTTTGCGCTTCTTCTTCTTTTTCTCCTGTACCCTCTTTTCGCTCCTGGACTCATTATCTCGACCTTCATCAGATGCAGAAGAATCCAAAAGATCGTATGAAGGTTGTGGTTTCGCCTGGAGGATTCTGTCGGAATCTTCTTCCTCTTCCTCTTGTTCTAGGGAAATTATTTTATGGCGTGAAGCAAGAGATTCCTGGACAACGGACAGATCTGTAGTGAAACTGGGATTGCAAAGCCATTGAGAATCCGAACTACTCTGTAGAGAGGCTTCTGTGAGAGGAAAAAGAGGGAATATAGAACTGTTTGGTTCTTCAGCTTGCGTCGCATTCGTTTCTGCCGATTCTCCCGCTATCTCCATTTTCACCTAGCTGTGAAATCAAAGGTCGAGCGCCAAAAAAGAATGTAAGGCATCTCAAGGAATAGATTTTTAGCGGTTCGTGTCGGCTGCCGCAGATCGGTGCCTTGGACTCCAAGATGCTACCCCAAGGAGGCGTTTGGTTATGCAATTCTATGGAATCAGATTTCAGATGACTCCAATAAAATAAATCGTTTGCTTCTGTTTGCTTCTTTTTCCTCCTCTTTAATATATTGAAAATTATTTGACAAATTCCTACTCTTCCAAAGATTAAACAATTTTGTGACTGATATGGATAAAATATAACCGAACCGGGTTCAACCTTGGTTCGACCCTCGACCCCGGTCGGGACGAAAGAAATTGACTCGCTTTTGAGGGGGCCGAGTTCAAAAGGTAGCTTGCTGAGGAAGTAAACTAACTCAGTCCCAAGCACGCCCTAATTCGTTATGATCGGAATGGACTCATCGTCAAAGAGATGGGTAGTAGTATTTACGGAAGATGTTTATCGCTAGTTATATGGATAACTACTATATAACGATCATATTATCAAAAAAGTTATCTAATAGCCCAACCTAGTACGGATCTATCACTCAATGGATCTATTCGTTAAGATCTGACGGCTATCCGAAGAAGGCTCAAATACATCAAACGAAGGAGATTCGAAGGTACACCCTATATAAGACATCACCTACCCATAAAGTAGAGGGACATATACAATCTGAATCGTATTCTCGTTATTCATTCCTTACCTCTGGTGATCAAGCGAGCCGTTTATGATTAAGTTCATCAACTGACTTAGCCTTCGGAGGTGGACTCTCGATCCCAGCGGTCGGGCCACATCTAACGTTCGTTTTTGCAAGTCATACGCAAGAGATCTAAGGGCTAAGCAGATTTTGGACGCATCATTTGGCGCCGTCTGTGGGAAACGCTTCAGAAAGCCATGGTTTCCAGATCATCGACAGCAGCACAGCGAGAAGCTGGCGTTCAAATTCCCGAAGCTAATAATCCAAATATCCCTGAGGGAAGTCGACCTCTTGAAGTGCGGGAAGATGGTGGTCAGGGAGGTAATAATCCTCCAGATCCACTCCAGTATCAATTGGATCAACTAAAACTCCAGTTATTGGAGGTAAGTCAGACGCTCTGTACGTTGACCAATCAAGTGATGGCACCGCAAACACCTGATCACAGTGATGCGGGAAGGCGCGCATTACAAAGGGAGCAAAGACTGATCGATGACCCGAATGTCGGTCAAAATTTTCGAGAAGGCGACCGGAGGCGAGAAAAAGAACCTAGGAGAACTGGAGAACTCCCTAGGAGAGATGAGCAGTTTGAAGGACCGCAAGGAAGCACAACCGATTCAAATACGAGGTTGGGTGCAGGAGTATGAACTCACTCACCAATAGGCCTGTAAACGGATCGGATTCGGCTCGGATACACTACTATCCGAATCCGATAAGAAAATCCGCTATCCGAATCCGATCCGATATCCGGCGAAATTTTTTTAATAGGTATCCGAATTCGAATTCGAAACTCTACCGGATATCCGATAATTATCCGATCCGATAAACTATCCGATTACTGGTTGAAAATTGTCATTATCCGATTTCCGGTTTCGAATCCGATTATCAACCTGTTTAGAGAAAAAAATTTATTCTAATGATTTTTTCATGGATTGACCTTGGTGAATATATTTTGACGGATTATTTTCTCCATATTTTAAAAACAATCAAATTTATACATTCGTAGACCACAAACAATAACCCTATTACAAAATCAGCATAATTTAACAAATCCCAGGTAACTTAATAATATATTATCTATAAGCATCATATATAAAATCCTATAACAAATCAATAAATTATAATTCATCAAAAACCATAACCTGTTACAAACTTACAATCACATTATCATTCATAAAAATTATGACCTCTAGAAAAGTCATCCATCATAATTCAAAGAAATTCGAACCAATAACCTGTATCATCTATAATCTGTCACAAAACCATCTATAACTATTTGAAGACAATCTATTATAATTAAAATACCACCCATAAATGTCATAACCTGTTACAAACGGTACAAGAAACTATCCAAAGCTATTTAAACTAATACAAAACATATACAAATAGACCATGACATATTCTAAAGTAAATATCAAGTTAGATCAAATCCAAAAAAAATTAAGGATCAAGTAAAATGGCCACGACTTAAGTCATTTTGCACATGCAAAAAATGCTTGCCACCCCGTAATTCTCCATGTTTTGAAATACCTGCAAAACAATTAATGAAGAGTTAAGTAAGTTGTCCAAAGAGATAAACATCTTATCTAAGGTAAAGTTATTAAAGAGAATCTATTTAATCCAACCCCGCAAACCGTAATCTGTCACAACCATCCATAACCATTTGAATATTGAGAAAATCCTATAAGGAAACATTTTTTTTTTTAATCATAATTATAAGAACTATAATAAAAATTAATAAGAAACCATAGCAACAATGTGATCACAATTAACAAAAAGTAGCATAAGAAATGTTTACCTGGCAAATGTCCAACTATCCATGTCATTAGCATTTGATAGTTAAATTCATTCTTCCACAATTGAATCTGATCCATACAACATAATAGAAATACCCAAATTAGTAAGAAATAATAATATCTATAAGTTACACCATACACATTCTAAAAAAGAGATTATGTAAAGTTACATATTTATAATTACTTACCAAAGTTAACTTCAGGCAACCAATCTCTCAAGCATATCAAAGCTTCAACAACATTAGGGAGTAAGGAAGAGCGAGATTCAGTGATGTATCTACCTCCGATACTAAAAGCAGATTCAGAAGCAACTGTTGAAGTTGGAACTGCTAAGATATCACGAGCCATTCTAGAGAGGATTGGAAACTTAGGGCCATTGACTTTCCACCAATGCAAAATGTCAAAACGAGAATCATCTTCTACAATGGGAAATAAGCCATCATCCAAATATTGATCTAAATCAGACTTCAGGGGCTGCATGAGATCATCTTCCTCTTGTATTAGAAAATAATGGAAATCATCATTGTAGTTCTTATTTTCTCTGCTAGAACTTCCATCAGATTCTTTTCTAATACAACTTTCAAAAACATCATCAATATTGTGTTCACTTGAACTGCCATATTTTCTTGCATACTCAGCATAAAGATCACCCACTTGAAATCTAAGTTGTGAGACATAATTTTCAGCATCAACATTCCCACAAACTTTACGCATACAAAACCTAATTAATTTCATTTTGTAACGAGGATTAAGAATAGCCCCAAGTGCCATGAACAATGTAGTATTTTTCCAATACTTTTCAAACTTGATTTTCATAGCAATTGCCATAGACCTAATGGAATCATTTTCATTTTTTTCCCAAGCATGTATCCTTGAAAGAACATTACATACATCTTTAAAATAAAAGTTTGCAGTTGGATACTTGCAGGCTGACATATGAATAGTTGCATCATAGAAGACTTCTAGGCATGCCTCAATTCTTTGACATTTCTCCCACTCTTCCTTAGTTGGTAAACTTTTGAAATTGTTATCTAATTCTGCCAAACGTTCAATAGCTAGTTTTACCACTAAAGCATCATGAAGCATTTCATAGGTAGAATTCCACCTTGTTGGGACATCCAAAGAGACACTCTTTTTGTCAACCAACTTGCATTGGGATAAAGCATATTTCCATTTTTCAGATCTCGATGGTGAGGCATTTATCCACTTGACCATGTGTCGAATTTTTACCAACTCATCTCTAAGCTCCACCAATCCATCTTGAACAATGAGATTTAATATATGTGCACAACACCACACATGAAAAATCTCTCCATTTCCCATCAATGCTCCTTTTTTACCAAGCCATTCTTTTAAATAACATATCATGACATCATTTGAGGAAGCATTGTCTACTGCAATTGAGCATACTTTCTTGTCAAGATTCCAACTTAGTAACTGAGCCTTTACATGCTCACTAATAGCCTCACCTGTGTGGGGTGTTGGAAGCATCTTGTAAGAAATGATCTTCTTGTGCAAGTTCCACTCATCATCTATGTAATGACATGTCAAAACGCAATAGCCAATATTTTGATGTTCTGATGTCCACAAATCAGTGGTGAAACTAACATTACAAGTCAACTTATCCAACTCCTTGTATAACTTCTCTCTTTCTCCATCATAGAGATCCAACACATCTTTTTTCAATGTGTTCCTTGAGTACTTCTTGTATAGAGGGTTCAAACTTTTTGAATATAATACAAAATAACCATGCTCAGCCATGGTGAATGGATAAGCATGCTTAGCAACCATCTTAGCAAAAAGTTTTCGAGTATGATCAGCATCATACTTGTAGTTCCCCACCTTACAAGACTCATTAGTACTATTTTTTGTGATGGAGAGAAGTTGTTGACTGATAGTAGTGGTGAACCTCTTGCTACAAGTTTTCTTATGGCTACTTAGATGTGATGTTCCTAAAGCACTTGCACCATTGAAGACTCTTCCACAATGCTTGCATGTGGCTGTCACCTTATTGTCATCATAGAAAACCCTATCAAAGTCATTCCAAACAACGGATGTTGTTTTGCGACATTTAGGTTTGGATATATCTACACAACCACGAATCTTCCCTTCTTCATTATCTTTTTGTGTACTCACATCTTCAACCTCCTTATCATTAATATTAGAGGCAACTAGAACATCGCTAGGAGTAGTAGTTGATGCAGCAGCAGAACTACAATGAAGATCAGCCATGTCTAATATACAATAAACAATTATTAATGAACAATCTATATTTACAAATATATAAAACATACATAAAAAATTTCATGTACAGTATTAATGTGCTCCAAAAAATATTTGCATCCATAAACACATTGAATTAAGAAAAGTAACAAAACAAAAAAATAAAACCCTTTAAAGGGGCCATGGTAGGAACAAAACCTAGTAACCGAATAAATGAGGAACATTAAGAGAGAGACTTAAGGCTTGAACATCTCTATCCAAGTCTTATAAATGAAGACAAAGGGGTAGATAAGAGATTATGATTAGAACAACACAAAAGGGAAGGTACATAAGAAAGAACATGGCCCATGTTATCTACTAACATGGCTAGCAAATAACAAAGAGAGCTACCATCCATGCCAATCCATGAGAGACATTATTGGTAGGTAAGTCAACAAGCTAAATCAATCCCTACCCAGTAAGTTACCTATCTCACAATCCAAAAGTTAATATAAACAACATACAAATATGGCTTAAATCCATTATCATTTGTCATAGCAAAGTCAATAAAATACAAACAAATCATACAATTATTCTGATTAAAATATTTCAAAATTTAACTGTTGAAATACAAACAAATCATACAATTATTCTAATTAAAATATTTCAAAGTTTAACTGTTCATAATGATAGTTTCCTGGGTTCTTGCCTGGCCTTCCAAAGCTAACTCTTCTTTATTTCCTGAAATTATTATAAAGTAATCGTCAATCTTCAAACAAGAAAGAAAAGAGAAGAGAGATGATGAAGAGAAAGGGAAGACTTAGACCCCAAATTTATGAGATGAAATGGAAGTATTGTCTATCTGATGTTCTTATTTTTTTTGGGTCAAACTTTGCCTCTCTGATGTCATTCAGCTACCAAGTAACCACAATGACCACTTCTTCTCATGGTCTTTCCAAATCACAATTCAACAAGTTCCATTAAAGCTGTGTCTCTTTGGATCTTTCAAGTTCATTAGGGTATCTCTTTTTAGGTTATTTTACCCTTAGAGTTATAGTTAACCAAAAGAAAAACAAGAAAACCCATTAATACGGTAGAGAGAGAGAGAGAATACAAAATCCAAAATGCAAAGGAGACAAGTAGAAAGTAGGAGGAGAATGCATGCATCATCAGCTTCCAATTCATGAAAGAAGTTGACTTCACCATATGGCTTTATAAGAGAGGCTACGTAGATTTTCTTCTAAGATTCTATTGACACTAGTTTCTAGGATATTAGCTTTTATTTTCAGTCTACTAAATTTCTATTTCTTGTAAAGCTTTAGTCAGGCCATAAATGGGCCCTTACATTGCAATAAAAATAAGACTAAAGAAGATAAATTGATGCTTTAACATTGTGTGTTTGCAGCCTCTCTCTCTCTCTCTCTCTCTCTCTCTCTCTCTCTCTTCTCTTCTCTTCTTCTTATGAGTGCTCTTCTGCTTCTTCAAGTCTAATTCTTCTCAGATTTCCCTCCTTTCCCCTATCCTCTTTATGATGTAAACCTAGGTTCAGGGTTTGTTAATCAGGAACCTCTTTAATAAGAACTAGCACTAATTAGGGTTTCTACATGTTTAGATTAGAGTTTTTATAGGTTCTATGGGGCTTTAACTCTGCTCAGGTATGCTGGAATTGAAGTCCAGATCTGAATTTATATCAGGATTAGAATTCAAACTCAATAAATCAAATCCTAGACCAAGTAGGATTGGGTTTAGGATTTCGGTCAGATTAGGGTATTGGGATTAGGCTGCTGGTTCTGCAGATTTGACTTCTGTAGTTGATTTTTTGTAGTCTAGAAACAGGTTGGAGGTGTACGGCTGAAGTAGGGTGGTATGAGAAAATTTTGCAAATCTGGAAATTTCTGCAACTTCAGTGAAGAAGATGAAGTGCAGGAAACTTCAGTGAAGAAGATGAAGTGCAGGAAACTTCAGTGAAGAAGATGAAGTGCAGGAAACTAAGAACTTAGGTTTAATGGAATGTTTAGAAGACACTAATGGTAGACTGGAATACAAAATATTAGAAATCCACCCGGGTGATGTTTTAGATATGGTAAATTTAAAATGTAAACAAATTTAAACAAATGAGATTTCTTAGAAAAACCACCCGTTTGGTGTGGAATCAAAGAACTTTTTTTTTGAAATGCAGAATAGGGTTTTCAACTCTCAAGCAAAAGAAAAAAGTAACATACCTTTTGAAATGAAGTTGGGGATTCAAGGCTTCAAACACACTAGACGGTCCACACCTTTTGAATATTTAACTTCAAAATTTTCCACTCTGTCCCAACTCCCAAGCAACTACAGAATATTTGGCAAGAATAACTTAGAAAGAAAAAAAAAAACTCAAGAGCTTTAGACATCTGTAACTGTTGCATTCAAAAACAAATAGATAGGAGAAATGGAGAATAGAACCTAGAAGAATCACTTCTGCTTGCCGTTTTTGCTGTTGGTTGAGAGAAAGTATTGCAGTAGTCTCTCTACCTTAGGATTTTTACTGCATGCCTGGTTTTCATTATCCTTTTCCCAACCTTGAAGAAGACGCAGCAGACCAACAGTTTCCTCTAGAAGAAGACGCAGAGGTTGAGAGGAACTGAGGAAGGACGGTTGAGTTGAGCGTTGAGTGTTGGAGAAGTTTCCTTCCACGTTTCAAACTTTGAATGGTGTTTTGTTTTGGTAAATGATCCTTTGAGATTAATTACCAAAAACAGAAATTGATTTGAAATTTAAATTTCAAACGTGTTAAGTTTTTAGTATTTATCTTTTACTTTGTAGTTTTAAAAAAAAATATATTTTTTATTATAACCGGATAATATTTTATCCGGATATTATCCAGTCCGTTTAGCAAATATCCGAATCCGAATCCGTTTAGTTATCGGACGGATTCGGATATTTTCCGGTAAGAAAAAATTCGGATTCGGGCGCTCCTAAACGAATACGAATACGAATTCGGAGGCGGATTTCGGTTATCCATTTACAGGTCTACTCACCAACTATCAGTCGCGCGGTAGAATGATCGTGTCGTCGAAGATCGATCAGCACATATTGGTCAATATTAATCAAAAACTCGAACAATTGGCGAGAGGGAGAATAACTGATGATATTTATTCGGTTATTCGAAAGACTCCGTTTGCCGAGGCCATAGCAGGATATCAATTTCCTCACAATTTCTGTTTGCCAACCTTTTCCACGTTCGATGGTTCGGGAGATCCCACCGCTCATATTAGTTACTATCAGCAGACTATGGCTGTTGCGGGTAATTCCGATGAAATCCTTTGCAGGGTTTTCGGTTCATCCTTGACTGGAGCAGCACATAAATGGTTTTCGAATCTCCCGTCGAGAAGGATCATGGATTTTGAAGAATTGGCGCGAAAATTCATAGAACGATTCCATAGTGGAATCCAAATCAAAAAGACCGAGGAGACCTTGTTCACTATCAGACAAGGGAAAAGTGAATCGATTCGGGAATATTTGAAAAGATTTAATAGGGTCACGATGGAGATAGAGAATCTGGATGAACAGGTAGCTAAAACTGCTTTGTTCACTGGACTCACTAACCGACGGCTCTTGGAGTTACTACTCCAAGACATGCCTACCACTTATGTTGAACTGGTGCAAAGGTGTCAGAAGCAGGCAGAGGTGACAAAGATCCTGGATGCACGCCAGGGGGATAATAAAGCCTCTACAAAAGAACAGAAGGCCCCTGAGAACAAGCAAAGGCCGAAGCAGAATGTTCGTGATCGAGTTGGAAAGCCTCACCAGACATGGCGGCAAAGATCTCCCGGTAAAAGTGAGTATACTCCATTAAATACTCCTTGGGCTGATATCTTAAACATTATCAAGAAACATAATATATTGAAATGGCCACCAAAGCTTCCCACGAAGCCTGGGGAGCAAGATAGGGAAAGGTATTGCCGTTTCCACAAGGATTACGGTCATTATACCAATGATTGCAGACATTTAAAGGCGGATATTGAAAGATTGATATCTCAGGGACATTTGTCCAATTTCGTCAAAGGAAGACGAACGGAACCGCGAGACACAGGTAACAAAAGGGAACGTTCGGTTAGTCCAGAATGACCGACGAAGGCTCTTAAATCTAAGAAAGGTAAGAAAGTGATCGATGCCACTCGGTCACCCATACTAACAATATTTGGAGGTCCCAAACCTGAGTCACTCTGTAAGCTAAAAGCCAAATCCAAGTTTGTTGGAATAGGAGAAACACGAAGCGGAAAAAGACCGAATGCTGAGGGTTCGATCACCTTCGGTGAGGAAGATGAAAGAGGCGTCTGTTTACCTCATGATGATGCCATAGTCATCAAGGTAGAGATCGCACGCCGAGAAGTGCATAGGGTGTTAGTTGACACCGGGTCTGCTGCAGACCTTTTATCTTATGCAGCTTATCAAAAGCTTAAAGTGGATGAAGACTTGATGGAGCCGTCATCCACACACTTATATGGCTTTGTGGGATCATCCGCAATAGCAGAAGGATCAGTACAACTAGATCTGTCAATTGGAAGCTTCCCTAAAGAGGCTACTGTTCTGGTAAATTTCTTGGTGGTTCAAGAACTTCCGGCTTACAACGTCATTCTCGGAAGGCCATCCTTATTGAAGTTAGGTGCTATAGTTTCAACAAAGCACCTGAAGATAAAATTCCCGACAGAAATGGGAATTGGTCAGGTTTCTTCTGACCAAAGAATCTCTCGACATTGCTATGTAGCATATTTGAATGATAAGGAGGGCCCGAGGAAGGTAACTGCGTTACCAATAGAAGTACGAGACGATCGGGACGAGGCAGAAATGCAAAGGCCCGAGCCAGTCGAGAAGTTGGAACAAATCCAGCTGCATCCCGATAATGAAAAAAGAATTACTTATGTCGGCTCTGAGCAGTTGGAAGAATTCAAGAAGGAACTGAAGTCTTTTCTTCAACAAAAGATCGATGTGTTCGTGTGGTATGCAAAGGATATGCCAGGAATTGATCGGCAGGTTGCAGAACATAAACTTTGGATAGATCCGAAGGTGAAACTGGTAATTCAAAAGAGGAGAAAATTCTCCATAGAAAAGCATGAAGCCGTTCAGGGTGAGGTTGACAAAGTGAAGAACTCTGGTTTCATTGAACCAATTAGTTAATGCCCAATCTGGTTGGCCAACGTGGTGATGGTCAAGAAGGCAAATGGAAAGTGGAGAATGTGTACAGATTACACAGATCTCAACAAGGCTTGCCCAAAGGATTGTTATCCGTTGCCCAGGATAGATCTGTTGATAGATGCCACAACAGGATATGAAACATTGAGTTTCATGGATGCATACTCAGGATACAATTAGATCCTCATGAACAAAGAGGATGAAAAGTTTACTGCTTTCATGACTGATCGTGAGAGTTTCTATTACAAAGTCATGCCGTTCGGCTTGAAAAATGCAGGGGCCACTTATCAGAGGGCTGTCAACAAAATTTTTAAAGACTTGATCGGGAAGAACGTGGAAGCATATGTTGATGATATGCGAGTGAAGAGCACTTCGAGGTGAAAACACATTGAGGATTTAGCAGAGGTATTTTCAGTACTGCGGAAGTACCAAATGAAGCTGAATCCGGAAAAGTGCGCCTTCGGAGTCTCGTCGGGCAAGTTCCTAGGCTTTATGGTATCACAAAGAGGTATTGAGGCTAATCCGGCCAAAATAATGGCTTTGATCGATATGGAAGCACCCAAGACTATTCGAGATGTGCAATGCTTAACAGGAAGAGTAGCCGCGTTGAACCGGTTCATCTCACAGTCGGGAGAAAAGTGCCTACCTTTTTTCAAAGCACTCAAAGATTTGAGGGGCAGTAAGGAGGCGAAATAGACTGAAGAATGTCAAAAGGCATTTGAAGATCCAAAGGAAACATTGGGAAGACCATCGCTACTGGTCCCGATCGAAAAGGGGGAAATTTTGCAACTATATTTGGCAACATCCCCTTCGGCAGTAAGCGCGGTGCTTGTTTGGGAAAAAGATAAAAAGTAGTGACCAATCTATTATGTCAGCCACGTACTACTCGACGTGGAAACACGGTATTCCCATATCGAAAAGCAGGCCTTGGCTCTTATGATAGCAGCCATAAAACTACAGTCATACTTTCAGGCTCATCCAATTGAGGTATTTACAACTTTTCCTCTTAGTAAAGTTCTTCGTAAACCTGATTTGTCTGGAAGAATGGTAGCTTGGTCGGTCGAGCTCAGCGAGTTCCAAGTAAGCTTTAAGCCTCGAATGTCAATTAAAGCCCAAGCATTGGCCGACTTCGTAGTAGAAACAACTGCACCAATGGAAGAGATTATCAAGCCTAGTATTCCAACCATGTGGGAGGTGTACGTGGATGGCTCGAGCAATAAACAAGGCGCAGGGGCAGGAATTCTTTTGAAAAGCCCGACAGGTTTTATTATTCGGTATGCATTAAGATTTGCGTTCGAAGCAAGTAACAATGAAGCAGAGTACGGGGCTCTAATAGCTGGACTTCGCTTGTCAAAAGCATTGGCGATAGTAGAGGTAACTATTTTTAGTGACTCACAGCTTATTGTCAATCAAGTACAAGGGGAGTATGGTGTCAAAGAACTCCGATTGCAGAAATATCAAAAGATTGTGCAAGCATTGCATAAAGAATTAAGGAATCTGAAAGTATGTCAAATCCCAAGAAAAGAAAATACAATGGCAGATGAGCTATCAAGACTAGCTAACGCCAAGGAAAAGAATTTAGACACTTCGGTCTATATAGAGGAAGTAACATTCTCAAGTTACCAGGTTAAGGAGGTATCCTATATTGAAGCTGAACGATGCTGGATGGATCCAATCGTGGAATATCTGAGAAATGATAAGTTGCCAGAAGATCCGAAAGAGGTGAGATTAATCAAGGTACGAGCAGCACGATTCATAATGCAGAATGGAAGGCTATACAGAAGATTCTATGCTGGACCCCTCTTAAGATGCCTACGTCCCGAGGGATCGAAAATAGCTTTGGCAGAGGTTCATGAAGGAATTTGTGGGGCTCACATGGGCGGTCGGGCCCTAGCCCACAAAATCTTAAGGCTCGGCTTGTATTGGCCGAACCTCCAGCAAACTGCTATAGAATATGTTCATCGGTGTAGCAATTGTCAAATCCATGCTACGGTATCTAAAAAACCAGCTGAAACCTTGACTTCGATTCTAGATCCCATCCCTTTTGCGATGTGGGGAATCGATATCATGGGAAAATTCACCAAAGCATCCGGCGGAAGAGAATATCTAATAGTAGCGATTGATTACTTCACCAAATGGGTCGAGGCTAGTGCTCTGGCAACCATCACTGAAAGAAAAGTGGAGAAGTTCGTGCTCGAGTCTATCATTTACTGGTTCAGGATGCCAAAAATACTAGTGACCGATCATGGCACACAATTCGATAATTCACAATTTGAACAATTTTGCAGTACATATCTGATCAAGCATCGTATGTCATCAGTAGCATACCCCCAAAGCAACAGCCAAGTTGTCACATCCACCCAGCCGGTACCCTATCTGGCATACCCGAGTGTGTGATCCACAGTCCACAAGATCCAGTATCGAGTAAATCAACCTCCCACATTCACAATAATATAATCAAGAACAAGACTAAATCAAGGTTAACAATATTATTTAATTGAATCAAAGTAAAGTAACGAGATAATCATCAAAGTGTGGAAATGATACCAATAGATATATAAAATCAAATGTATAGTGTCGAAAGTCAAAGAAGATTACAACTAGTTCTAAAGACAAGAAAGGAAGATATAATCTAACTAAGCTAGAGTCTATTCTACTTTATAAAGAACGTCTTCATAAACATAGACTTCATCAATCACGCTCAGACGCTCCCACTCCACAGTAGGGCTAATCTTGGTAGCAAGTAAGACCACTCGAGGAATGCTCAACTAATCTTCATAGTTGCTAACACCTTGCGTGTAGTACGCTTCTTCAGTTTGCGCTTCCTCATATTGACCTTCATAGTCATCAATGCCTGTACAATAATCTAACAAAAGATGTTGTACAAAAGGAGTGAGTTTCAAAAGAAACCCAGTAAGGCAAGTTATTCCATAATAGCATAAATAACATGATAACATAATCAAAGCACAATGTGATATGATATGAGACAGACAATGCATGTGTGAGTCTAACTCTAGATATGCTGGTCTCTATAGGCAGACATGCTTTAAGTCATAGCACCATACTTCTTTAGGAAGGTCAATCACTCCCCCTCAGCCATCTTGGCATCTTGGGTCTGCCGGTGGTAGTTGGGTCTTGCATCTCTCTTGGACATTCCTTGGTTGGGGGTTTAGGTCACCTCTCTCTCACATCACCATTGGTCTAAGTATTGGCGCATCTCAGAGTAAAGCCTAGCCCAATGCAAGTCTTCTACTTAGTCATATCAACTCAGGTCCAGATACGTCCATTCCTCGACCTTGGCGATCCTTTACGGTATCCTTTCCACTAGAGTCAGCATAGTCCCAGACTACGGACTCATCAACCCTATAGGTCATCCACATATAGTAAAAGGAAGCTCTCATGTCCTCTCACGGGTTGGATACCGGTCTTGAACTCCCATGAGCCCAAGTGTGAAACCCGGCCCTAACCTTAACCCGGATACTCTTTGATTGTAGGTCCGAAGACCCGAAGTAGAAGTGAAAGTCAACTATGGGCCATATTGGTAGAAGATATAGTGTTCGACTCCAAACCTATGGAGATTGAAGATGATGCCCCATACTTGAAGATAGTGTTGGATATAGAGAAGAGACTGCACCTTGATGAATAGAAGATTAGTTGATGACCTTAGAGCTTTTGGGGATATGATTTAAAGCCATTTTTCCATGCTAGGTATGTTATAGAATATGTGTTTAAAGTTTCGTTTGGTTCCGAGTAGTGGAAGACCTCAAATCCCTATTTTTGGCCTTCTTGGTCAGCTGGGTCGAGTGCTTGGGTCAACTGGGCAATGCTACCCAGCCAATCGACCCAGAGTTGCTAAACTCGAACAGAATCTTTTGTTTTGAGCATCTTGCTATATATACCCCATGACTTCGTGATTTTAGTATCCCTAGCCTCCATAACACTTAGAGAACGAAGGGAAACCATCTCCAAGCCTCCAAGAGTGAAGAAGAAGACCTGATCTTGCAATCTTGCAAACTCTCTCTCTTGTTCTTCAATTAAAGGTTAGTAATCTATCTTTTATGTTAATGATTTATTCTTTCCATGATCACTCTCATCTCTGAACTGAGATTATGATGAAGATGCTGCAACCTTGTAGTCATATCTTTACAATCTCTTTTCATTCTCTTGCACTATGATCATCTCATTCATTATTGACATGATTCTTACGATTTCTTCTTAAACTATGATAATATTTCCTATTTTGATTCATTCTAGCATTATAGATGCTTCTCTATGATTATTCATACCTCTGATCTACTGTGTTCTTGTACTAGAATGAGATCTAATCATCTCTAGTTCATCTCTTTCATTCATAGCATGTTTCCAATGAAAACTATGATTTTTACCAAAATAGAAACTATGGTTCTAAATTAGTAAGTAATGTTTTAATGGTGGTTTGATGTCTAAATTATGCTTTTTAGTCTTAGACTACTGTGTTAGACAATCCCTCCAAGTTTTGTCGCATTCCAGTTTGTGTAGCATAGGTTTCGGACCAAGATTCTATTTTTATTTTCGAATTTGCTCTTGGGCAGATTGCCTAGGTCGACTGGAGCACTCAACCTAGCCAATCAACCCGCAACAGCAGAATCTGTTTTCTTCGTCCGATTTGATTCGATTGATGCTCATTCTTTTAGGACTACTTCCTAATGACTGTATGATGTTATTCTAGGGTTTATTTGCTAACTTTGGATTCATCCTCTTGTCCGTCCGGAATATATTCGAATCTATTTAAGGTAAGGACAGTTGTTACCATATTAACATAGATTGCATAGATTAAGTTTCTAATTTGTGAATTACTTAGATTTGCTACTGTTATGTTAGTTTCTATTATGATATGAATGATGTAAGTACAGTAGGATCTTATTTCCTTATTTACTTAATGTACTTGGATCATGTATGAATACTTATTCATGTATGTTGCTCATTATTTTGATATTGTCTTATTATACTCTTTCATATGATGAGATATCTGTCGTGGATAATATGACTGAATTATGATTGTGATTATTTAGGTATGATTTGGGATTGGGGAATGTCTTTTTGACATTTCTGTCCTTGGACCTCATTGGGAGTAGTATGGGATATTTCCAATGTTGCCCTTTGACACTTTCCCGGATTATTGGTTGTCATACCTAGGACTTGTCTAGCAGTGTTTGGCTAGGTTATACCCTTGTTATATTAGACCCGATTTGGAAGGTTATTGAGACCGAATGACCCGTGGTAGCAATGGGGATTCATGGGTCTTCAAGACCGGTGAGTTATATCCGTGAGGGGACATGAATCACATTGTGGGACCATTTATGGGTAGAGTTGCATATGGATAATGTCACATCCCGCCCAAATACACCCAGCCTATACCCTATCTGGGTTTACCCGGGAAGTGATCCACAGCCCAAAAGATCAAGTTTAGGAACGATCATATCCATTTAGCACAATAACATAATCAAAAGCAAGAACAAATCATTGTATTCTAATAAGTTAACAATAAAAATCAAGAAAGGATCACAGAAGGATCACTAAAGAATATCAGAGTGCGGAATAACAAGATACCAAATCAAAAGACAACTGTAGAGTATAGCGGAAATATACCCCACAACATATGCAGAAGGTAGATCGAAATCTAAAGCAAGCTCTAAGCTAATACAAGTAAAATAAAAGTCTAGAAGAAACAAGAGAATCTAATCCACATCTTCAGTCGGCTCTTCTTCTTCTTCAGTCTTCATCCTCTTCACTTTAGAGTCATGCTCTTGAAGCTTCAGATCAGCATCTAGCGCACGATCCCATCGACGAATAAGATGATGCCGGCTGCCATCAATAGGAGCCATCAGTGCAGCCCAAATCCGAGTGTTGGCTGCTTCGCTGTTCATTACCTTGTCCAAG
Source organism: Hakea prostrata (assembly GCF_041222555.1). Lineage (NCBI taxonomy): Eukaryota > Viridiplantae > Streptophyta > Magnoliopsida > Proteales > Proteaceae > Hakea > Hakea prostrata. The sequence continues at coordinate 46,241,366 of NC_142606.1, read as the reverse complement.
GACATCCGGAGCTGTACCATGCACGGAAAGGTTCTCCGTACTGGGGCACGGGTTCTCTTTCGTACCTGCAATGTCATCTAAAAACAAGCCCCCCGAAGGGTAAGCTCAAAAGAACTTAGCAAGTAAACCAAACACAATAAGCATCTTCACATGCATTCACAAACAAACATATATGCAATTATATGAAACAATATATGCAAATATGCTTCTAAATCTATATATGTATGCTGGTCTCTATTGGCTGACATGCTTTAAGTCATAGCACCATACTTCTTTGGGTAGGTCTCATCTCACAACGCCGGTTTGCAAAGGGTCCTTCATCCATCTTGGACAATCCATGGCTGGGGGTTAAGTCACCGCTCTCTCACATAACCGTTTGGTCTAAGTATTGGCGCATGTCAAGGTAAAGCCTAGCCCAATGCAAGTCTTATACTTAGTCATATCAACTCAGATCCAGATACGTCCATTCCTCGCCCCTGGCGATCCTTTCCGGTATCCTTCACACTAGAGTCAGCATAATCCCAGACTACGGACTCATCAACCCTATAGGTCATCCACATATAGTAAACGGGAAGCTCTCATGTCCTCTCATTGGTTGGTTACCGGTCTTAAGCGCCCATGAGCCCAAGTCTATCCATATGCAACCCTACCCATAAATGGCCCCCACAATGTGATTTATGTCCCCTCACGGGTTGGTTACCGGTCTTGAGCGCCCATCAAATCCCATTGCTACCACGGGTCGTTCGGTCTCAATACCCTTCCGAATCGGGTCTGATATAACAGGGAATATCCTAGCCAAACACTGCTAGGCAAGTCCTAGGTATGACAACCAATAATCCGGGAAAGTGTCAAAGAGCAACATTGGAAATATCCCATACTATCCCCAATGAGTTCCACGGACAGAAATGTCAAAAGGACATTCCCCAATCCCAAATCATACCTAAACAATCACAATCACAATTCAGTCATATCATCCACGACAGATATCTCATCAAATAGAAGAGTATAATAAGACAAAATTAAATGAATGAGAAACATACATGAATAAGTATTCATTCATGATCAAGTACATAAAGTAAATAAGGAAACAAGATCCTACTGTACTTACAGCATTCATATCATAATAAAAACTAACATAACAGTAGCTAAATCATGCATTCATGTCATAATACATAAAGACATGTAAATAGGCATATTGTGAGTTGGAATACTCACCTCGAAATCCGGACTTATAGTCTTCAAATAAGAAATCAGAGAACAGATCCAAAATCACCTAAACAAGCTTGACAAAACATGTATAGGTCATAAGAAGTGATTCCAAAAGATTGGAGTCGAAACGGATGAAAAACAGAGTGGCTGTCACTGCGGGTTGATTGGCTGGGTTGAGTGCTCTAGTCGACCCAGGCAATCTGCCCAAGAGCAAATCCGAAAATAAAAAGAGAATCTTGATCCGAAACCTATGCTACACAAACCGGAATGCCACGAAACTTGGAGGGAATGTCTAACACAGTAGTCTAAGACTAAAAAGCATATTTTAGACATCAAACCACCATTAAAACCATTACTTACTAATTTAGAATCATAGTTTCTATTTTGGAAAACAAGACTTTCTAATTTGGAAAACAACATGGTTTTCATTGAAAACAAGCTATGAATGAAAGAGATGAACTAGAGATGATGAGACCTCATTCTAGTATATGAACACAGTAAATCAAGAGTAAGAATGATCATAGAGATGCATCTACTATGCTAGAAGAAATCGAAATAAGAACATGATCATAGTTTAAGAAGAAATCATGAAAATCATGTGGAGAACGAATATGAAATCATAGCATATAGAATGAGAAGAGATTGTAGAAGATATGATTGCAGAGATGCAATATCTTCCTCGTAATCTCAGATCAGAGAAGAGAATGATCCTAGTAAGAATGAATCAATAGCATAATAAATTGAATACTAACCTTTGATTGAAGAACAAGAGAGAGAAAGCTTGAGAGTTGAATGTAGATCTTCTTCTACACCAATGGAGGCTTAGAGATGAGTTCCCGTCGTTCTCTAGGTGTTTTGGAGGCTAGGGATACTAAAAACACGAAGTTATGAGGTATATATAGCGATAAAGACCTAAACAGAAGATTCTGCTCGAATTCTGTTTGCTTGGGTCGAGTGGGTGGGTAGCATGGCCCAGTCGACCCAAGCTGACAGCATAGCCTAAAACAGGGATTTGAGGGCCTTTCTCTTATCGGAATCAAACGAAACTTTCTACACAACAACTATAACTTACCTAGCACAGGAAAATGGCTTTAAATCATATCTAACCATGCTCTAAGGTCATCAACCAATCTTCTCTTCATCAAGGTGCATTCTCTTTTCTAAATCAACCAAGCTCTTCAAGTAGGGAATTCCATCATCAATTTTCTATGGGTTTTCGAATCTACACTAAGGGAGAGGTCCGACTTGACTTCCTAGGACCTTCTAAACATAACAACTCCATACTCAAGGTCCAACTTCAAGGTTAAACATCGAACAAGTTCTTCTTCATCCAAAACAAATAGGGTGTCTAATTTAGGTTTTGGGCTGGATTTCACAGATAGTTTTGGGCTCATGGGCGTTCATGACCGGTAACCAACCCGTGTGAGGACATGAGAGCTTCCCGTTTACTATATGTGGATGACCTATAGGGTTGATGAGTCCGTATTTAAGAGAGTCGTATTTGCCAACCGGCGTTGTGAGATGAGACCTACCCAAAGAAGTATGGTGCTATGACTTAAAGCATGTCTGCCTATAGAGACCAGCATACATAGAGTTAGACTCATACATGCATTGTTGTCTCTTATCATATCACTTATTGCTTTGTTTGTGATACTATGTTATTTATGCTAATATGGAATAACTTGCCTTGCTGAGTTTCTTTTGAAACTCACTCCTTTTGTACAATATCTTTTGTTAGACTATTCTACAGGTTTTGATGGCTATGAAGCATAATATGAGGAAGCGCAAGATGAAGAAGCGTACCATACGCAAAGTGTTGGCAATTACGAAGATTGCTGTGAGGATTCCTCGAGTGGTCTCTCTTATTACCAGGATTAGCCCTACTATGGAGTGGGAGCGTCTGAGCATCATCGATGAAGTCTACGTTTATGAGGACATCCTTTATAAAGTAGAAAAGACTTTAGTTTAGTTAGATTATATCTTTCTTTCTTGTCTTTAGAATCAGTTGTAATCCCATTTGATTTTCGAACTACATTCCGCTATACTCGTGGAGTGAGATTCCGCCTCACTCTACTTTTGATTTATATATCTATTGATATATTTTCCGCACTCTGATGATTATTCCGTTACTTACTTTGATTCATTTGAATAATACTGTTAACATTGATTTAGTCTTGTTCTTGATTATATTGTTGTGAATGTGGGAGGATGATTTCACTAACTACTGGATCTTGTGGACAGTGGATCACACACTCAGGTATGCCCGATAGGGTACCGGTTGGGTGGATGTGACACCAAGTCTATCTATATGCAACTCTACCCATAAATGGCCCCCACAATGTGATTCATGTCCCCTCATAGGTTGGTTACCGGTCTTGAACGCCCATGAATCCCCATTGTTACCACGGGTCGTTCGGTCTCAATACCCTTCCGAATTAGGTCTGATATAACATGGAATATCCTAGCCAAACACTGCTAGACAAGTCCTAGGTATGACAACCAATAATCCGGGAAAGTGTCAAAGGGCAACGTTGGAAATATCCCATACTACTCCCAATGAGGTCCAAGGACAGAAATGTCAAAAAGACATTCCCCAATCCCAAATCATACCTAAATAATCACAATCATAATTCAGTCATATTATCCACGACAGATATCTCATCATATGAAAGAGTATAATAAGACAATATCAAAATAATGAGCAACATACATGAATAAGTATTCATACATGATCCAAGTACATTAAGTAAATAAGGAAATAAGATCCTACTGTACTTACATCATTCATATCATAATAGAAACTAACATAACAGTAGAAAATCTAAGTAATTCACAAATTAGAAACTTAATCTATGCAATCTATGTTAATATGGTAACAACTGTCCTTACCTTAAATAGATTCGAATATATTCCGGACGGACAAGAGGATGAATCCAAAGTTAGCAAATAAACCCTAGAATAACATCATGCAGTCATTAGGAAGTAGTCCTAAAAGAATGAGCATCAATCGAATCGGAACGGACGAAGAAATCCAATTCTGTCACTGCGGGTTGGTTGGCTGGGTTGACTGTTCCAGTCGACCCAGGCAATCTGCCCAAGAGTAAATCTAAATCCAAAAATAGTATTCTAAGGGTAATCTGGGTATTTCCTAGGGTTTTGGTTTCTATTGAACCAGGCCGGTTCACTTCATTGTATATGTTATTCTCTTGGTCCGGTTTGAGTCATTCGGATGCAAAACACGATTCAGATTTGGGGTTTTCTGAGTTTTCCCTCTGGCTCGTTCATGGCGACCTCTGTTCTTGATGCGATGCTTCAGTGGTGAAGTTGATCCTCAAATATGAAAGAGGGCTTTTGTTCGGCTTGGTGAGAAGGACACTCGACGGTGATATGAGTTCATATGGTTGCCCTATTGTGATTGTTCTGTACATTCTTTTCCTTGACATCTTGTAAGTCTTCATTTCTTTCATAGTAGATCAGACTCCATTCTTGAGCCCCGAAGACGTAGGCATCTAATGCTGAACTCCGTAATCAAATGCCCTGTGTCTCTTGTTCTTGCTTCCAATTTTCTTGGTAAATCACACGACCGAATGGCTTGTCTAGGTTAGGGTTTATAGGTTGTGTTTTTCTTTTCTTGCATCGATTCTAGGTAAATTACATGATCTAAACACCAAATGCGATCATGAATTAGAACTGGGAATATCAAATTGGCATCAGAGCCATGTTAGCCTGAGTTAGCCAAGTTGGGTGATTCGGTGGTGGAACCAGATTGGGTTCCTATGTGTTTCTGCTGGTTCATATGATCTCATATAGTAATTAGGTTTGATTATTGAATTGATTTGGTTATAGACTTATACTTCTGCTGTTGCTATTGTCGTTTACATAGTTAATCATATATATGCATAATTCTGTATGAAGCTGCTGCCACTGCCATTTGCAGATTTGTTTATATAAATGTGCATGATTCTGTATGATGCTATTGTCACTGCTGGTTACAGAATGTCCATCTTGTATTCTGTTTTAGTGCTTCTATAAACCTGTGATTCTGTAATTGATAACCTGTATGAAATGTATTCTGTTTTTATTAATTGTTAGCCAGTGTAAGCATGTTAGCCTATGATTAGGTGATGAGATGAAATCAAATTAGGGCTTTTGTATGATTTACATCTAATTTGATTGTTTGATCTCATACGGTTTTTGCAATTTTTAATTTCAGATCATGTATGTACTGCTTCCTGCTGCCTCATAACTCTACTGTTAACATTCGGTCCTATGCTTGATCTGATTTTTTAATTATTGTAATGGAATAAGCCTATGTATGAGAAGATATTCTGATATGGTTAATGTCTAATTAATCACTATTATATATTTTTTGCTAAATATTCTTGTATAAAATTGCATTATTATATTAGGTTGTCAATATTGGCACTTTACTTGGTTTGTATTGGCCTGTTGTGTTAACATCTAATTAAATAAATGCTGATGGTTTTGTTTTGAATGATATTAGCAAACAAAGTGTGATTAATTGATGCTTGATTAGTTTAAACTTTTTTCTTCAAAATTGTTTATATCAGTATTGTGATTTAATTCCAATGTATACTGATTGTTGTGATTTACCCGCTCCAAAGTGGAGTTAAGCAAGAGATTTAGTCTACCAGGGGAGGGTTCACCTTCCAGTATGGTTACCACAAGCTCTAGTAGAGCTGTAGGTCTAGGGGAGAGTCCTAGGTACCTAGATTTGGGAGTTCCAATGGGGATTTCCAGGGTAGACATTGAGAAGTTTGATGGGACTGGGGACTTTGGGATTTGGAAGAGAAAGGTCAGGGCTTTAATGGCACAACAGAAACTCCTTAGATCAATAGATGACCCAGACACTTTCTTGGATAGCATTGATCCTGTGTTAAGAACTGAAGTGATGGAGAATGCAATTGGTTGCATTATCTGGAATGTCATTGATAGTGTAATCAGGTGTTTAGATGATGAGGATAATACCCCTGTCAAGGTGTGGAATAAGCTTGAACAAATTTACCAAAAAAATAATCTAGGTAATAAGATATATCTAAAAGAAAGATTGTATGGATTTAAGATGGACCCTACAATCAGTCTTGATAAGAACCTAGATGTGTTTAAGAAGTTGATTCAAGACTTAGCCAGTACTGGGGAAAAGAGCAAATTTGAAGATCAAGATCTGTCTATTATCCTGCTAAATTCCCTTCATAATGATTATCTTGTTGTTAAGAATTCAATTAAGTATGCTTGTAATTGATTGATGCTCTAAAGAATAGGGAGTCAGAGTTGTTGGCTTTTGTAAAGACATCAGGGAGTGGGGACAATTTGTTTGTAAAGGGCAAGGGCTCTTACAAACATGGGAAGTCCAAGGGAAAGGATAAAGTGTATGACAATCATGAAAATAATAACAATAATAATAATGGGAATAATAATAAGTCTGATTCTAGCACAAGGAGATGTTATTTATGTAATAAAGTGGGTCATATTAAGAAATATTGTTTTGCATACAAGAGGAAACTGCAAGAAGGTGAGACATCTAACAATAATGTGCCTAAATCTGGTGAATTAAATATGTTTGAGGTCATTTGATGACCTAGGTGCTTTCTGTGGTAGCATAGACCTTGTTTTGAAGACCTGGTTGTTTGGGTTTCCATTGGGTGCACACTTTGGTTTATCCTATTCTGTTCCTTTGTTAAAGGGAGGTGGTCTATTTATCTTTAAGGTGACATGCTTGTGTAAGGAAGCTGTTTATTTAATAAATCTGAGACAACATGTTTTATGCCTGGTTTTTTTCTATTAATATTGGTTAAGATATGCCTTATTGTGTGAGAATTCTTGACCAATTATGATAGTGTTGGCATGTTAAGTATTTGTTGTTGTTTTGTACTCTCATGGATGCTTTTATTTGCATTGTTATATATGTCTGACTGAGTTTTGAAATGCTAGAGTGGTAATAGGTGGTGTTGAGACTGTTTAGTACAGTTGATTACACACATGAGGATTCCTATTTCACTTGGTATAGCATTAGGTGTATCCCTGGTGTTTGGAGAGGTATAGTCTCCATGTTCAGCATGAGTGCTGGTTTTGACACAGTGTTTTCAAGTGTTTTGAGAGTTTGGTCTCCAGGGGGAGAGGTTTGTTCTCCAGTTCATCATTGGTGCTGGTCTTGACATAGGTATTGTCAAGAGGGTGTGTCCTCACATGTTGTTGGGGTTCACATGATATTCAGGGGATATGGTCTGTCAGCTTGTATGGTTTTGAGTGGGAGTAGTTATTGTTAGATTTATGGAGTTGTCTGGTAAGATGATTTGCACCAGTTTTATTGGTTAGGTTATGTCTTGTTTGCAGTCAGATTTTTATGTGTTCTTTGAGTCTGGTCTTGTAGGTTAGAGTTGTTAAGTCTTATTGAGTTTACTTCTTTTATCTCTGGTTTGGTTTCTACTCTAGGTGACCTGGATTTGTCTAGTTGTTGACTTGTGCCCGTCCTTATGGTGAGTGGGTGAAGAGGTCCTGGTTTGAATAGTGTTAATAGACCAATGATGGATTAGGAGTGGTATTGCCTTTTTGGTTTGTCTGGATTATTTTCATCTTGTTGGTTAAATGTAAGACTATAAGAGTGTTTGCGATCCTGAGTTACTCTCTTCATTATTTTAATGGGTAATTGGATACTTGTTGTCTTTCTTTACTTTAATGTAGAAGAAAGAATGATTTGGAACTTCTTTAGGCATTTTAACAACTGAATTTGAAAATATGACTTGTTAATGAATCCTGTTGTGGTTTCATTGGAATACCCTTGGCATTGATATATAAGACTTGATGTTTGAGTTTTTGCATTGTATTTTGCATTTAGGTTGACAGTTGCCTCTAGTTTCTCATTTCGTTTTCTGAGTCTTATATCTACCTTTATGTGGTTTACATATTGATTGCATGATTGATTCCTTGGGGAAGGTTTTAAAATCAGAATTTGAAATGAAAGTATTTGGATCTGTTAGGAATTTCCTAAGTTTTGGGATCTACTGGTTGAGGGGGAGAGATTTATGCTTACTTGTCATGTTTTATATATTTGAATTGTTAGAATCTCTCTTCTCTAGTGGTTAAGTTCTCTTATAGATCATGTGATATGTTTTAGACTTGACTTGGCTTATATTGTAAGCATTTGTGTAGATTCATGGGCTGTTATGGTATTATTAATTATGTCAGGATCCATGTTGTTCATCTATTGATATTTGTGAGGTTCTGTTAATCTAGGTTGGTTTTGGATATCACCATGGATTTCTTGAAATTTATACTAGTCTCTTGTTTAAAGTCTTACCTGTTTAAATTATATATTTATTATGCTTTGGTTGGCATGAGTAAGTCTATGTGGTGGGTTATTACCTTTTGTGGAGATTGTATACTTTGTTTTTCATTTATCTATGGTGTGGTGATGTCCAGGTATGTCTTGTGATTGTTTATCAGGTTTGCATATGTTGCAGTTTTAGGGGAGATGCTGCTCAAATTTTGTATGACTCTTGTTCTGTTTGTCTTTGTTATGAGATATATGCCTGGTGTGTGCATATGTACTCCCCATGTTGATTTGGTTGAGTTGTGAACTAGGAGTTGTTGTTGTTGTTGTTTATGGGTTTCTCTACCTGTTGCATTTGTTGCATGGTGTATTTGCAGTGAGTCCTTTAGTGTTGCATGGTTAGTGCATGTCTAGGTACTTTGCATATTTTGTTTGCTTTGTACTGTGGTCTCTTTTCTTTTGTGTGTGCAGGTACACTTGGACGATGACGGTTGAAGCCCGGTCTACTATGATGTTGTTTTTAGGCTTACCAGATTAAGGGGAAGATTGTAAGGGTAATTTGGGTATTTCCTAGTGTTGTGACTAAAATATCCACTTCCTGTTTATATCAGTCTAACCAGGTTCAACCGGATTCAGCTGATGAGATGAATGAATTTAAGGGTCCGCCCAAAGGTTAAACAAAGGCTTAATCATAGCCATCCGATCTATACTTTCCATCCGACGGTCATCAGTGATAAGAGACAACGTATTGAAGCCTATAAATAGAGCCAAGATTCTCATGAAAGGTAAGCTCATTCGAATATTCACACTCTTCTCGCTCATTTTCCATTAAAGCACTCTGAGAGCTCTACTTCTGATCATCTACTGACTAGATCGTCGGAGACGGGCCGATCAAGACGATCGGCTTCGTTTCTCACTGGTGTTCTATATTTCAGGAGCGAGAGGTTGATTGACGATTGAGCAAGCCAGATCGATCCAGATCTAAATGGATTGGTGCAAGGATTACGGTTCAAAGCCTCCGGCAATTTTAGCACCAACATTTGGCGCCGTCTGTGGGAATCTGAGCAAGAAGCTATGGCTCAACTACCGGAAGAGCAAGATGATTCACTGATCGTTCTTCTGCAATCTTTTTGTTCGGAGATCTTTGGCTCAGCGATCAATTTTTTCTTCTAAGATCTGTTTCATTTTCTAGATTCTTGAACAGTTACTATGAAGTTTTGTTGAAATCAACAATTTATTGCTATGATTCGCTAAAGAAAAAGGAAAGAGAAGAGACATCGTTCCTCATCGGAAGCGGTTTCCCAAAGTATTGAGTCTCCACTAGATCTTTGAATTTGATGTTTTCTAAAAAAATCTTTTAGTTTTGTCAGATCTGGGAGAAGCATCCGGATACTTGAAGTTCCGTGTACTGCAAACAAGATCTGAGTCGGTTATGTGAGTTTGGAGAAGAAAGCGAGATCATCCTCACGGCTCTTATATCTTGGTTTTCATAAGGATTTCTCGGATTGTCTTTTTCAATGGCTTCTCTATTCTTTCACCGTTTCTAATAGTATTGATTCTCTAAAAGAAAAAGAAAAAAAAAAGTGACAATATTGGTGGAGCAAGAAGCATCCTGCTATATCTTGTTTTTTGATCTCTGGTTCTAGCTTCGATCTATCTCTAGATCTTTGATCGGCATCTCAAAATATCCTTATTATTCTGATCGGTGTCTCGATCGGCAGTTTTTCTTTTTGTCCTGTGACTAGCGTTTCTTCTGGATTTGGTTCTTTACCTTTTGGATCTACTGATTTGGTTCTTCAGAACCGCACCTCTTTCGCTTAATGAGGCTGAGTTTGAGGGATGCCATAAAATGCCCCAGATTTCTCACTTTCACTTCTTCTCTTCGACACGGTGAATATTTTAAGCGAGACAGAGCACCTGCTGGAACTGATTATGGTTCCACAGAACAACCAGCAAAACGAAGTCTATGCTGCCTCTGGCCGGCGAACGCATCTGTAAGCAGCAAAACTTCTCTTACCGTTCCACTTGGACCGGTAGCCGCTTCAGGAAGCTCAAGAATCAACTTCTCGAACTACTCTATATCGGCCAATCTTGGCAAATCTTGTTTTCTATCAGCTGGTGTTGAGATCACACATCTGGAACTCTGCAGCGACGGCGTGACTGTAGTTCACTGCCTCAACTATCCTCTGATGCAACTAGTGTGGGGATGCCATGCTTCGTCTGCGCAGCAATGGAATCGGCGTTCTGGCTATTGCGATAAAATTCAGAAACTAGTCGGTCTCAAAGAAGGTCTTCATCCGATCCATGGTGATTTGCTGTTAGGTTACCCTCTGAAACGGACAATCCATGATGTTTTTCTTGCAAGGCTACCTATCTTCTACACATGTCCAATTGAGGCTAATGCAGATGACGAAGAATTCCTTTTAAATCTGTCTTACACGAGTTCCATAAAGACTGTTTAGATCAGTGGTTGAGGAGAGAGTAGGCCACTTGTCCGCTTTGCAGAAGCTATGTGTCACTTGAGGAAGTTGTGTTTCAACAGAAGCATTTGAGGAGCAAAACTACCGAGTTATACAGAGAAGAGGTGCAACTTGCGTTTATGATCTCAGCTACTCTTGATGCGATTTATGTACTTGTTCTTGGAGTCTCTTTAGTTCCTGTTTCTCCCAGCTTCAGATCGTCAGAGTCTTGCCCAGACTACAGATGCAGTTTCAGCTTGTAGAGCCCTAGTAAATCTGCTTGAAGACCAACCTTCAGAAGAAATGAAAGTTGTTGCTATTTGTGTGTTGCTATTTGTGCCTGATCGAAGCAACTTTACCAACACTGCAACAGGTACTTCCAGAAAATATTGAGAGCTGAACTGCAAGATACTGCCTAGGACAGAAGCAGCAGATTCCCGCAATGCATGAGGCAATGGAGGATCCACTTGTAAAATGAGTTTCGACAGCTCATTGACACCACCTTCTTCTGCAATTTCATTTGGCTACTGTTTAGCAATAGAATTGTTCGATGAAATGCCTCAGTACATTTTGGTACTGAAAATAAGTACAGAAATCGCCACATCAGCTACATCTCACATCTGTTCTCATGCAAAAGCTTCTGTTGTTGTTGAAGGAGCTCCTCTTGTTTCTTGCGATTGAATTCAGCCAGCTTTTGCAAAGCAGCCCTGTTTTCTTCCAATGCTTGCGAATGGAAGTTGGTAAGATTCATGAAGCAATGCCATTCCTGCCTCTTAACTCTTCCTTCATTTCTGTTTGCTCTTCACGAAGCTCTAATTGAGAAGCTACTATTTCTTTTGATTGCACGAAAATAGCCTTTGAATGTTCTAATGCAGCATCATTTTGAATTATAACATCCTTGGAAGTCTCTGACATTTGTTGGGTTTGGAGATCAATTGATGTTAATGAATCTTGGATTTGGTTGGAGTTCTGTAACAATTTCCCTGATCTATTTTCCATGCTTCCTAGTTTATCCTCAACGAGTTCAGCTGATCTCTTTAAATCATTTATCAATCTCTTTGTTTGTTGCTTGAATGCATCACTCTGTAACTGATGGCGAATTAAGTTGGTCTACAGGAAGAATTCAAGATACACTTTATGTGCTTGCTCATCTGTTGGTGCAAATCTCGAACAACATTGCCAACTGCTAGGCTTTTGAGAGAATTCGATTTGGGCTTTCAAGAATATGTGTTTGTTTCTGCCAACTGCTAACTGCTATTTGTTTCTGTTTTTGAGTGGATGGATTTGGCTTACAATAACTTGACAAGTTATATACGTGTTGAGCTTACAAGTTTTCCAACTCTACATGTCATGGATATATCAAACAATGAATTCAAAGGTTCCATACCAGAGAAGTTTGGAAACTCTTCAAGCTTGGTACTTCTAAACATCTCTTTCAATAATATTTCTGGTTATGTCCCTCCAAAACAGATTTTCAGATCCATGGATATGAGTGCTTTCATTGGAAACCTCCAACTACGTGGAGGACCACTGTCACCATGTGGTTCAAAAGAAATTCCACGTGTGGCTCGTTGCGAATTGGGAAGCAAAGGCACTGAGAAACTTAAATGGGTTCAGCAATCATGTGCAGCAGTTTTTTGGGCTTCCTCGATTTACAGCAAATGATGTACTGAAGAGCTTCAATTACCTAGAGTCAATAGAACCAGTGCCACCATTATCAGCTGCAGTCAGCAAGGTTGTTCTGCCAACAGGAATAACAGTTTCAGTATGGAAGTTTGAAGTGTAAAGTATTGGGAAGATGCAGGGGATGCCACCACATACACCTAGCTCATCATCTACAATCCAGAGGATCAAATGAGAAGAAGCAGTGGCAGCAGCAGCAACAACTGCTGGGGTTATAGAGGAAGGCCTTCGCTTGGATGGTTGAGAAAGGAGAGAGTACATGATGACTTTTTTCAAAGCTTTCAGAATTTAATTTAATTCTGATAAAGGCAATCAAAGGAGGTTGTCAACTAGTATCTTGATCTGAGCTGGACTTGAAATGCTTCAAAGAAAAAACATTCTAGCAGTTTCTGAAATGTTTAGAACAAAGAAGTAGCAAATGTGAAAGGCTACATCAAATAACAGCCCAAATGATGGTAGCTTGAATAGCAGCAGCAACAATGGATGCTACATTCCCAATATTCTTATTTTCCGAAAGCTTTTCTATTCAAGTACCAACTCCTCAAAGAAGCATTTCAAAGATTCTTGAAGAATTTGAGTGCAGAAAGAGATCATGGAGCAAAAAATCTACTGCAATAAAAAGATAAGTATATTAGAGTTTCTTGGTCATCATTTCTTTTTCTAACAATAGTTGATTTACAAATTCCTGGTCATCATTTCTTTTTCTAACAATATTTGAAATCTTCGATTTACAAAGATTCATTCTACAAAGAGTGTTTGTCATATATAACCTATAGATGAATTTGGAATATCAAGAGGAATATATCAAAAATTCCAGATGAGTGCAGCTCTTTACTTGCAGATGGTTACTCACTTCAGCTTCCTTAAAAAAAAAATTAAAAAAAAAAGGAGAAATAATAGACATTGGTGAAATATGCATTCTGTTAGTACTATATATAGTTAACTTATGACGAAAGTTTTGAGTAAATAGAATATAAGTTTAGAGGAGTCATAGAAGTTTTTATTTTGTTTTATATGTTTCTGTTAATTGCATATAGATATCAGTACCCTAAACAAACATTTGTGAAGTGTTTTATTTGTTTTTATTATTAATCATAAAAGAATGTCGAGTTATCCTTCTGGTTGCATATAGGAAGGATGAGATATCGTCTTATCTTAATGAGGCAGGAATCCATATATTCTATACTGAACTGATATGAAATGCTTAGTTCCTAACCATTCATTAATCAGGCTTTTTATTAAGTTTCTAACCGTGGGCTTCCCTATAGTGTTATGATATATTATTCTCCTAGTATGATTGTCAAGTTTAGAATTGAAGCTTTAAGTTTGCAGGTGGAAATAGAAAAAGGAGGAAATACATCTTGGGAGTTCATCAGTCCAAAACTACATAAATTAAAATTTCTTGAGGAGTTGCAATTATAGCAAACTTCATATTATCATTTTATTATTTGATCTTGCACTTTATGGCAAACTTTGATCTTTCACTTTGCTCAATTTTAACAGACTGGACATTAAAGCATTGATCATTGTGCAACTTTCTCTAAAGACTTCTCTCAGCCACATAAAAGGTTGATCTCGGCTATGAAGGCTTCTGACCAGCAATTTTCTATAGAGCAGAGACTGATCATCATTCTTGAAGACTTACATTATTCTTGAAGACTTATATTATTCTTGAAGACTTATTTCTATCAGTAGAAAGGAGACATGATTTTCTGGTATTCTTGGAAAAATCATCTTATTAAGCGTGGTCATCCAAAATTTCTTCTTCATTATTAATCCAAAGAAACATTTTTGCGAACTAGTCTTCTGATCATGCCATTTCAACGCGGATCCAGGGTCATTCCTTTTGAGGGTGATCTCGACTTTCTGAAGTCAGGCCCAAGTGGTCAGCCTTACGAGGTCACGTCATGCCTTTTCAATGCTGACTCAGGGTCACTCCTTCCGAGGATGATCCCGGCTTTCCGAAGTCAGGCTCAAGTAGCCAGCCATCTGAGGCGTGATTATGCTAGTTGATCCGGATCATTCCGTACCGAGGGTGGTCCCGACTCTTCGTGAGTTAGGCTCAAGTAGCCAGCCTTCCGAGGCCTAGTCATGCTTTCCTAAGCTGATCACGGATCATTCCGTATCGAGGGTGGTCCCGACTCTTCGTGAGTTAGGCTCAAGTAGCCAGCCTTCCGAGGCCTGGTCATGCTTTCCGAAGCTGATCACGGATCATTCCGTACCGAGGATGATCCCGACTTTACGTAAGTCAGGCTTAGGTAGCCAGGTCATGCTAAGCTAATCACGGATCATTCCTTTCGCGAGGGTGATCCCGGATTGTTCCTTCCGAGGAATGATCCCGACTTTCCGAAGTCAGGCTCAAGTAGCCAGCCTTCCGAGGCCTGGTCATGCTCTCCGAAGCTGATCATGGATCATTCCGTACCGAGGGTGGTCCCGACTCTTCGTGAGTTAGGCTCAAGTAGCCAGCCTTCCGAGGCCTGGTCATGCTTTCCGAAGCTGATCACGGATCATTTCGTACCGAGGGTGATCCCGGATTGTTCCTTCCGAGGAATGATCCCGACTTTCCGAAGTCAGGCTCCAGTAGCCATCTTTCTAAGGCAGCATCTCTTCAAGGCAATTTTTTGATTGAGAACAATGGAATTAATCAATAAAACAATTCAAGGATCAGGAGGATTATTTATCGAAAGCTTAAAGATTTTCTGCAGGCCATTATCTGAGAATATCTGATCAGCTATTAAAGCTTCATCAGCTATATTTTCTTCATAAATATCTCATCAGAAACTAATACTGAATACAAGTTTGATCAGAAATATATATCTAATTAGATATGCAATGATCAGAGGATGATAAGTCAATATTATAAAGAATTCCTTCAAACTACTACTCTGTCAAAGCCAAAAGGAGCTGATCAAGAAAATTTCTCACAAAGCAGATTATATTGAAGATTCTAATCAAAGTTGCTAAGACTCTCTTCAACTATTGTCTAAAGGACAAAAAGCTTCTGATCAGTTATTAAGGCTTTCGTCAGCTATTTTCTCTGAAAGTTTCTGATCAGCTATTAAGGCTCTCATTAGCCATTTTCTCTAAAAGTTTCTGATCAACTATTGAGGTTATGATCAGCCATTTTCTCAAAAAGGCATCTGATCAGTTATTAAGGCTTTCGTCAGCTATTTTCTCTGAAAGTTTCTGATCAGCTATTAAGGCTCTCATTAGCCGTTTTCTCTAAAAGTTTCTGATTAGCTATTGAGGCTCTCATCAGAAGTTTTCTCTGAATGCATCTGATAAGTTATTAAGGCTTTCGTCAGCTATTTTCTCAAAAAGCTTCATCAGCCACTCTTTCCTAAGAATACTTCATCAGCAACTGATCAAAGATACAGCAAGTGATCAGAAATACAACAAGTGGTCAGAAATATAGTATGTGGTCAGATGTGCAGCAGATAAGCTCAAGTATTGAAGAATTCTCACAACCAATACAAGATGAAGAATATTCTGAAGTCACTTGAAAGAAAGATTCAAACCTCCTTACCAGAGTCTCATACAAGTTCGACCTGATCAACAGGCTTGGGGGCTTGTGTTGTGACTAAAATATCCACTTCCTGTTTATATCAGTCTAACCAGGTTCAACCGGATTCAGCTGATGAGATGAATGAATTTAAGGGTCCGCCCAAAGGTTAAACAAAGGCTTAATCATAGCCATCCGATCTATACTTTCCATCCGACGGTCATCAGTGATAAGAGACAACGTATTGAAGCCTATAAATAGAGCCAAGATTCTCATGAAAGGTAAGCTCATTCGAAAATTCACACTCTTCTCGCTCATTTTCCATTAAAGCACTCTGAGAGCTCTACTTCTGATCATCTACTGACTAGATCGTCAGAGACGGGCCGATCAAGACGGTCGGCTTCGTTTCTCACTGGTGTTCTATATTTCAGGAGCGAGAGGTTGATTGACGATTGAGCAAGCTAGATCGATCCAGATCTAAATGGATTGGTGCAAGGATTACGGTTCAAAGCCCCCGGCAATTTTAGCACCAACACCTAGGGTTTTAGTTTCTATTGAACCAGGCCGGTTCACTTCATTGTATATGTTATTCTCTTGGTCTGGTTCGAGTCATTCGGATGCAAAACACGATTCAGATTTGGGGTTTTCTGAGTTTTCTCTCTGGCTTGTTCATGGCGACCTCTGTTCTTGATGCGATGCTTCAGTGGTGAAGTTGATCCTCAAATATGAAAGAGGGATTTTGTTCGGCTTGGTGAGAAGGACACTCGACCGTGACATGAGTTCATATGGTTGCCCTATTGTGATTGTTCTGTACATTCCTTTCCCTGACATCTTGTAAGTCTTCATTTCTTTCATAGTAGATCGGACTCCATTCTTGAGTCCCGGAGACGTAGGCATCTAATGCCGAACTCTATAATCAAATGTCCCGTGTCTCTTGTGTTCTTGCTTCCAATTTTCTTGGTAAATCACACGACCGAATGGCTTGTCTAGGTTAGGGTTTATAGGTTGTGTTTTTCTTTTCTTGCATCGATTCTAGGTAAATTACATGACCTAAACACCAAATCCGATCATGAATTAGAACTGGGAATATCAAGTATCTTGATCCGAAACCTATGCTATACAATCTGGAATGCTACGAAACTTGGAGAGAATGTCTAACACAGTAGTCTAAGACTAAAAAGCATATTTTAGACATCAAACAACGATTAAAACCATTACTTACTAATTTGAAATCATACTTTCTATTTTGGTCAAAATCATGGTTTTCATTGAAAACATGCTATGAATGAAAGAGATGAACTAGAGATGATGAGATCTCATTCTAGTACAAGAACACAGTAAATCGGAAGCAAGCATTTTCTATTTCTTTGCTTCACGTTCCGAAGCACCAGCATGACTAATGGACAAGTCAAGTTCTTTTTTCAAAGAGTTGACCTTATCATTCTCCTCTTTTAGTCCCGCAACCTCCTTTTTCAACCGCTCCACTTTAGAATTTGCCATCACCAAATGCTCTTCACGAGTCTGGAGTAGGGAACCACAACAACCAACTCGGTTCAAAGCCTTAATATGTTGGTAGAAGCTCAGCACAACATTCCTGAGAAAACAGACGAATTATGAAAAAATCCTAAGAAGGATTACAAAAAAGCGACATGCAATCGGGGGAAGTACCTTGTTGAGAGACGAACGAGGGTGTCATCACTCAAAGACTCCAAGGCTTGACGATCGGCTGGCATCAGGCTGAGAGAGCTCCATTCAGCAACTTTCTCATGGTCCTGCGTGACCCGGTCCGACACACTCAACGTCCACTGTGGAACAAAGGTCTCCTCAGAGTCTTTGCTCTTCTGGGATTTCTTCAGAACAAAGGCCTCAGTCGAATCGTGCTTCCTCTTGGTTCGGGCCGAGGAAAGAACTTCGGCCTCTTCCACCATTGGACTTTTGCCTTTGCCTGAGGGTTCGACTACTGGCTTCAAATTTCTAATACCCTTGTAAGAAGGGTCCAGAGGGGGCAGAGCAGCTATGTCTTCTGCCGTTAATGTACAGGGGGATCGTTGTTCTGCAGCTACAATGGCCTTGGCAGCTTTGGCTCGAAGACTCTCTGGGTTAACCTTAGGAGACACTGCAAGGAAGAACAAAAGTCAAAAAACCAAATCAAGCTACAGTACGCTCAAAAAAAGCAAGCACAACAGTTAGAAAGCTCATAGGGAGCTAGTCCCCAATACGGGAGAATTGGGGTGTATTCCATCTCATAACCATGTATTTCTTGATACCATGGAATGGACTTTGATTTTTCTGGCAGCCGCTCTTTCGGTTTTGGACAGCTGAAGGACCCGATTACCTTCGGAATATGAAGTAAATAGCTTCCAAGTGGTCAGAAAAATTGAGGTTTGATTGAAGCGCTTAGCAGAAAAAATACCATTTGTACCATCCTATGTGATTGGAAGGACAAGTTCCCTTAACAAGGATACTACCCGACCATCCAAGGTCAACCTTATTGCGCTTGAAGAGAAAAACCCAACCCAAAGGATTGGAAAGAGAAAGAACATGAAAATGTACAAAAAAAGGGAGAGAATGTGTGATACCAGGTTCAAAGCATAAACCCAAAAAGCCGACGATGATACTCCAGCTATTAGGGAGGAGCATTACGGGACAAATGTCCTAGTGATTTAAAATAGCGGAAAACAAAGGATTGAAGAATGGAAAGCAAACTCCACTTTCCAGTGTATCTATATACAAGGAAAATTCGTCGGGAGGATTCGAATTGACCCTCTCGTCAGTATTGGGAGCTCTAAGATAGTACGAAGGAGGAAAATCAAAACGTTCGATGGCCGACGGGAGATCAATTTCAATATAGGAGGAAGCAACACTAAGGTCGTCCTTAGACCTACTAGGCTACTTACACTGCCCAGAAGCCTTGACAATCACTTTGGGAGTTCTGAATGGTCCAGACTCAGGAAGCACGGAAGGAACTTCAACGTCTAAAGCTGCTCTTTTCTGCTGGCTGACTTCTTCGAAGTCACGCCAAAGGGCAGTTAAAGTTTTCTTATCATTATCTGATTGGTCAAGGGGGACAGAAACAGGAGCCTCACCACCAGAATCGCCCTTACCAGCGTTATATTCAGAAGGACCCTCAGAAGAAACCCTACCACCTTCCATTACTATGAAGGCCTGGTTCTGGTTTTTTCTTACAAAAATAAAACGGAGATGAAAGTAAAAAAGATTGAGACAACAAGAAAAGAGAACAAAGGAGTCAGTGAACTTACTGATTCACCGAAGCAGGGAGCTTAAAAGTGAAGATGATGAAGTTTCAAATTCCAGACGAAGAGAATGAAACATATGAAGACAACGAATCGCTTTTAAGCACACAGATGATCGAAGACGTGTACAGTCAAGAGAAATTCAGCATCAACGATCAAGATCAGAAGACGTTTCAAAAAAGTTTGAATCAGAACAGGAGTTTTGAGAAACCGTTGTTTCGATTTCGTGGGCAATAATAATTTCGGCTGCAGAGGATGCGTGGCATCACCACCGTATAAAATGAAGACATTCACGAAACTCGAGGAAAAAGAGATGCAGCCGCATTAAATGCGTTACGATGTTTAATGAACAAAGGATTATGCAGAACCCTCGTTCGACAAACGGGCCCAGTTCATACCAAGCCCTCGAAATTGCCCAAACGCTTGGTCTCGGGGGGCTCGTGATACGGGAGAAATCACAATCAAACCGGGTCCGCCCATGGTTCTACCCTCGACCCAGATCAGGAAGAAGTGAACCGACCCGCATCCGTGTGGGCCGGGTTTACTTGACAA
Source organism: Hakea prostrata (assembly GCF_041222555.1). Taxonomy (NCBI): domain Eukaryota; kingdom Viridiplantae; phylum Streptophyta; class Magnoliopsida; order Proteales; family Proteaceae; genus Hakea; species Hakea prostrata. The sequence goes on along the minus strand of NC_142606.1, from coordinate 46,221,416 downwards.
CTTGCTGAGGAAGTAAACTACTCAGTCAACAAGCACGCCCGAATCCGTGATACTCGAAGCCAACGGATCGTCAACAGACGGTTAAACGACATTTACGAGAGCAAAAGATTGTGCTTACTTGGGTAACTGCCATGCTATGATCGTGTAGTTATCCATTATCCTACCGCGAACGGATCTATTAGTAACGGATCTAATCGTTAAGATTGGACGGCCACCCGAAGAAGGTTCGAGTAAATCCAACGAAGGAGATTCGAGGGCAAACCCTATATAAACACAACCTACTTTCAAGAGAGGTATCTGAATCATATCCTCAATATTCGTATTCATACTTTTGTTCTGTGCTCAAACATAACCTATTGTGATCAGTTCATTAGCTAACTTAGCCTTCGGAGGTGGACTCCCAACCCCAGTGGTCGGACCACATTTGAGGATTGTTTTTGCAGATCATCCATTAGAGATCTAAGGGCTGAGCAAATTTTGGACGCATCAGCACGAAAACATGATTTTTCATTTTGTGGGTCCAATTGGGGAATATTTTCAGAATGAGTTTATCAATGACTATCTACAAACAAAGAAGGATCACTAAGCATAGAAAGATACAAAAACGATTCCATACAAGAACTAGTCTCACTGAACCAAATGGTTTGTTTTTGGTTTTGGTTTGTCTCACAAACACACCCAAACCAAAAAAACCGAATCAAAACGTGGCCGGACCGACCGGTTGACACCGCTGTCTGTGTTTTATTCATATGTTAGGAATTAGGATTCTGTCTCTCGGACTCGGCTGCCGACTCGAACGGTTCGAGGTCGCTAAAAGACTGTTAGTTTTGTGCGCAACAATGGCGCCTAAGCAGAAGAAGAGAAAGACCAATCAAACTCAAGCGCCACGAGGAAATGGAAACTCCCTTCAGTCTCGCAGGTATCCTTTTATGTACTTCTCATTATCTCTTCCTTTGTAATCTATCTTCCTTAAATGTAAGAAATTACAAGAGGCGCCCATTGCTTGTTTTCTTTTTTATTGGACTGATTCGCTTGTTTTTTTGTTTTTTTTTAATATATTATTCCTGCTTAGAATATGTGTGGGAAGTAGTAAAAATTAAAGCGTTATCTACCACATGTCGTAGTAGCTTCGACAATCTATTATTCATAACTATAATACATAGTTTTAGGGAGTTGGATTGAATGAAGTGACAAATTAAAGATTAATTCCTAGAAGGAAGCTGCGATTGCAACTATTACATCTCGTTGCCTATCATATCCTTTTGATCTCCTTCCTTTATTTCTTAATTTTCTCTGTCCCTACTCATTCTGTGGCTTCTGTTTGTTGGATTGTTTTGATGATAATGTTGTTGGGCGGAACTGGATCCATACCACCTACTGAGAACTGACTCGGTTATCACTTTCCTAGGGTACTGAGAAGAAAAATGACCCGAGAGTTAAACACACAAAATTTAAGTGTTTCGACAACACGGGCTTAAACCCACGTGGAGGTCACCTTTTCTTTTGTAAGAGAAACAAACACAAGTATAACATATAAATGTATATCCAAACTCATCCTAGCATCCAAAACTAAAACCCATCGTACACCCTCTCTCACTTAATTGAAGAACAGCATTGACACAAACCCCTGATGTGAACACAAGGACCCCCATAATTGGATTCCAGAATCCAGATCCAGATGGCCAATCCAAGCTGGTTGATTGCCCTCAAGGGTATTGTGGTCATTTTCCAGCCCTTTTTAGGGCTCCATATGGGTCTGGATAGATTCTCCTCGATCCAAGGGTAATGAATAAACTTTTGGCGTCTTTTGTTTGAGTAGTAGTTTGAAAGTTATTTGAGAGTTTAGGTTGTATTAGATAAGATTCCTTATCCAAAGGGGTTCTTATCCTTAGAGTCTGTCTTTATTTGGAAGTGTAGTTAAGTCTCAAGCTAACCCGTCTTTAAGATATTCCAATCTAAGGGTTGTAGTCTCTTAGTAATTCGATTCCTCCTTAAGGAGTTTTATTTTAGTGTTGGGATCCTTATCTTTTAGGGATTCCAAACCCTGGTCAATGTCTTTTATTTTAGGCTATAAATTGCCTCTTCTTGCATTGTAATCTTTAGTCTGGATTATTAGAATAAAGTTATTGAGTAAGGACTAGGGTTCCTATTGTGAGGAGGCCTCGACGGGTTTTTGGAAGTTCTTCAATTTTCTAGCAAGCTTTTTCAACTTTCCAGTATTCATTCCAATGATCCCAAGTAAGTAACAACATTCTCCCACCCCTTCCCTCTTCCCATGCATCCCTAGAACCTTCCCATGACCCCATGACCTACCCGGCCCCTTTCCTTACTTACCCTAGTATCCCCAAGCCTCCCTTCCCTTCCTTCTTTCCTATAGCAGCCTAATCCTAAACCCATTAATAAACCTGATTCTCAGCCCCTTCTTCACCCCTTTCCCTCCCACTACGATTGTAGGATGCCATAGACTGCAAAAATCCATTCAGCTACGTGAGCGAACAACCTGCAAAAAGCGTGCTCGCCCGGGTTGGTCGAGCGTCTCCGATGATCAAGTTAGTGGAAGCTCATAGCTTTAGAAGAAAACAACTTGTAGAGCTCTCAATGCTAGAGAGAATAACCCAAGAGTGCGTACCTGATAATGATAAAGGTGTGGGTATTTATAAATCTTAGGAGAGGTTACCTTAACTGTGCAGTAATGTAGTTCGAATGGAACTCTATAATTGCTGCTAACTTCCTGGGGAGAAGAATCTTATCCTCCAAGAGAGTATAACTTGGATTGTGGTTGTGGAATCCGATTTGGACTCTAAGAGCAATTCAAAATACATGACTTGATACGAATCCTTATCCCTATCTTTAAGGAGGTTGGATACGACTCAAATTGTACACGTTGCTCAGTGCCTTCATTTTATTCGTGGTCCGACCAAGGTTTGATTGGTCCGGTTCTTCTATGGTCGACCTAAGTAGGTCTATTATAAATTGTCCATAACATAAGCCCCCCAGTCACTTGGTCAGTTAATTCCGTGTTCGAGGCCAAGGGACTAAGTTTCTCCCGACCAGGATTCGATCTAGTCGAGCGATTTTTGCTTGACTTGTGCTCAATCAAATTTGAAGACAGCCTAGGGGACTTATTAATTTGTGGAGTGACCTTTGACCCTGGCTTTTATGATGACCTCGAAATTGCTTGATCATCTTGGATGGTCGGAGAGTGGGATATTTTGATTTGATTCATCAACCACCATTTTTTGTGGGCGAAAAATGTTCTATACTTGTTCGAGAAGTCCCCATGTTTATGTGGCTGAGAAGTCACATGCTAAATAGCGAGGCGAAGAGTTGCTCAGCGAGCGAAATATTTGCATTAATGCTTGTGTTGGATCATCCACTTTTGCTGGTCGATCTTGCCCTTGGTTGATTTATACTTTATTTAGTAGTAAAATTCCTTGATTGCCCTTTATCATGGTTTTCACATTTTTTGCAACTTTTTTGAAGACTTCTTTGCTTTGTCTTCTCGACCCTGGTTAATCTATTTGAGGTCGACCATAAGTCATTTGGTCACTTGTGGCTCCATGTTCGACCAAGGGACTAGGTTTTCCTCTTAATCTAGCTTTGATTTGGTCGGGCAGAGTTTGGTCTGACTTTTGCTTGACCAGTGCCGCAAGCGGTGCATTTATGGGGATAAGATCTTTTGTATCATCTCCGTTTTAGCCAGTGTTCTGGTCGAACACATCTGAATTTTCATACTGCTCAAACTATTGATCTGGTCGAACTGGTTGTGGTCGAGCAGAATCATCAAACTGGTCGAGCTCCTGAGCTTTCATTCCAAGTTGTTTGGTTGACCCTGTAATGGTCAAGCGTCATGTTAATCCTTTGGTCTTCTTCATTGCCTCTTTGGCTATTGAATTATCATTGATCGTCCTCCTCTTTGAACGATGATTTTGCCAAGTTGCCATGGAATCCTGTTCGTGACTTTGCCAAGTTGCCATTGTTACTTGTTCATTAAATTATCATTGACCGTCCTCCTCTTTGAACGATGATTTTGCTAAGTTGCCATGGAATCCTATTTGTGACTTTGCCAAGTTGCCATGGTTACTTGTTTGGTATATGTAGATATATGTTCGACTACTTCCCCCGAGCATGGTAACTTGGGAATTGCTCAAAGAGCGAATTGATAATAACAAATTTTGTTCTTTTGCAAAGCCCAATTTTTATTGGGTCTTACTTTTCTGCGAATTGGGCAGAATCCTTTTGTACTTGATGCTTAAGTCTTTATCATCAATTATTTGATCTATTGATTCGAGTTTGATAGCTTTGATAGCAAGAGGAATTCCCTTAGGTTATTGTGCTACTCTCCTCTCGAACAAGGGGAGTTCCCTTAGGATACTCCCTGCTCTCTTCTCGAGTAAGGGGAGTTCCCTTAGGATATTGCGCTGTTCTTTCTTTCTTGAGCAAGGGGAGTTTCCTTAGGATATTGCCTTGCTATTCCTTTCTCGAGCAAGGGGAGTTCCCTTAAGATACTGCCTTGCTCTTTCTTTCTTGAGCAAGGGGATTTCCTTTAGGATACTCCCTGCTCTCTTCTCGAGCAAGAGGAGTTCCCTTAGGATACTGTCCTACTTTCTTCTTGAGCAAGGGGAGTTTCCGTAGGATACTGCCCTGCTCTCTTCTCGAGCAAGGGGAGTTTCCTTGGGATTCAGCCCTGCTCCTTTCTTTCTCGAGCAAGGGGAGTTCTTTGAATACTCCTAGCTCTCTTCTCGAGCAAGGGGAGTTCCCTTAGGATATTGCCCTGCTCTCTTCTCGAGCAAGGGGAGTTCCCTTAGGATACTGCCCTGCTCTCTTCTCGAGCAAGGGGAGTTCCCTTAGGATACTGTCTTGCTCTCTTCTCAAGCAAGGGGAGTTCCCTTAGGATACTGCCTTGCTATTTCTTCCTCGAGCAAGGGGAGTTCCCTTAGGATATCGCCTTGCTCTCTTCTCGAGCAAGGGGAGTTCCCTTAAGATAATGTCCTGTTCTCTTCTCGAGCAAGGGGAGTTCCCTTAAGATACTGCCCTGCCTTCTTCCCGAGCATGGGGAGTTCCCTTAGGATACTGCGATGCTCTTTCTTTCTCAAGCAAGGGGAGTCCCCTTAGGATACTGCCCTACTCTTTCTTTCGCGAGATATCTTGAGCAAGGGTAGTTCTCTTAGGATACTGCCATGCTCTTTCATAGGTGTTACTCTTTTGTGAAGCCTAATTTCATAGGTGTTACTCTTTTGTGAGGCCTAATTTCATAGGTGTTGCTCTTTTGTGAAGCCTAATTTCATAGGTCTTACTCTTTTGTGAAGCCTAATTTTATTGGTCCTACTCTTTTGTGAAGCCTAATTTTATAGGTCTTACACTTTTGTGATTTTGTGAATGTAATCACGACTTTTGTTGGTCGGATGTAGCTTTGATTGCAGAATCCTTCGAACTTTCCTTGGTCGAGCACTTTTTGTAAAGAATCCATGGTTGAGCACTTCATCTTTGCATCGAATAATATTTGTTTGATTGGATTTTCTGACATTGCTTAAATTTTATGATCGAGGAACTTGTTGCCCAGTTTTTGGGTCTTGTGGATGATATGTATTGGAAATGACCTATTGATAGTCATTAAACTGGTTCTGGCCGAGCAGAAACACTCCAATGAGAGAGAGAGAGAGAGGGATCTTGTTGTCCAGTTTTTGCAGATGTGTTTTTCTTGCACACACTATGAACCCATGAAACAATTATGATCGTAGATGCAATAAACAGAAGATGGGAAGCGGAAGACTTAGTCAAGCGTGGTGGACGCAGATGAAGATATGAGTGTCATAGGGAGACCAACAACTTCTGGTTTGTTGAAGCATTTTGAGTCTCGACATAATCTTGGAAATTTGTTTGCTGTGTATATTCGCAGCTTTAGGTGTGCAACACGTAGATACATATGATCAACGGTGGAAAGTATTCTCTCTTTGCAAATGAATCTCTTCTCCTGGACCATCTGAGTAGTAAGGGCAACAGTAGCGAGGTTATGGACAACGAGATTTAGAAGTTGCATCATATATCTTGTAGAGGCAGCTAGCTCTTCGGATGGAACAGAGTGTGGATCTAGTCCACTCTTTCTTATAAAAATCAAGGGAGCTTGGGAATGACTGATGAATCGACTGTAGACTCCTTGAAGTAGAAGAGCTCCAATCAATTTCTTTTAAGATAATAAATACACACTCTTCTTGTTCGGGTTACCCGCAATTAGCAATCATGATCTTGTGTGCATGAATACCAGTGATGAATGGTATCTGTCTCAAGGATATTCCTAGTTTTTTCCGAACTATCAACCCATCCGATATCATGCTTGGCATTATCAAAGAAGAAGTTGAGAGAACTTACAAGCTCATGCTGTAATTTTAAATACCTTTGATGACCTCGAAAAGGATGCCATAGATTCATTGTCAACAATGTTGCCTTGAGTTTACAGCATTGGCCCTCTTCCATTGATCTATTGATTTGGATCAGATTAAATATGAGAGCTTGAAGTCCATTGGGTCCAATCTATGGAAAGAAGAACCTGGGTGGTGTCTTGAATGGCTTGATTCCAAAGAACCCAGTTCAGTGGCTTACATGAACTTTGGGAGCATCACAGTTATGACGCCTCAGCAACAAGTGTGAAGTGGCTTCGGTTGGAGAATACTCCAATCTCAACATCAGTTTGAACACATAAAGAGAGCCCATTAAATTCCCCAACTTGATAGATGGCATAAATCCATTTCTATACATCTCTTCTGTGAAATAAAATGCATTTTCCAATGTGCCTATAGAGAGTAGTAATCTATTCAAGAAAGTATTGTAAGTCAAGGCAGTGAGAGGAGGCCCAAATCTTCTCATTAGATCATAGAATTCAACTAGATTTTGCATTAGAGGCCTTTTTGGTCTTCATAAACAAATTACTATCATACACAGTCGGGTTCCCAGTTATATGACTCATAAGATTTAAGCTGTGAAAAGCTTCTTGGTAAGAACCTGAAGATGCATGAATCTGCATACCACGCTGAAATGTGATGTAATACACATTTAGGTTTTGAGATGGGAAACAACCATTATTGTTAGGCATATTTGTCTCGTCTGGAAAATCTATAGTTTCAACAGAGCACGAATCGGAATAGTTAAATAACTGAGAATAAAACCACTCCTTTCTGCAAATTCTATTCGAATGACTTGTCACTTAGGAGACAGAGCAAGGCATGACTAAAGAAAAACAATTTCTCGGTTCGGTTCGGGGAGGCAGGAAAATAAATTAATGGAAGCTCAATTCAACACAAACCCAGTCTGAAAGATAGAACTGCCGAAAGAAAGAAACCAAATTTCAAACCTGAATCTGCAAAGTAGAGGATGGTCATGCATTGGCTTCTAACTCATGAGATATGCCCACCAACCAAATTGGATTTTAGCAACTTTAGATCAGTTCTCCTTTCAGTCCTACTTCCCAAGAATTGCTGGTGTCGAACATGAACCAGTAGTCAGAGAACCAAGATCGTGAACCAGAAATCAAGAGACCTTCTCCAAAACCTGAAAAAATTAAAAGAATCTTTTTATTAGAAAAAACAGATTCGAAGATCCAATGAGAACTGGAGATCGTTGGAACCGCTTCCGGTGAGGTTTTTGAACGATGCTTTTTCTTGAACGTGACTGCAATAAATTTTATCTCCTTTCATTCGTCCCCACTCTCTTCAAGGATTCGATATATCTTATCTGGTTCCTTCATCCATTCAGGCCTTTTTCTCCAGATCCCCATGACTTTGATAAAATCTCTCACCCCTTTAGCAGGTAAGACCGTTACATTCCAAATTCCTCTGTTTTTAGCCAGCAGCCTGTAGTGGGGAGATTAGTGAAGCTAATCCATCAATATAAGCTCAAACAATGGTGGTGTAGTTGCTTTCCCATGCCCTCCCCTCCTTGGAGGAAGTGTGATAGCAAGATTGACCGATTCTTGAGAGTCATGAGCAAGCTCCTGCTCGCTGGCACATCTTATAAAAGAAGTGGTTGGTTTAAAATAAAAAATTACTGTAATGAATAGAAATAGAATTGGCTAACTCCACTCGTGGCTGTTTAGATTTGAAAGAAAACCAGTTTGGTAGTTCAAGTGAGCAGTTAGTTAACTACTAGTGAATAGCAGGAACATACGATTGGTTTAGCATTCATGATCTGATTTACATGATGGCCCTTTGATCAAGTTCCCACAGACAGCGCCAATTGTTGCTGCAAAAATCCGTTTAGTTACGTGAGCAAACAACCTGCAAAAAACGTGCTCGACCGGGTTGGTCGAGGAACGTCTCTGATGATCAAGTTAGTGGAAGCTCATAGCTTTAGAAGAAAACAACAATGTAGAGCTCTCAATGCTAGAGAGAGTAACCCAAGAGTGCATACCTGATTATGATAATGGTGTGGGTATTTATAGATCTTAGAAGAGGTTACCTTAATTGAGCAGTAATGTAGTTCAAATGAAACTCTATAATTGTTGCTAACTTCCTGGGGAGAAGAATCTTATCCCCCAAGAGAGTATTACTTGGATTGTAGTTGTGGATTCGATCTGGACTCTAGAGCAATTCAAAATACCTGACTTGATCGGAATCCTTATCCCTATTTTTAAGGAGGTTGGATACGATTCAAATTGTATACCTTGCTTAGGGCCTTCGTTTTATTCGTGGTCCGACCAAGGTTTGATCGGTCCAGTTCTTCTTTGGGCGACCTATGTAGGTCTATTATAAATTGTCCATAACACCTATGGCAGCCTAATCCTAAACCCATTAAGAAACCTGATTCTCAGCCCCTTCTTCACCCCTTTCCCTTCCACTAAGATTGCAGGAAGCCATAGACTCAAGCCCTACCATTATTTTCTACAAAACAGTCCTACTTCCCTAAGTTAGAAAAACCTGCACTTCATCTGCCTCCTTGAGATTCTGCAGAAATCTTTAAAATTTCAGAAATCTGATTTTTATCAAGATCTGTCAATTAGATTTCATTCTAGTTGAGAGGATAACAATAGAAGTCAGCGCTGTTCAGCAGGATCAGCAAGGAATAGCCTTCTTCCACCCTAGCCAAAACCTAGTTTGGCCTTGAAGTTCAAATTTCAAATCTGAGATTCTGAGCACAAAGGAATTCAGATCTGAAGACTAGTTTCAGCAGGCCCTAAATCACCTAAGAGCCCTAAAACCTTTTCCCCTTTCTGATGTAAACATAAAACCCTAGGCCGAAACCTTAAGTGGGGCCCCCCAGGATGCATCCAAGATGCCCCATGAGCTGGCAGAATCCCTTTGGAGGGGTATTTTGGGCATTTTAGCCCTTAATTCTCGTTTGAAATTTAATTAGGAAACATTTTCAGAATTTTGTTAGTCAGTTTGAGTCAAGTTTGGATTTGTTTTGAGTGTTTTACTTTGAGATGAAGTTGTCTGGATGAGTCATAATTAGTAGTTGAGATTAGATAAGGTTCCTTATCTTATCCGTCAAGAGTTTGGATAAGAGTCCAGTTTGAGTTGTAATTGGATCTTGTCAGTTAAGGAGATCCCAGTTTGAGTTAGAGTATTTATTTTTAGGCTATAAATAGCCCTTTTATGTATGCTATTTTTAGATTTGATGAATTAAGAATTTGTTTGAGAAATGGCCTGAGTGTTGGTAGGGTTCCTGGGGGGGGGGGGGGGGACCCTGCGGTTGTCATTGTGATAGCGCCTTACTTAAGCCCAACATTCAAGCAAGCCTGCAATGATGTACTGAAGCTTCAATCATCAAGTCCAGCAGCATTCTTCAAGTTCCCAGCAAGCCACGTAAGTCACAGCCCCTCCACCACCACTTTTCCCTTCCTGCGCAACCCTAAAAGCCCTTCCCCCTTCCACCGTAGGTTTCTCTGCCCCTCCCATCTTGCCCAGTCTTAGAAAGATCCCCAACCCCATCACAATTATCCCTTTCCTCTTCCCCTTCTGGTTGAGCACATCTTACCCCTTCCCCCTTTGCCCTAGCTTCTGTGATTGCAGCAGCACCATCACTTGGTTAAACTCACCTCCCTAGCCCCACTTGACCCCTTTTCTCCTCTCCTATGTTTGCACCAAAACCTATAATACAATCCCCAAGTTGTTTCCCCATTCAACCTATTTTTCCCTAATCTGAAAATTTTTGTGAGTCTTCTTCAACCTTGGAATTCTGCAGAAGTTTTAGAACTCCAGAAAACCCTGAACGAGACTACCCAAGACCTCCTTCATTCTTCTAAAACCTTGAAACCTATAGTCCAAAACCAACAAAACCAGCAAGACAAAGTCCAAACCCACACTGGCTGGTCCACTCTAAACCTTACTTCTGAGTTTGAATTCAAAATTCAAATCCAAACTTCAATCTTCAAAGAGTTCACATTTGAATTTCACATTCAACAGACTTGGTTTGTAGAGGAAACCCTAAAAAAAGCCCTCTACCCTCTACTGGAATTTCCTGGGCAGCTGCATTCTAGGGAAATTACAGCTTTACCCTTAACTCTAGATGCATGGTTGCATCACTTTCACTGGAACTTCCTAGGAAACCCTAAGTCTAGGAAATTGACCAAACTACCCTTAACCATACCTGGTTTTCATCAATTGGTATCAGAGCTCAGATTTCCAGCAGCCCTAGTACCATCCTTGATGCATCCCCAATAGCCTGAATCATGGAAGAGCTAGCAGACAGTCTCCCTATTGAAGGGTACTTTGAGTATGGTCCATCAATGAGCTTTTTTTCTAAGATTGTTGTGTTTGAAGATGAAGATGAAGATTGGAGAAGGAGCAGCCTTTTCCACATACCATTATGAGCTGGTAGATCTGTGGTTAGAACCATCATTGACAGTGGTTGCAACACTAATGCTCTCTCTGAAGCAACTGTACAAAAGGCGAAGTTACCAGGGGAAGAACACCAAAAGCCCTATGCGGTCAGCCCTATGTGTAGTTCGTATTAACTTACATTCTTGTGCTGATGAGGTCTGGTGTGATGTAATGCCTATAGAGTGTCTGATGTAATTTTGGGTTGATTGTGGCTTTATGAGAATGATATAACTATCCATGGGTGGGAAAACACTTGTAACTTTAGGCATCGGGGCAAAAATGTTGTATTCCTTCGCTTGAATCTACATGAGGAAGGTAGAAGAAGAGGTGTACAGAGTCTAGTCCCAAAAGAATCTAGTTGTCCTGTTATCTCAATCTGAAGATCAGCCTGAAGTCCAGAAAAGCCAATAGAAGAGGTTCTACAAATAAAGGCAGCACCCTGAATGATTGCGCAGTACAGGCCGAATTAGATAAAAGACCAGCCCCACCCAGTCAGAAGCTTCCTCCAGAAGACGTGCCAGAGAAGATAGATAAAATTGACTTTGGAATCGAGGAACACTTAGCCAAGGAGTCTCTTCAAAGAAGGGGAGTTGCTGTCCCCAACTCTCATCCACTAACTTCTAAGCAAGAGACCCTATGGCCACCACTAGAGGCGGCCCTACATGACTCCATTGGTAAGGTAGCACTTTTGGCCCAGTACTATGATCTTAGTGACTTGACAGAAGAGATACAATTGCTGTCATTGTCTCCTACAGCCAGATTAGAGGATTAGAGGGTATGGGTAACCCTAAGGCGGGAACAATGAAGGACCATAAGGAGATTCAAGTCCTTAAAGTTCAGCATGTTGATTGACAAAGGTGCTCTCATAGGGTATAGAAGCATGACCAACCCAACAGCACTAGTTAGAGCTAAAAAGGTACCTACACCACTGAAGACCCCTTGTGTTCCTCGTACCATAGAGAAGATGCTGCCCCCCTCCCCCCCCATACATCAGGTCTATACCAGCCTCAATTCCTTGCAAGATGGGTCCTCTCTTGGGTCTCACACTTTTTCTCGGGAGGGATACTACAAGAGCTATTCAAGCCCTAGCCATGCTACTCATAGAGTTGGTGATAGAGAAGGACTCAAAAAGCTTCACTAGCCACTTCTGTATGCCCTCCTGGTTCGTTGAAAAAGAGGTTCCTAGATTTGAAGACCAGATCCAGCAATCCATCCTTCTGGCAGGGTTATGTCTAGGAGTAGTATTGGCTGCCTTATACCCACTACTTCCTCCCTGCTGCAAGATAACAGGTCAAGTTTGCATGCAAGCTCTTCAGAATATTGATCTGGAGACACATGACAAGCACATTCATTAGAGGATGAATGTTTTCAAGAAGGGGAGTATTGATGCGAACACGTGGACCCCCTCCCCATATTTGGGTTCTAGAATCTAGATCCAAATAGCCAATCCAAGCTGGCCGAATGCCTCCAAGGGTATTTTGGTCATTTTCCAGCCCAATATGGGTCTAGATAGATTCCCCTCGAACCAAAGGTCATGGATCAACTTTTGGTTTTCTTTTTTTTTTGGTTCGTTTTAAGTAGTAGTTTGAAAGTTCTTTGAGAGTTTAAGTTGTGTTGAGTTAGTTAGTTGATAAAATAAGATTCCTTATCCAAACGGGTTCTTATCCTTAGAGTTTGTCTTTATTTGGAGGTGTAGTTAAGTCCCAATTTAAGTGTCTTTAAAATATTCTAATCTAAGGGTTGTAATCTCATTAGTAATTGATTCCTATTTAAGGCGTTTTAGTTTAGTGTTGGGATCCTTATCTCTTAGGGATTCCCAACCCCAGTCAGAGTCTTTTCTTTCAGGCTATACATAGCCTCTTCTTGCATTGTAATGTTCAGTCTGGTTTATTGAATAAAGTTTAAGGACCGGAGTTTCTGATTTAAGGGGGGCCACGGCAGGTTTTGAAACTTCTTTAATTTTCCAGCAAGCTTCTTCAACCTTCCAGCATTCATTTCAACGATCCCAAGTAAGTAACAGCATTCTCCCACCCCTTCCCTCTTCCCCATGCATCCCTAGAACCTTCCCCTAAGCCCCACGACCTCCCCAGCCGCTTTCCCCACTTAACCTATCATCCGTAGGCCTCCTTCCCCTTCCTTCTCTCCCACGGCAGCCTAATCTTAAACCCATTAAGAAACCTGATTCCCAGCCCCTTCACCCCTTCCACTTCCATTAGGATAGTAGGAAACCATATACTCATGCCCTACCATTATTTTCTACAAAACAGTCCTACTTCCCTAAGTTAGAAAAACCTGCACTTCATCTTCCTCCTTGAGATTCTGCAGAAATTTTTAAAATTCCAGAAATCTGATTTTTATCAAGTTATGTCAATTAGATTTCATTCTAGTTGAGAGGATAACAATAGAAGTCAGCTCTGTTCAGCAGGATCAGCAAGGAATAGCCTTCTTCCACCATAGCTGAAACCCTAGTTTGGCCTTGAAATTCGAATTTCAATTCTGAAATTTTGAGTACAAAGGAATTCAGATCTGAAGACTAGTTTGCGCAGGCCCTAAACCACCTATGAAAACCCTAAAATCCTTTCCCCTTCCACTAGAACTTCCTGGACAAACTCTTAGTCTAGGGAATTGACCAAGATACCCTAACCCAAGACCTGGTTTTCATCAATCCCTTACCTACATTTCCATGGGAATGACAGGCCCTCTCTCCACTATGACACAATACAAGGTACATCATAGAGATACAAACCTCTTTGTACACCACTGAAAGGTTATTACCGCGTCGTTGTCCCAATGCCTCCGAAGGTGTGGCTTGCCTTTGTCTCAGGACTCCCCTATATTGTGTACCTTCCTTGGTGCTATTGTTGTACCTTGATACCCCGTGAGCTACACTGAGCCAAGCCTTGGTGCAGATGACCTAGCATGTTCTTGTCTTTAATAGAGACTCACTTGTGTGTCTTCTCTCACTTCTCCTTTTTTGCCTACTTAAGAGTATATAGGTGAGATTCAATTTTTCATTCCTTGATGTCTAGAAAATCATTCTTCTCTGTCCAAACCACCCAACTTGACCTTCAAGTTTTCTATGTGCGTCCCTTCACCTTATGGGGAGGACCAACCCCAACAAAATCCGCCTTCAACTTAGAAGAAGAACTCAGTTACAGGAAGAATTGTTAAATCTATTTGTAATTAACCCAAACAAGAACCCCAGTGGCCTACAAACAACATCAGCTAAGCACCACCTCAGATCTTACTTGATTTGACACAACATCAACTAATCTATTTGTAATCTAAAATCTTACTTGATTTGACACAACAGCCAACCCAATGTGTAACAGAACCCGAGTCAAATTCTTTGACTCCCATACCTAACACTAGTATGATCCTAGCTCCCACTTTGGCCGTAGGGTGTCTCTTGCAGCTCACTGCCGCTCATGAAGTGATGTGGCTCCATCTCTCCTTCCATTTTTGCCGCTTTTAACAGTTCACTGCCGCTTACCAAAGAAATGAAATTCATAATTTTCTTTCTAGACATGCACATGTTTACTGCTTGAACTCCTGCAGTTTGCACTATTTACCTATACTTCTTTGTGTTAGTTTCGATAGAGATCCAATTGCTACTCTACCAGCAAACATATATGACGGCCTTTACCAAATCTGTGCTCGTTGTCAGCTTGTGAACACTGATCTTTGCATGAACCCACGAAATCTTTACCAGCGGAGTGGAATTTGTTGATCCCTCCATGCCAGTTAGGTTGAAACATGGTAACACCTCAGGAAATTTAACCCTCGTAGCACACCCTGTATTTGAAAGTTTGTATTGGCTTGGAAGGGCTCCCCCCCCCTCCTTTATAACCAAACCCATTTTGCTTTTGTTCCTTTCCACAAAGTTCTCCTCTTTTTTTCTTCCTCTCTTTTACAACTTTGTAAAAAGAAGACTAAAATTATGAAGTTCACCATACGTACGACACCCTTGTCTTCCGTGATCCAATTTCACAGAGAACCTTATCTTCTTTTGCGTTGTAGTTTGCTTAGATTTCCATTTGTCACCTACGATAAGCCACCAAATGTTCGTTCTTATGATTCTAACCTAAATATCACTTCTTGGCCAGAACCGGGTTTCATTACTACTTATGAAGACTAACTCGGTTACCACTTTCCTGGGATCAATACATGAACAACTGCATATTGAGAAGAAAAATGACAAGAGAATACAAGATGCCAGATATCATGGTTTGATAAACACTTGCCTACATCTATAGAGAAATCACCTATTCTTCACTAGGAGAAATAAAAGAATACGAGTATAATATGTGGATTTAAATCCAAACCCGTCCTTAAATTGGATGCGCCTTGAACGTCTCTCTTAGTTTACCCGAGAACAACACTCTCACACTCTCACATGACCCTCTACCTACATGTCCATGGGTGAGGCGGTCCCTCTCTCCACCATGATTGGGATTATATCCACTGTAGAGATACCATCCTCTCTGCACACCACCAAAAGGTTATTACCACCTCAGCATCATGGTGTATCCAAAGGAGCACCTTACCTCTGTCCCAAAGACGTCCCTGTTTCATTTACCTTCCTTGGTGGTCTTGATGTAAATCCAGTTCTAGGGTTAGGGATTCTTGGGTGGATTCCCTAGAATTCAGAATTGCTTAGAATCTTCGAGCAGATACAGGTAAAAATATTATGGATTGCCTAAGATTGGTAGAGAAGAAACTAAATAATTTTTGGATGGTTGAAAGGATGGCTATGGGTCATTCCAAAATTATGTGGGAGGGTTTTGGGGAAAGGGAAAACTAGGGACTGTGAGGGAATTGTTTACTAGGTCTAGGTGGTAGTATATCTAATTAGGGAAGATCGGAAGGGTAACAGAAGTGTACGGTTCAGTATGGGAAAGGATTTAGAGTTTTAACAAACCCAAATTGAATGACCCAAATTGAATGATGATGTAATGGGAATGGGTTGTATCTTGAAAGGTAAGGAACTTTCTTTCTTGCAATCTCCTTTCTTTTCGTTTTCTTTTCTTCTGTTCTCTTTTTTTTTCCTGCCACAAGAAAGATAGACTCTGAGAGAGAGAGAGGGGGGGAAAGGGAGGGTCGTACGCCAGGGACAGGGTGGGGGAGAGACTCAACAGAGTTGTGGGGGGCTAGGTAAAGGTGTGGGGGTGTTGTGAGGGGCTGGTAAGGCTGCCGGTCTGGTGCAGCAGTGGGGACGGGTGGGGGAGGTTGCACAGGGAACAGGGGAGGAAGAAGAGTGTCTTGCAATGGGGCTTTTTTTTTTTTTTTTTTTTTTTTTTGTGTGTGTGTGTGGGGGGGGGGGGGTGTACTGACCTGGGAAATTTTGATCTGAATTCTGCAACTTGAAGTGGTGACGCTGTTGCTGAAATCGATGCTTGAAAACCTGATTTGAGAACTGAACTTTGCAAGATTAGAATGCTCTAAACAAACAACCGTTGGGTCCCCCTTAAAGGAGTCCTGCCAACCACTTCGTCTGCAATAAACTCAATAATCTTTATTCATCAAAACTAAAAATTACGTTGAACTAATGGGCTATTTATAGCCTTCAAAAAGAGACTCTGACTTGGGTTGGGATTCCCTAACGGATTAGGATCCCAACTCTTGACCAAAACACTCAAAATAGAATCTAATTACTGAAAGACCTCAACCTTAGAGTTGGAATCTACTAAGCACACAGGTTTAATTAAACTTTTAAGTTAAGTTAAAAAGCACATGCTAATTAAGATAACTTAAGACTCATCCAAATCGACTTTAAATTAAAATAAAACTCTTCAAACCAAACCAAACTCTGCTTACCTTACTAATTTGGACTCAACTAAAATTCTGGAATATCCTGGGGATGATTCCAGAATAAAAATAAGGGGCAAAATGCCTAAAATACCCCCCAAAAGGGATTTGGCCAGCTTAGGGTGGTTTCTTGGAACCATCCGGGGGGCCCCACTTGGGGTTTTGGCCAGAGTGGTCTTTGTGTTCACATCAGGTCTCCTTGGTACCTTGATACTCCACTAGGCACATCAAACCATGCCTTGGGGCTGATGATCTAGTGCCTTGATGCCTTGAACAAACATACCCACTTCTTTGTCTTCGCTCCCTTCTCCTTGTTCACCAAACTTAAGAGTATGTAGATAACAGCGATCATTAAGTGCTGGATGTGCTAACAATCTTTTCTTCCTCTCCACACCACCCTTCTTGACCTTTAAGTTCCCCATGTTGGTACGTCCACCTTGTGAGAAGGACCGACCCGAACAAATCTATGGAATTAATAAACAACTAAGTTCAAAATAAGGGCCATCTTTTGTTGCTTTATGAAGGTTTCTTCCTTTCTCCCCCCCCCCCCCCCCGTGTGTGTGTTAGTGTGGGATGTGGGATATATAAGGACATATTGGACATGTTTTATGAGTTTTTGATCTTAGTATTCTTTTACTCTATATATTGCTTAAACCATTTGATTAAGTATGCAATCTTTTATCATGAAATATTGATAATTGAAGAAGTTATTAGTAGGTCAAGCTCAACCATAATAATAAGGAAGCTGTTGTGAGAGAAATTGGCACTATTTTGTTATTAGTGGACAAAATTTAGCTGCACCCTGTTCTTGCTGCCCCCATCATATGCATCGTCATAGAATACGATTGGAGATTTGGAGTATTTTAAAAATATACCAAAACCTAAGATAGTATATGTGAACCCAAAGGGGAAGGGCATTATTCCAAGTCGGTCATCCAATTGGGGCCAGTGGGGATAGTATATGTGAACCCAAAGTGGAAGGGTATTATTCCAAGTCAGCTTATGCAATTGGGGCAGTGGGGACATGGTTTGCAGATGAAATTTCCGTTAGTCCTTGTTATGTTGTGATTTGAATTCTTGTACCCCGATTTGGAAGATGGATCCGCACTGATAAATTTAGGTGGGTGACCTAAATGATCCGTTTTTGGAGATTTATGGTGGAAGCGGAGGGCTAGGGCTGATAGGAAGATTTTGATTGAGTAGTAGATTGATAGCAAATTAAAAGATTGAGAACAAATAATGGCCTAGAATTTTGTGAAGGAGACAATAAATTCTGCAAGAATGATAGAATTGCAAGACACCATGTAGTTCTGAAGACACCTCAACAAAATGGAGTTGTAGAGCGTATGAACAAAACTTTGTTAGAAGGCCATATTTGGGAAGACGAAGAAATTTGCAACTATGTCTGAAGATGATTGGAATGATATGGATGATCGAGCCTCATTGCAATTCAATTATGCCTATCGAACGAAGTTCTGCAAGAAGTCCTTTTGAAGAAGACATTAGTAGAATTGTGGTCTGCCTTGGAAGATTTGTACCACACAAAATCCCTCACTAATAGGTTGAGGTTAAAGCAACAATTCTATACTTTGCGTATGGGTGAAGGTACTTCTCTCAAATCTTATGTTGTTACTTTTAACTTTATCGTTTCTGATTTGTAAAAGATAGATGTTAAAATTGAGGATGGAGATTTAGCTTTGTTATTGCTATATTAAGTGCCTCCATCATATAAGCACTTTAGAGGCACCATGATCTATGGTAGAAAGACCATCTCAGTTTCAAGATGTAGACCCACCGGGCAGGGATAATCATTCCGGTCCTAGGAGAGGTGGTGACACCTGTCTGATGTCAAAACCAATATTTTGAGTAAACAAAAATTGAGGATGAATTGACAACAACCAAATCTGAGGGTGTTGGTTGACAGTTAGAGGTAGAACTATTAAGAGAAATTCAGACAGTGACAAGAAGTCTAGGTCAAAATGAAAGAATAAAACTTTGACTTGTAATTGTTGCAAGAAAAAGGGGCATATCATATCAAAGTGCTACAAGCTTTAGAACAAGCAGAAAGCAAGTGGCGGTGCCAACCAACTAAAGAAAGAAAACTCTGCAAAGGCTAGTGTTGTTGAAGATGGGAGTGATTTTGAGATGTTATTGGTGTCTGATGTCATCGTTAGATCACAAGATGAATGGATCCTTGATTCCCGGTGTTCCTACTTCCTACCATATGTGCTTTAATCGTGAATGGTTCTCTACTTACTTACGGACCTTTTTAGAGTTGAGTTGTGTTGATGGGGAATATTCTCCTTGCAAAACAGTTTCAAAGGGAAATATGCATTATGGTATTATCAGAACTCTAACTAATGCCTGACATGTTCCTAAGTTGAAGATCATCAGTTTGGGCACCTTTGATACAAACGGGTGTAGATACGCAGCTAAAGGTGGAGTTATGAAGGTTAATAAGGTGCCCTCTTATTAATGAAAGGAAAGAAGGTTGGTAATTTGTATGTTTTGCATAGTACTACAGTTATTGGATCCGTTGCAGCAGTTTCATCAATTTTTGATTCAGATACTACAAAATTATGACACATGAGAGTAGGCCATATAAGTGAAAGAGGGATGGATATATTAAGTAAAAGGGGTCTATTGTGTGGTCAGTGTTGGGTTATGAAAAACCCACCGAATAGAACAATCAGCAAATAAGAGAAAAGAAGAACACTAGAATTTACGTGAAAAACCCTTAAAAGGAAAAAACCACGGGCAAGAGAGAAAACTCCACTATAGATAAAGAAATATACAAGATGGAAGATTTTGGGATGAATTACATGTGGAGGGGGAGGCATCCTTTTATAGCCTCTCCCCATCCTACCTCTCCCACATCTACTCGAACTGGGACTAAACCTCTCAACAAACTCCCACTTCTTTTCGATGTGGGATAACAACTCCCACTTCTACTAGATGTGGGACTAAGACTATACAACAATCTCCCGCTTGGAGATTAGATTGAGAACCAATTAATCTCCACACCATTTTCTATCTTGCCACCACCATGCTGTTTACGTCTCTGTTAAGCCATACAAGGATCTGTATCAAATGAACTTGTCAGTGTTGATTGCCTTTGTCAATGCATCTGCTAGATTCTCTTTCGTGTGGATTTTCTGTATATCCACCCTTCCGTCTTCCACCACTTCACGAACAAAATGATATTGTACTTCTATGTGTTTTGTCTTGGAATGAAAAGCTGGATTCCTTGCAATGTGCAAGGCACTCTGACTGTCACAATACAAGAGAATCTTCTCGTGTTTGTGCCCAAGTTCTTCCATGAATCTTCTTATCCAGATTGCTTCTTTACAAGCTTGTGTAGCTGCCATTTACTCAGCTTCTGTTGTAGACAGTGCTACAATTGTCTGTAGTTTAGATACCCAGCGCACAGCTCCTCCTGCAATTGTAAACACATAGCCAGTAGTGGATCTCCTTTTATCAAGATCACCTGCAAAATCAGAATCAACATATCCTCTGACAGTAAATTCAGATCCTCCATAACATAGAGCAGCATCCGAGGTTCCTTTAACATATATTAGGATCCTCTTCACAATAATCCAATGCTCTCGTCTTGGATTCGCCATGTGAAGACTAACCACTCCCACTGCATGTGCAATGTTTGGTCTTGTACATATCATACGGTACTCGAGACATCTCCATCCTCTTTCCTTCATTGCTAGGACACATACTTGAGGATAACTTGAAATTAACAGGAAGTGGGGTAGAAACTGGCTTACAGTCTTGCGTATTGAAGCGACGCAAGATTTTCTTTAAGTAACTCTTCTGAGATAGCCAAATCTTCCTGTTATTTCTGTCATGGTGAATTTGCATCCCTAAAATCTTGTTAGCGGGTCCCAAGTCCTTCATTTCAAATTCCCTAGCCAACTGAGCTTTTAATTCTATGATATGATTTTTGTTGGGCCTGATACCAACATATCATAAACATAAACAGCAAAATAATGAAGTCATCTCCAACAAACCTCTTGTAATACGCACAAGGGTCTGAAGCGAGTCTGTTGTATCCAAGGCTCAATATGAAGGAATCAAATCTCTTATACCAACATCTTAGCGCCTGTTTTAAGCCGTATAGAGATTTGTTCAACCTGCAAACCAAGTTCTTCTGTTTTGGTTCTTCAAAACCTTTTGGTTGGAGCATATAGATTTCTTCTTCAAGATCTCCATGAAGAATGCAGTTTTTACATCTAACTACTCAAGATGTAGATCAAACGTAGCACAAAATGCCAGAACCATCCGGACAGTAGTAAGTCGAACCACTGGAGAAAAGATTTTTGTAAAATCGACACCTTCTTTCTGAGCATATCCTTTGATCACCAATCTTGCACGATACCGCTTTACTTGATCATCACTATTTCGTTTGATCTTGTAAACCCATTTTTTACCAATGAGCTTCCTTCCGTGCGGTAAAAGTACAAGCTCCCACGTCTTATTCTTATGAAGAGCTTTTAGTTCTTCCTGTATAGCTGCCATCCAAAGTGACGCTTCTGAACTATCAATCGCTTCTTTGAATGTTGATGGCTCTCCATCTTCTGTTAGAAGACAGTATGCAACATTGCTCTCCATAATATAATCAGATTGCCAGGTTGGTGTATGTCTTTTACGTGTTGATCGTCGAACTTCTACAGTTGTAGACTCGACTGGTACTTGTTCCTTGTTTTCTGATTCTGCTCCAGAAGAAATTTCTGGATTGGACTTCTCTTCCTCCTGAACTGTTGAACTCTCCGGAATTTCAATTGAAGTGCTACACACATCTTCCTTCTGCAGCTTATTTTCCGCAAAAATGACGTCTCTGCTAATGATGACCTTGTGGGCAGTGGGATCCCACAGTCGATACCCCTTGACTCCATCAGCATATCCCAAGAATCTACACTTTCTGGATTTTGGATCCAATTTCGAATTTTTTGGGGATGATACATCACGTACACAGGACTCCCAAATGTATGCAGGTGTGAATAATCAACTGGCTTGCCAGTCCACATCTCCATCGGTGTCTTCAGATCAATCGATCTTGATGGTGATCGATTAATCACATAGCAGGCAGCGTTTACGGCTTCTGCCCAAAAGGACTTAGCCATACTTGCAGTTCTTAGCATGGCTCTTGTTCTTTCGAGTAGAGTTCTATTCATCCGCTCCGCTACTCCATTCTGTTAAGGAGTGTAAGCCACCGTGAATTGTCTCTTGATGCCTTCTTTATTACAAAACTTAACGAAGTCATCCCCTGTATATTCTCTGCCATTGTCTGTCCTTAGGCACTTGATTTTCATCTCAATTTTTCATTCAATTTGCGCTTTAAATGTTTTGAAAACTGAAAACACATCTAACTTCTTCTTGATTGGAAACACTTCAACATCTTCTGGAATAATCATCAATAAAAGATACAAAGTACCTTACTCCTCCTAGAGATGTAACAGGTGCTTGCCAAACATCAGAATGAACAAATTCCAGAATACTTTTACTCCTGGAAGCAGATGCATTGAACTTCAATCTATGCTGCTTACTTGTAACGCATTGCTCACAAAAGGGTAATGAAACCTTTGTGAGGCCTGAGTGTAATTTCCGTTCGGCAAGAACTGATGAGCACATTTATGTGTGAAATCTTAGGGCATAAAGCATGCATTTTACACACTTAGAGTGGAGCTACCTTGGATTTTATGTTGTTTTTACCAAGGTAAAAAATTCGATCGAAATGAACATTTCGACCTTGGAAAAGGTCGAAATTTCGACCGAAACTGGATACTTTTTTCCTGATTCTTGAAAACTCAATTTCAAGCCTCAAATGCACTCAAATTGATTTGGATTTTTGCATACTAGCTATTTCAAGCATAATAAACACTATAATAACTACTAGTTTACTAAAAAACTACTGAAAATGTAACATCCATTCATCTAACATTCCAAGTATATAGTACATGAATTAGAGAAGAAGCTGTATTGTTATTACTTACAAGTTACAACTTACAACTTACAACTTACAACTTACAAGTCTATTCTATTCAAGCCTCAAGGTCTCCCTCTTCGGTCTGCACCCCATACGAATGACAATATAACTCCCATGATGTTTGCCCCCGCCCTATATAGTTTTGGACATAGTCAAAAACTGCACCTCTGTATGTGGCCTCATCCACATGCATAAGATTCCCTAACGGTGGGAAGTTGTGAATCTCCAAAGGAACTGGTGGTGGTGGGCCTTGTGGCTGTGGAATAGTGTGGAAGATCTGCTCAACAAATGAAAGACCACCCTGCCCCTGGCTCTTAGGACTAGGAGAAGGATAAGGATACTGATAAGGTCGCAGTGGCTGACTCCAATAATCGACAGTGGGAGGGACACCATAAGCTCCATAGGCCGCTCCATAACCATAAGGCTCCAGTCGTGGCTGATTGGCCTGACCTTGAATCTGATAGCCAGGAGGGACACCATATGGTCCATAACCATAAGGACCATAACATAAGTCGACTCGGTAGAACCAATACTCTCCACAGCAGTATCATATGAGGACTCTGCAAGCCTATGCCATCCGTATCCTCTGGAGGTGGAGTCTCTACCATCATCAATGCTTATCGATCTCATAGATCCCACCAAGCTCTCGGCATCGGATGGACGGTAGGACTCATATGATGGCGTGTCCTCTGTGCTCCAGCCATGCTGTCTCCCCTTCCCCTTCCTCGAATATGTAGAGGAAACATTTTTGCCTCGAGATGCAGCTCCAGTATGGTCTGAATCCTGTGTCGCGTGGGTGAACTGACTCTCTCCTGTGAATCTTGGTGGTCGTCCTCCCCCCTTGACTCTCACGTCCAGCAGGTGGTGGTGGTGGTGGTCTCTCCCTAGGATCAGCTGAATCCTGATCACGAGGTCCCACACCCTCCTCATCCCCTCCATCATCACCATCATCATCATCATCACCACCATCGTCGTCATCGCCGGAGGCCTGAGTCACCTCATCCTCAGTGTTGGACCAGAAAATCAAATCCTCACTCTGGGTGGATGCACTAGGGTGTGGCACGAAGGGACGGGCGGGCTCTGCATGTGGCCTCCCCTCCTGGGCCATGAAGTCCCCCACATCAGCCGCCATCTCCTCTGCAATCTGACTATTGGGAAGACCTCCCTCCTCATCTAGCAATCCGTCTCCACTATCCCTGATCCAATCAACTACTGAGTTATCATCATCATCCATCTCAATTATGTCGGCCAACTTGATATTGGTGCTCTCTCTATCCATCCCCTGTCTAATATGATCCTCTCTCAGTCTGATATTATAGTGTAGGTAGACAAGGTCCTCTAGACGCTTCACACCCAATCGGTTGCGCCACTTCGAGTGAATGAGGCTGAAGGTGCTCCAGTTTTGCTCACAACCAGTGGCAGAACATGTCTGGGAGAGCACTTTGCTTGCTATCACACTCAAGTGGTGTGAGTCACGTCCAAATTGCAACCACCACTCAGCTGCAACAAACATAGACTCTAAGTCATTTTAATACTTAAATAACTAAATTAAAGATAGAATATAATAATTAAATGTATAATAAAATAAATGAATGAACTTATCCGTAGGGGCGGTTTCCCGTCCTGATACGGCCACAGCACGACCGAAGCTCCCAATGGCATCCCTAAAAGCCTTTATCTAATATATAAAGAGAAAAAACAATAACTAGTTACTAGGTTAATGACTTAGTATAAAACTACGAATTGTGAATATCAAATGATTCAAATCACTATCTCACCTCCATAAGGATGACTGCTTGTTTAGCTGTATCCGAATCGAACTTCTCCACTACAGTTTGGACAGCATCCATCAAATCTTGCCTCATCCCAAGATTGTCCTTGTAATGGTACTTGGGATTTAAATAGTATGCTGTGTAAGAAAAAGTATGTCATAACTCAGAACTCATAAAAGGGAATAATTAATGCTTAAGCCTTAATAGTGTGATAACATAATGAAAATTAAATTAAATTCTTAAGTCACTTAAGTACTTAACAACTTAACAACTCACCAGCCTTATGCAGTGGATGCTGCAACATAGACTCCCATCTACTGTTGATGATTTGAAGGACTTTCTTGTTGCCGCGTGGGTGGACCTGAGCAACTTGCTGCTTCATCCTATCTACTCCAGCAAATATGTGTGCTAGAGTAGGTTTTCTTTGCTGATCTACCATCCTCAACACATTCACCACAGGCTTAAGCATCTTCACTACTATCCTCACATTGTGCCAGAAACTCTCATCAAGGATAGTCAACTGAGCTCTCCTTCCTCCCACTAATGAAGAACCCTCCCAGTTAAACCACTCCTCTGATGCAAACATACTCCTAAGGCCAAGTCTTCCTACTCTTAAAGCTTTGCAGTGTTATCCAATTAGTAGCAAATCTGGTTATGCCTTGCCTCACTAACTTACCTTTACACTTGTCCCTCATCATCCTTAATGCATAGGTGTGGTTATATATGAAGGTGCTAACATGTCGAGCTTGGTCCACCGTATTCTTCACAAGCTTGACCTTTCCAATCTCCTTCAACATTAAGTCAATGCAGTGAGCAGCACAAGGAGTCCAAAAGAGCCTATATCTGTCCATCCATCAAGGCATCAAGCCATCAATACAAAGTTATAAAGTGTACATGTATATGTGTAATGTAAATATATGTATTTACAAATGAAAAATAATACTATATGTTTAGACTTTAGATACCTGGAGTTCTCTTGCATCTTCAACCCAGCTTTCTTGTAGTTGGAGCCATTATCAGTCACAATTTGAACTACATTTTCCACTCCAACCTCTTTCACCACTTGCTTCAGTAATTTGTAAATGTATTTTGCATCCTTCTTCTCACCGGATGCATCTACTGACTTGAGGAACACTGTCCTCCCATCACAATTCAACATGAAATTGATGATGGACTGTCTAGTGGGACTAGTCCAACCATCAGCCATCAGAGTCACTCCATAATGATTCCACATGGGCTTTAATCCCTTAATGTATTCATTTATGTCCTCTTTATGCTTAGGCAAATACATATTATATATCTCATATGGAGTGGGGCCTTGTACACCACTCCCAGCCCTGCCTATCTGCTCAATCATATCTCTGTAGTAGGGCCCCTGAGCTGTATGTGTTGGAACACTATGGTAATGCGCCCATTTGGAGAAAGCCATCCCCATTTTCTCCTTCACACTCCCCCATAAGTGCTTCAACTTTCTCTGTTTATGCTCAGGCCTCGCAAATAGGGCCGGATCATTGCGAAGAATCTCAAGATCCGGATCCGCAGGATGTCTTGAGAGGAAGCTCGACCCCTTGTAGGGCCCGTGGGATAGGAGCCTCCTGCCTGACACTCTGAGACCTCCTCATAGGGACTTGGGAGCCACCTATGCCTCCCATACCTACTGGCTCTCTAGAGGACCCACAACCCAGACCCCTCTGTTGCCTCCTGATGTCATCAATCCTCTGTTGCTCCCTATCATCATCGCCCTCCTCAGCTGATCGGCCTTTGGATCAGGGTCACTGTCTCCTGGCTCATCCCTACCATAACCCTCAGGATCTGGAAGGTCATCTAAGCAGGCATCCTCGAACTCATCCCTCTGTGTTCTCTTCTCTTTCCTCTTTTGCTTTCCACCACTAATATATGAGGCCATTGCCTTCTTGACCTCTATAGGCACCTTTGGGCACCCTGTTACATCCCTGTTGCCACCAGCTAGATGCACCTTCAATCTAGTGGCCCCACCTCCTCCTATTTGTTTCTTGCAGTAATTACACTCATTCTTCCTCTTATCAGCTGTAAGTGGCCTCCCATGATCCCAAGCTATGTCTGACATCTTTAAAATAGAGTGCCTGATACAAGAAACACACACTAAGTATCTTGAAAAGCTCCACAATATGTTCCAAAAATGACATACATGCTTCTAATAATAACCTCCTATTTTTAAATATTAAAAAAAAATGTATAACTATATAAGTATTTTTTAATATATAAATAATTTTAAAATATATAAAATACACACTATCTTAAAAATATCCACAACATGCTCAAAAAATTGCATACATGCTTCCACTAATACTCTCCTATTTTTAAATTTAAAACAGAAAATAATTATTTTTTTAATATTTAAATATATTTTTTAATTATTTAAATATATATTAAATACAGTAAAATTACATAATTAACAGAAAAAAAAATTAATTCAACACCATCACAGCAATATGGTGTCTCAACTCTCACATACATCCATTTGAAGCTTATACATGTACTATACATAAACATTTTTAACAATATACATAATTTAGTAAATAATTTTTAATAACAGAAAAATAAAAAAATAGTAGGGAGAATAAAAAAATAATTTTGACACTACAAATTCATAGATCATCACTCTAAAGTAAACATATATAAATTTGGAAGCAATCTAACATGATTTAAGGCACAAATGAAACAAAAATAAAAAAATGAGGAAGTTGGTTACTCACCTTGCAAGATTTGAGAAAATGCACAAATGGAGGAGTAAATCAAGTGTTTGAAAGAAATTGAATACTAGAAATTAGGTGTAGAATGGGATGAAAGCAAGAGAAATGAGCAAAAAATGCAAAATCAGGTCGAAATCTCCCTGGCGATATCGCTCGAAACAGTCGAAACTTACGGTAGGTCGAAAATGAGCTCGATTTTGGGTATTTTATAGCCTACGCAAGTGTCGTTTCGGCCCGATATGGATACTTTTTGTGCCTACTACTGAATTTTGTTTCGAGTTGGATTTTTGCAGGCATTTCGATCGAAATTTAGACCATTTCGATCGAATTTTCTTCCATGGTTTTCGCAGATTTTAGGACTTTTCAATATTTAAGCAAAAATATTTGGAGTTTTGGGTATGAATCATGCAATTTTACATGTGACAAGGTCCATTCAAATTCTCAAATGCGAAATGGGCCTGATGGGCTAGAGATGTGATTATGGGCCATCTCCGAAATATTGAAGAGATAAAGAAGGCAAATTTGATCTATGGCTGAGATTATAAATTATCAATCAAATCTTCAGAAATATTATTGAGAGATTCCAAATGGAGAAAAGAGTCCTTGCATACTTCAATATCTTATTTCCTATTTGTGATTTGATCAAAGAAACAAAAAGAGGAAAAATAATTATATTCAGATAAGGAAGAAGGAAAAGTCCTGTTTTTGAATGTCTCTGTTCAATTTTGATCAAGCCCTTCATCGAATATTCATCTGGTGTCCGATCGAGCTGATTTTTGGAGGAGAGCTTCATTACTTCTTGATCTTCAAATCCAACGGTGGAATTATGCATTTGATCTCTCTAAGTCAGTCCGATTAGTACATCAAAAACCTAATTGGTTGAGTCAGATAGAAACCCTAAGTTTGATTCAAATTCTTTCAAGATTCATATCCCATGTAAACTCTATAAAAGGAGAGCATACTCCATCAAGGGAGAATGTGTTTTAGAGCTTAGTAGAAGCACTCTTTCTTCTCTCTTTAGTTTATTTAGGCTTTCTCTAGTTTTCTTTGCTTGCATTTGTGAGATTTAAATTTATAGATTGAATGTTTAGGTTGAATTTTTCTATGTAATGCAATTCAAGTTTAAGTTTCATGTTCAAGTTTTAAGTTTTAAGATTCGTTTTTCTCTAGGTCTAGCAATTGCAGATTTTAGATCTAGATCTGGTTGAGATTCGAATCGTTTGTTCAATTCGCAAGTAAGTAACCTTCTTCAATAATCTTCTCTCCTCCCTCCATTCCCGCTTCTATCTACCCCTCCATATTCTTAATTTAGGATTTACTTTCAGCATTTATTTATTGTTCTCCCTTCCCCTGGGTCCTTGATTAAAGATGACTACAGTCGTGCCTCTCTTTGGTTAAGGTTTCCCTTTCCTTTTATTACTCTGTTATTTACTTTCTGCAATTTACTTTCAGTATTTATTTATTGTTCTCCCTTCCCCTGTGTCCTTAATCAGAGATGCTTACAGTCGTGCCTCTCTTTGGTTAAGGTTTCCCTTTCCTTTTATTGCTTTAATTATTTCTTTTCTGCAATTTATTTTTCTCTAATATCCGTTCCCCCGATTGGTGGACTGTAAGCTACGGCAAAGGGTCCACCGTCAAAGTCATTATAATTATACTCCCCTTCCCTAGATCCAGAGCTGACACTCGGATCACTTCCCTTTTATTTTTATTTATTTATTATTCGTTTTTTTTTACTGCCTTTATTAAATATGCGTTGATTATGTTTGCTTTAATTTTCGTTTAAATTCGATCGCATTAGATGTATGGATTAGGACCGTTCGTTTAGTTTAATTAAGTTAACAAATTTTAATCATTACACTCTCGCATTATCATCAAGAAGTTAATTCTAAAGTAGCATCTCCTTCAGATTGACCCGTTAGCTACACGATACAGTGCTCTTGCGGTTACTTTTAATTTCACAAACAAGTTTTTGGCGCTGTTGCCGGGGAGGTATTAGTCCATTTTATTTTTCTCATTCTTAGATAAATTGAAGTGTTTAAAAAAAAAAAAAAGTTCAAAGATATTACTCTTAACTTGAGTAGAAATAAAAACGTATAGTAGTACCCACTTTATTGCAGAATCCCTAGGATTCGATTGTAGGTGCTCTGAAGATTATACGGATTCCCTTGTTGTCAAACCTATACAACGCTCAGCTTACGGCAACCTTACGGCTTTGGAATCATTGTTTCAATCTTTTTGGTGGGAAATTCACTTCTTTCCCTTTTGTTTTTGTTATTTTGTTTTCTTCTTTAGGTATTTTATTATTAAAAAAAAAAAAAAACTCATTCTTTCATAAGAGCCATTAATTGTATTAGGTGGTTAGTGCATGCGTGTGTCTGGACTTGTGATTCCACAAATAGAATTGTCCGAGTGTCTACCTTGACCATGGAAGACCTACCTCCACCTAAGAGTCTTAGAGATAGATTTTATCCAACTCGATCTGCACAACCCTCCTGTATACGTTTACCTGATGTGAGGGGTAATAATTTTGAGCTTAAATCTCATTATCTGTCTATGTTACCCAATTTCATGGGTTACTTGATCAAGATGCATATTTGTTCCTTAAGGAGTTTAAGGAGGTCTGTGTCCTTATGAAGGTACAACAACTCATTGATGATGCTGTAAGACTACGGTTTATTACATTTGCATTAAAGGACCAAACCAAAAAGTGGCTTTATAGCTTACCTAGGGATAACATTACCACATAGGAACAATTTACCGTCCTATTCTTGAAGAAATTCTTTCCTTTCTTTAAGACGAATAAAATAAGAAATGATATTCTTCAATTTCGTCAAAAACCCAATGAGTCCTTTGCTAAGGTAATGGAGAGGTTTCAAAGCCTTCTCAAGAATGCCCTCACCATGGTATAGAATTATGACATTTATGCCAAATAATTTATGAGGGTATCGATTATCAAACAAAACAACTTTTAGAATTTATGTGCCCCACAGGATTTACATCGTTCACTGAGGATTCCGAAGCTTGGGAATTTCTATTAGACCTAGCAGATAGAACTAGAGAATGGGAGTCAACCCAATAATCTGAAAGGACTAGTGGGGGATATTTTGTTGATAACCAAGTTCATAAGGATGCACGAATAGATAGTCTTTTGAAAAAGTTAAAGACTTTGGTAGTTAAAGCTGCACCACCACCACCTAGTCAAGCACATTTTATTGACAAATCTATTGTTATGTGTGCATGGTGTCAATCTCCTACAGATGTAATCGAGGAATGTCGTAGCTATTCTAGAGGCTAACATGAAAATGTCAGTGCGATATTTCTAAACCCATACAATCCTGGGTGGAAGAATCATCCTAACTTTTCATGGTCTTAAGGGCAAAACCAAAATGGATTAAGTAATTATTCCACACAAAATCACTTTGGTGCCCCTAAAAAACAAAGTGCCCAATTTTCTCATAATCCAAATGTCCAGTTCCCTCAAGCCCCAAATTTCCAGAATGCCAATTTAGCTAGGCCTGTCAATCCACCTATTATGCCTCATATGCCTCACATTGTACAAAATCAATCATCACCTGGTTTCAACATAGGTAACAATCCAGAGTTTTCTTGTCTCTCTTCCTTAGAGAAGAATATGGAAGTACTTTCAAGCACCTTCATGACTTTTATGCATAATATGGAAAAACAAATTTCCACTATTGCAAGTGCTTTGTCTGAGCGAGAAAAATGTAAAATGCCTAGCCAACCTGAGTTAAATCCTAGGATTCAGATTCAACAAAGACCACCAAATCAAGTCAGCCAAGTTGAATCCTCCCATTCTTCTTTAGCTTCAATTAATTCTGTGTATGCATTGAGAAGTGGGAAAGGGTATTTAACAGGTGAGTCACATATTAATGAAAAGAGCGAGATTAGTGACCACTGTGATGAGGAGAATGTTCAAGTATTTCCTAATAAAAGTTTGTCTGAGGAACCCATAGAAGTTGAGGATGAGCCAGTTGCTTTAGCAGTACCTAAGTTTGGTGAACCACTATAAGAAACTATGAGAAAAGAGCAAATTTCAAATGAGAGTCCTTATGTTCCTAAGGCTCCTTATCCTAGTCGTCTAGTTAATAAGAAGAAGACTGCAACTAGGGAGAAAATTTTTGATGTCTTCAAAAAGATAGAAGTGAATATCCCTCTTTTAGATGTCATATCCCAGATCCCCGCCTATTCAAAAGTGTTGAAAGATTTATGCACTCATAAAAGAATCACTAGCATTCTCAAAAAGACGTTCTTGGCAGGTAACATTAGTTCCATAATTACTCAACCTGTAGCAGCCAAGTATAAGGATCCAGGGAGCCCTACCATAGCTTGTGTCATAGGCAATACACACATTGAACATGCTTTACTTGATCTTGGTGCAAGTGTGAATCATTTGCCTTACCATGTTTATAAGGAATTAGGACTGGGAGAATTGAAAGCAACTAGAACTACTATTCAGTTGGCAGATAAGTCAATTAAGATTTCTAAAGGGATGGTTGAAGATGTTTTACTGAAAGTGGGAGAATTTATTTTTCCAGTTGATTTCATTGTGCTAGATACTAAACCTTTTTCAATCAAAGATGAAATCCCAATAATTCTAGGAAGACCATTTTTGGCTACTAGTAATGCATTAATCAATTGTCGAAATGGTCTCTTACGGTTATCTTTTAGAAATCGAACTGTGGAGTTTAATATGTTTAGGATAGGGAAACAACCACAAATAGAAGAAGAAATCAATATGCTTGAGGAGTCTTTAGTTTTCCTAAGGATTTGATTACCAACTTTGAGATTGATTTTGATTATGAATTTCAAGAATGTATGGATATGTTGGATGATGATAGTGAAACTTTCTTTTCTAAAGTCTTAAATTTTCACACACCTTTGGAGCTTATTGAACCTCTATCCATCTCCATCTCCACTCCCAAGCCCTCAATAATTGTAGCCCCCCAGCTAGAATTGAAAGAGTTGCCTTCTAATTTGAAGTATGCTTTATTGGAACAAGATAATACTCTTCTTGTCCTTGTTGTCTCTGATTTAACTTCTGACAAAGCAGAAGAGTTGATCACACTGTTGAATGATAATAGAGAAGCATTGGGTTGGTCTATCACAAATGTTAAAGGTTTAAGCTCTTCCATTGTACAACATCATATTCATCTTATGAAGGATGCTAAACCTTCTAAAGAACCTCAACGTATGATGAGAATTTTCTCTTACATGATGAATGTGTTTCTTGAAGTCTTTAGGGATGACTTTTCTATTCATGGTTTTTCTTATTTGGAGTGCCTTCCCTATCATACATTGCTATTGAAGATAAGACAAAAGCTTCCCATGATAAACACATCTTGACTGAATGTCTCTGTCCTGTTTTGATCAAGCCCTTCATTGAACGGTCATCTGGTTTTTCGATCGTGCTGATTTTTGGAGGAGAGCTTCACGACTTTTTAAAACTCAAATCCAATGGTGGAATTATGCATCTGATCTCTCTAAGTCAGTCTGATTAGTACGTAAAAACCCTAACTGGCTGAGTCAGATAGGAACCCTGAGTTTAATTCAAATTCTATCAAGATTCATATCTCATGTAAACTCTATAAAAGGAGAGGATACTCCATCAAAGGAAGACGTTTTTAGAGCTTAGTAGAAGCACTCTTTCTTCTCTCTTTAGTTTATTTAGGCTTTCTCTAGTTTTCTTTGCTTGCTTTGTGAGATTTAAATTTCTAGATTGAATGTTTAGGTTGAATTTTTTTATGTAATGCAATTCAAGTTTAAGTTTCATGTTCAAGTTTCAAGTTTTAATATTCGTTTTTCTTTGGGTCTAGCAATTGCAGATCTAGATCATTCTAGATCTAGATCTAGTTGTTAGGGTTGGTTAAGATTTGAATCGTTTGTTCAATTCGCAAGTAAGTAACCTTCTTCAATAATCTTCTCTCCTCCCTCCATTCCCGCTTCTATCTACCCCTCCATATTCTTAATTTAGGATTTACTTTCAGCATTTATTTATTGTTCTCTTTTCCCCTGGGTCCTTGATTAGAGATGACTACAGTCGTGCCTCTCTTTGGTTAAGGTTTCCCTTTCCTTTTATTACTCTGTTATTTACTTTCTGTAATTTACTTTCAACATTTATTTATTGTTCTCCCTTCCCCTGTGTCCTTAATCAGAGATGCTTACAGTTGTGCCTCTCTTTGGTTAAGGTTTCCCTTTCCTTTTATTGCTTTAATTATTTCTTTTCTGCAATTTATTTTTCTCTAATATCCGTTCCCCCGATTGGTGGACTGTAAGCTACGGCAAAGGGTCCACCGTCAAAGTCATTATAATTATACTCCCCTTCCCTAGATCCAGAGCTGACACTCGGATCACTTCCCTTTTATTTTTATTTATTGATTATTCGTTTTTTTTTACTGCCTTTATTAAATATGCGTTGATTATGTTTGCTTTAATTTTCGTTTAAATTTGATTGCATTAGATGTATAGATTATGACCATTCGTTTAGTTTAATTAAGTAATTAACAAATTTTAATCATTGCACTCTTGCATTATCATTAAGAAGTTAATTCTAAAGTAGCATATCTCCTTAAAATCGACCCGTTAGCTACACGATACCGTGCGCTTGCGATTACTTTTAATTTTCACAAACAAGAACCATTAACCCTTGTTCTGACATGTGGCCCAATTTTTGATGCCACACTTTTGTCATCTCTTCTGCAGTACCGGTTGATACAACTGATGCTTCGCCCTCCAGACACGTTTCTCCAATTAATTGTACAAATTTGCAGCGCCCCTTTCAGCCTTCATTACATCTAGCGCTCATTTGACGATCTTCATCATTCCATTTTGGATGCGGGTCTTGCACCCAATTTCATCTAACTGTCCCAAAGACAATAGATTTTTTTAGGCCCTTCACATGCTGCACATTTTGAATAGTGCGTATCATACTATCATACATCTTCAATTTGATGGTACCAATTTTAGCAATCTTCAAGGCATGATCATTTCCCATGTAAATAGACCCTGTAGAGATAGGTTCATAAGTGTGAAACCAATCTCTGCGAGAGGTCATGTGCCATATTGTTCCCGAATCCAAGATTTAAGCATCAGTGAGTTCCAATCTATCCTTGGATACTATTGCTGCTTCGCTATAAAGAATATCTCCTTCAGCAGCGCACCCTTAAGATGTTTCTGCCTTATCTACACCATTTTTTAATTGACATTCATTTTTTAAGTGTCCCCTTCTGCCACAATTATAGCACTTGAAATTCTTCTTATCCCTAGATTTTGACTTCCCTTGATTGTGACTCCCACTGGAATCACGTTCCATTGACCTTCCTCACGTCATAGACAGAGCTTTTGCTTGTTGTGAGCTTGCTTGTATGTGTTCTGTAATTGATGTAGATTTTGACATCCGTGAGGTATACGACTTTCTCTTTAAGAAAATTTTGTTGTGAAGTGACTTGGCTTCATACAATTTGATGAGATGATCCCAAACCTCCTTAGCAGTTTTCTTTTCTTCTATGCCCGCTAAAATATCATCAAGATAATGCCGATGCAAATTGGAAAAGGCCATTGCATCTATTTTGTTCCACTTTTCGTTATCTGTGATCTCCGTTGGCCGATTATTGATGGCTTCCTGGCAATTATCCTTTATCAATAATGTCTTCATCTTCATCTTCCATAATGAGACTTTTGTGCCGTTAAACTTGCCGATGTCAATCCTTGCTGCCATTGCTTCTATCACGAACTGTTGTTGAATACAGAATAACTCCCACTATTTCATGTGAAAAATATCTCCTCAGGTTATTTCCAACTGGTATATTGTTGAACCAAAGTACACCAGGAAAATTTCCAGGAAAGACTGGATAGACCCAACCGGTCCGCTTAAATACCAGACTCCTTCAACAAAATTTTCCTAGACATGCACTTAATCATGTAATATACCTTTCCAGGATACCTGAAAAGAAAACAAACACTTGAATAATGACTTCAAAAAATTTCTGTAGCACCTCCGTAGGATGAAAACAAAACCTTGCTCGATACCACTTGTTGGGTTATGAAAAACCCACCGAATAGAACAATCAGCAAATAAGAGAAAAGAACACAAGAATTTACGTGAAAAACCCTTAAAGGGAAAAAACCACGGGCAAGAGAGAAAACTCCACTATAAATAAAGAAATATATAAGAGTGAAGATTTTGGGATTAATTACATGTGGAGGGGGAGACATCCTTTTATAGCCTCTTCCCATCCTACCTTCTCCCACATCTACTCGAACTGGGACTAAAACTCTCAACAAACTCTCACTTCTTTTCGATGTGGGATAACAACTCCCACTTCTACTAGATGTGGTAGTAAGACTATACAACAGTCAGAGTACATGAAAAATGGAGTTCTGTGAGCATTGTGTGTTCGGGAAGCAGAAGAGAGTCAGTTTCAATATTGCTATTCATAGGACAAAAGAACTTTGGATTACATCCATTCAGATCTGTGGGTCCATCCAACGTTCCTTAAAGGGGACTAGTGTCAAGTATTTATTTGCCTTTATTAATGACTTCTTTAGAAAGGTTTGGGTTTACTTTAAAGCACAAAAATGAAGTATTTGATATTTTCAAGCAATGAAATATTTTGATTGAGAAGCAACTTAAAAGATTGAGAATAGACAATGGCCTTGAATTTTGTGAAGGGAGATTTCATTGAATTCTGCAAGAATGAGGAAATTGTGAGACATCATACAGTTGTGAAGACACCTCAACAGAATTGAGTTGCAGAGTGTATGAACAAAACCTTGTTAGAAAAGGTAAGGTGCATGTTGTCAAATGAAGGATTGGGCAAGGGGTTTGGGCGGAAGCAGTAAGCACAGTAAGTGAAGACATTAAACTGAGGTAGATATCACTCAAATTAGTTTTCCAGAACTTGAAGTAGAATGAGCAAAAAAAAAAAAAAAAAAAAATTCTGCAACCTTAGGACCGAATAGGAGAAAAAAAAAAGGGGGGTTTGCAGAGTGTAGCAAAAAGAGGTAACGAAGGGAGGTAAAAAAAAATATTTAATCCAAGTTTTAGAACTTGTAAGAGTAAGGTAATAGGTAGAGAATATCAGTTCACATAAATACCTGATCTAATAATCCATAAAATACAGCATTAGGTGGCTGCACACCAAGGAAAACAGAAAAACAAAAGAGAATTTCAAAAGAGAATATTGAGAACAACACTATTTTGATTCAAAAAAGCTTTGATGTCATGTTAGAAAACAAGTTTTAAATAATCAAAACAGTAGCTGAACTTGAACAGAGAAAAGAGAAAAGAAGAAGAAGAGGAGAGATGAAAAACCAACAAAAGAGGCCTGTGATTCTAGACTCTTTAGACTAGAATCACAAAGCCCTTTTATTTATAGCTTCTAATGAATCTAATACAACTTGAGAGACAATTAATTGTCCTCTAGAAAAAAAAAAAGAAAAAAAAAGAAGAAGCTTACAGCATTAGTAACTTTCTAGCTCCTAAAATGGAAAATTCTAAATAGAACTTACCACCAAAATAGAAACTATGCTTTCTAGAAACTCCCAAAACTTATGTAGTAAGACTCCTACATTAGAAATAGAAAGTAGAGAAGCATCACTAGCATAATATTGTTCACGTGAACAATAAAAACAACAGTACGTGAACAGTATAGTATAATATCCCAAACTGGCGTATACTTCAACAAAGATCATGTCATAACTCTACACTCTGATAGTGGATTGACCTCATTCAAACTCCACTGGAAAGTTAACTCTCATGTCTTCATTTCTCATGCTTTAGGTCCACCAAGTTCTCGATGTAGAACAACTCAAAAAATCCCTGAAATACACATGTGGTTCTCCTCACATGACTTCATCTTAAAGCAACTTGGACCAAATTTCTGGTGAGGGTATGGTGTGTCTCAGTATAAGAGGTACTTGAATTCTAAATTTCCCCATTTTGATTATTTTCTGTTCAAAAATTTGGAAATTGTTGTGTGTCCTTCATCTGGCATTGAATTGACACACTTGCAGTTGCACTGGAAAGAAGATTGATAAACTACAAGTCTTCATTTAAAATATTCTATTTGGACTTAAGAAGTTTTTTCCAAAGTAGACACATCAGTATGAACCCATAAACTTTCTTTCAAAGTCCACGAACCCTTCAGTTAATGCTGCTACATCCTGCTAATCTCAGAATACATTGTGACATGTGCCAAATGCTGTCATATATGTCGAGTAATTGTGTCCCTGTATACTGCCTACTGGAATAAACACGTCAACAAATATACCACAGTATGACTCCTAATAAACACGTCGACAAATATACCACAATATGACTCCTCTCCTGTTAATTAATTTGATCACAATGCATTAGTGCACTCCTTAATGGGATTCTGCAGAATCCTAGAGAAGTTGGTGTGTTACCAAACCAATCCATGGTAGAGAGGCTGATGGAATAGTCTTTTCCTATTAATAGTATATATTTTTAAACTAATGACTATATGATACTACACATTGCTTCAGAGAAGCAGATCTGGTAGTGGATTATCTAACAGGGATGGTGCCAAAGGAGCAACAATTGGAGACAATCACAAGCTGGCTGGGAACAATACTAACAGAGATTGGAAGAGATGCAACATTGTGACCTTGCTTCAGATTTGATTTGGTTAGCCTAAACTAAATTTTGCTGATGTTTGGTGGATGGAGCATTTCCACTTTCTTTGAATTTTTTTGGCTGTATTTATTCCTACTTTAATACAATGACCCTATACTGAAAAAAAGAAAGAAACGATGAATAATTATCATGAGAACCCTAAATTCCCCGCAAGACTAAAGTGTAAATATCACCCATACCCATGGAACAAAATTCGCTTCAAACATGGGATTGAGCAAAATTTCCTATTTTCAGTAACTCAAAATGACACTATGGTGGACCGACAAAAAGTCCCAGGTTTCGATCTTAAATTGGGAAAATTTGATGAAACCGTGTAAAACTTGAGAAACTTCCCTAGCTGCCTCATCACTAAAGTCCTTTTATTTGTACGAAACTCTGCACATCGTAGAGTTCTGTGTGCGAAACAGAGGTGGAGATCCAAGTTGGAAACCTCTATTTTTGCCAATTTATGACCCTGTTGAGATCATTTTAGTTCATTTCAAGCACTTTAATTCACTCTTTTGGTGATTTCGACTCTTTTTGGTGGATTTTTCAAGGGTTTTCAAGCTTAGTTGCAAGGTAAACTAAGTTTCCCAAATTTTTTATTTTTTCTTTATTTCATGGTCGAATGGTGTTGGATTCTTTTGAAATTCTTTTTTCCATGGTCTCTAGTAGCTAGATTTACAAATGCATGTTGTTGGATTTGATTTTTGAGGTGTGCAAATATTTTTTTTTTATGATTTTAAAAAATAGCTAAAGAATTACATATTTTTGTTTGTTTCATGCTCAAATGGTGTTGCATTGAGTTGAAATTAATGTGTTGTCTCTAGTAGCTAGAATTTACAAATTTATGTTGTTGGATTTGATTTTTGAAGTGTTCTACTATTTTTATTTTTATTTTTGATGTTTTTAACAATTACTAATAATTAATATTTTAATTATATATTTTTTTAGTTAGGAAAAAATTCCCAATGTTTGAGAATACCTTAGTTTATAAATAATGTGTGTTTAGGCTAAAATTAGAGTGGTGGTTTTGTGTTTTGACGATGATTATTATGTATGCTTGTATCAAGAACCAATTTTTTAGTCAGAATTTACTATATCAAACATAACTTGGCAGTATGGTAGGCCTTTAAGGGATGACAAGAAGAAGTCAAGAGTGTAAATAATGCAAGATACATGTTAGATTAGGTGGTGCCACTCAATTGAAGGTCCATCTAGGGGGAGGGGACGGTAAGAATGTGCTTGGAAGCCTCAATGTTCCTTATGAGGTTAAAGATGCAATGGCAAAATATGCAAAAGGAGGGAAAGAGAAGAAGGCAAAGAAGAGGGCAAAAAGGGATGAGTTCCAAGATACATGCTAAGAGAAGTTGGGAGATCAGGACATGGATCCAGATAAGCCAGACGTCGATGCATCATCCCCAAAGACAACAAATATGGAGAGTACTGAGGATGAGACTAGATGGGATCAAGAGGACACAGAGGGCCATAGGTGCAGGGTCATAGAGAGGTCCAAATTTGGGAAGGGAAGGGGGAGGCAGCTTTAGTATGAGGAGGAGCCAGAGTGTTAGAGAGTTAGCTCCCTTGCCATGGGCCCCACAGTCCCAAGCTAGTGCTACATCTGCTACACCTAGACCTAGTCCCACAGATCTCGATGTCCAGATTATATGCACTATTCCCAATTTGTTTAGGAGGCCATAGATGAAACAGTAAAAAATGAAGCATTTATGGGGTGATGTCAAGGAGAAGGTGGGGATGGCCTTCTCCAAGTGGGCATTGTCACACAATGTTCTTGCACACGCTGCACAGGGGCCTTGTTATGAGTCTATGGTTGGTGGGATTAGTGGTGTTGGGCATGGGGTGGTTGAGCCAACCCCATGTGAGATCTATAATGTTTATTTACCATGGCATAAGGAAGGGGACAAATCAATAGGAAATGCTATTTGCTTCGTAAGAATAAAATAAGAAAAAACTTCTATTAAATGCTTTCACGGGATTCAACCAATTGTCTCGATCATGGAATATCATTGAGAAATAGGAATAAGTGTTATCAAACTTCGTTTGCCTGTGATTATTTGTAGTATGGAATGAGTCAATCATCCACTTTGGTATCTTATTTCACTAAAATGGTGAGATCATTAGTGAAAGAAGGCTCTGAAAGACCTATCCTAAAGGAGGAGTAGGAGTCAGGCTTCGGTTTTTTCCTCAAATGCCATCCATATCTCATAGGTACAACGTTTGAATAAATAAAGAACCTTTTCTTCTATATCTATATGGATCGATATTATGGAATTCCAATTCCTTCTCGACACGTGCCAAGGAAAATACCGAATTGGATCCCAAATTGACTGGTTAGTATGAGCTACTTGGATTGTATCACAATGTTCCTACACACGCTGCACAAGGTCTTGTTATAAGTCTATGGTTGGTGGGATTAGTGGTGTTGGGCACGGGCTGGTTAAGCCAACCCCATGTGAGATCTATAATGTCTATTTACCACGGCATAAGGAAGACTTGAAGAGTTACATTGATGGTCTAAAGCCAATGTGAAGACACTATTGGGTGATAGTGATGTGTGATGGTTGGACTAGTCCCACTAGATAATCCATCATCAATTTCATATTGAATTGTGCCTTAAGTCTGTTGATGCATCTAGTCATAAGAAAGATGTAGAATACATATATGGTTGGTGAAGAGTGTGGTGAAAGAGGTTCTAGTTGAGCATGTGGTGCAAGTTGTGACAAATAATGGCTCCAACTTTAAGAAGGCTGGGATGAAGCTGATGGAGAATCCTGGTATAGGCTCTTTTGGACACCTTGTGCTGCACATTGTATTGATATGATGCTGAAGGACTTGGGCCAAATCAAATTTGTGAAGAAAGTTGTTAAGTGGGCTAAAATGTGACGACATTGGTCTATAACCATGGATTTGCATTGAATACATTGAGGATGTGTGATGGTGACTTGATGAGGCCTTGGGTCACCAGATTTGCTACTAATTGGATTGCCTTGAAAAGTTTTGAGAAGAAGAACCAGTTACGTGCGATGTATGCATCATAAGAGTGGTTCGATTGGCCCCAATCAGATTCACCAGCAAGGACAGCAGCACGGGCCACCATATCCAGTGATAGCTTCTGGGAAAATCTGAAAGTTGTTATGAAGCTTCTAGACCTTGTGGTGACAGTCTTAAGGTTGGTAGATCAACAAAGGAAACCAATTTTACCATATATATGGGCTGCAATGGAGATGATGAAAGAGATGGTTGGGAGGGTCTATCCTAAGGGCAATAAAAAATTCCTCAAGATCATCTATAAGAGGTGGGAGAGGCAGTTGTAGCATGCACTACATTTGGCTCGTGAGTTGAAAGTTATTTTTTTTCTTCTAAGTTATTACTTGATACTTGTTGTGTAGTTTCTTACCATCTCATTTATTTGTTTGTTTGATAGCCTATTATTTGAATCCCATGTTCCACTACAGTAAAAAACTTGGGATGAGGCTAGACTTGATTCGGTAGTCCATTGAGTAGTTGTAAGGATGGAACCAGATAGGGCGAAATAAGCATTGATTAATCATGAAGTAAGATTGTGACTTTTGAGATGACTAGCACTTAAGATAATTACTTATTTTTTATCCTAACATTGTAATTATTTATTGTAGTTGAAGGTTTTAGAGATACTGTTGGTAGCTTAGGTCATGCATTGGCTATTCAGGCTCGGGTGGCCACCACTCTTGGTTAGTCCAAATCTACACACTCAATTTTAGTTTTGTATACAATTACTTTTTAGCCTTATTAATTAGGTTAGGTATGTTCCTTATAGCTGAGTGGTGGCTGCTATACGGGTTAAAAGTCAAGAGTACTTCATTCATATTGCAGTTAAAGTGCTCTCCCAGAAATCTTTTGCCACCGGGTGCCAGCGTAGCTGGAGCACATTCAATCTGATACATTCCTTAGAGGCGGAATCGAGTGAAGCGGCTGGAAGATCTTGTATATGTGCATTGTAATATGAGATTGAGAGAGGAGCACATCAAGAAAGGTCAAGATGGAGGTAATGGGGACAAGATTGAGTTAGTTGAGATCTTTGCCATTGATGATGATGATGAGGAGAACCCCTTATTCGAGTGGGTCGGAGAGCCATTGTCGGAAGAGGTAGGAGGTCGACCGAGCAGTCATAATGCACAAGAGATGGGAGTTAATGTGGACGAGTTAATGTGGGGTTATTGGTGGCTCTAGTGGTGGTGGTCTTTTCGTAAGATCAACCAAATCTTGATCACCAAGTCCATCATCATCATCACCTCCACTGTCATCCCCGCTACCAGGTCCATCATCATTGTCATTGTCATCATCCTATGCCTAAACTATGGTTGGCTGAGTGACATCATCATCATCATTTGACCACAAAATATTATTGTCATTAACACTGGATGCACGAAGGTGTGGTGCAAAGGAACAGCTAGGCTCGGTGTGCACTCTACCATCTGTCGCCAAGAACTCATCCCCATTAGCTTCCATCTCCTATGCAATATAACTGCTTGGTCGACCTCCCTCCTCAGTCAACAGTGACTCTCTGACCCACTTGAATAGGGGGTTCTTCTCATCATCATCATTAATGGCAAAGGTCTCAGCCAACTGAATCTTGTCACCATTACCTCCATCGTGACCTTTCTTGATGTGTTTCTCTCTCAACCTTAGATTATGGTGCACTATACAAGATCTTCTAATTGCTTCACCCCTAATTGGTTCCACCTCTTAGAATGTATTAGATTGAATGTGCTCCAGCTACGCTTGCACCCGGTGGCAAAAGATGTGTGTGAAAGCTCTTTAACTGCAATATGAATCAAGTACTCTTGAGTCTAACCCATATAACAGCCACTACTCAGCTGCAAGAATTGTCCCCAACCCAATTAATAAGTCTAAAAAGAAATTGTAAATTATGTAAGACTTATTTACTATGCAATTATACTCTTTTGTCAAATTATAACCATGCAATTATCTTTTTACTCTTTTGTCAAATTATAACCATGCAATTACTCTTTTGTCAAATTATAACCATGCAATTATAACCATGCAATTATTTTTCAAAATCTAAAAAATAACCATGCAATTATCTTTTTACTTATTTACTCTTTTGTCAAATTATAATACAACCCTTAATTAACAATGGAAAAAAAATTAAATTCACTTTTCAAACTACTGAATAAAGGAAATATGTGATTTTTCTTCTCTAAAAGGAAATCATCAACTAAAGGAAAGATGTAATTAAATAAAACTTAAAATAGAAACTAAAATATTAAGAAATATCAAA
The DNA here is from genome assembly GCF_041222555.1 of Hakea prostrata. NCBI lineage: Eukaryota > Viridiplantae > Streptophyta > Magnoliopsida > Proteales > Proteaceae > Hakea > Hakea prostrata. The sequence continues at coordinate 46,178,339 of NC_142606.1, read as the reverse complement.
TTTAATTTAAAGTTGGAAATTGAAAATCACCTAATATATGCTGACCATTATGCATGTTATCAAATTTCCTATCAATTAGCATCTTATATGCTAATTTGTTTGTAAAACTTCCATATTTTGATTATGAAAAATTTAAGTAGAATTGTGAGAGTTTCAATAGCCATGAGTATGTGGTCCCACCAAATCCAAAACTAATTCTAAAATGTAAGATTTTAAGGATATAATTGACATTTAATATAGTTTTTATAAATGAGGGTAATGCCATATTTTTTACTTCTTAATTTTAATGAAAAACAAAATAAACATTTCATATTTGATGTTAATAGCTATTTAACACCATTAGAAGTGAGGGGGGGGGGGCAATAGTGATTTCATAAAAGAGGAGGTTTGATTAGTAATAAAGCCAAAGTATAAGGGGGCAATAGTAATTATTCCTAAAATAAAAGATTTATATACACAAATGAGAGGCAAAAATTGTAAAGAACCCATTGGTTTTCCCTTGAACATGGTTAATAATGTTGTACATTTACATGATTCAGTTTGTCCTTTTCTTGTTTAGGAACATCTCTTTACCAGATGCAAGGATGGACAAAGCCCCAGATCCCCTGCAGAGTTCAACTGTATGTTTTCATTTCATTTGTTTTTTTCTTTGTGTTGATAGGAATACTTATCCTCACTTTAAAATGCAGAATCCTAAGACCCGTGATGCTGGAATATTTCTTAAGATCCAACAGGCCAAGAAAAATGCAGTGGCACAGGCACAACAAGATGGATGCACTGGGAATTTCAGAAGCTTCGATTCTCCATTTGGGAACTTTCTTGTGCCTGTAATTCCTACTATTGCAGACTTGACATGTTAAACTCCATTTCTTGTTACTCTTCACTTGAAAATTTTAAGTTTTGTCTGGGACTAAAGGAAATGCACGACTTCGAGATTGGATTATAATTGTCGGATCATAACCATGAACTATATTATGTACTTTTGTCTCAATAATCGTAGGGGCAAGGTTTTAAATCTCGGTTCGTACAAAAGAAAAAAAAAGGTTTTTAAATCTCGGTTGAGGCCAAAATGTGCTGGATCCTATTCCAAGGTTCTGACACTGGGTTTCATATCTGGGTATCCCTCGGTTGAACTTGGGTTTCAACCAGGCCTGAACTGAGACAACCTGGAGGTTTCAATAAAATTTTGACTGAGACTTTTAGTTCCATGTTATTACGACAGTTCGATTTTCTCTTTCTGTGCAAGAGAATTTTATTCATTTTGCCCAAGATTGTTTTCTTAATTGTCTTTTGAATTTTCCCTCAAGAGTGGAGGCTTTGGTAATTAGAGATAAAGTTTATGGCATCGAAGATGTAAAGGGAAGCATTGGAGTCTGATTATGGTTGGGGTTAGTGATCTGTTGTGATGTTCTGGATATAACCTTTACTTTTCATCAACAAGCTTTCTTGAAAACCTGCTACCAAGGTGGACACTAAATGCAACTAATTTTGACGAGCTTGATATATAAACACCCTAGCTGGTTGTTGGCTGAGCAGAGGTTCTCCTCGTATCCTCAAAATTGAGTAAGGTGGGTATGGTCTTGTAATCGTAGGGGTCATCGATCGACTGAGATATTACCAAAGTATAGCAAGAGGAGAGGAAACAAATGTTTGATAAAGGAGTTCGGTCAGAGGACCTACATCTCCAGGACTTAGGTACGAGTCCAATCTACACTGGGATTTTTTTTCTGAAATACTTACAGAAACAGAGAGGAAATCAAACTACAAGAGTAATCAAATAAGAACCAATTGCTCCTCCATCAGCCGTCGAGTACTCACCATTGTCGCCGGACAATCACCAGTTGCAGCGGCGAACCATCACTCCAAGAACAAGAATGAAACTGAAGAACAGAGGAGAATCGCCAGAGACTCTCACGCGAGACCCAAAAAACCCCCAAATTTCTGATTTCGTGTGAATGGCTGATCTAACCAACTGACCCAAACCAAAAGTATATATATACATATAGCCTGAACCGAAATTGGTTCAAAGGAATGACTCAACCTGAACCAAACTGGTTCAATACAGATTACCCCAACAGATCTCCCCCTTAATATGTAAGCATAAAAATTCCCATAAAAGACTGGACTTCAACCGTCATCGTCCAAGTGTTTCTGCAAGACAAAAAAGAAAAGAGACCAATAGTACAAGGCAAATAAAAATATGCAAATACCTAAATACATACAATTAACATGTAACAATCAAACGATTCCTTGCAGGCACACCATGCAACAAATGCAACAGGTAGAGATGCACTAAACCACAATTCAAAATGTTCACAACTCAACCAAAAACCATGAAGAGTAAACATGCACAAACTAGGCATATATCTCATAACCTAGATAAAAAGAACAAGAGTTGAAAAAAATTGGGCAGCGTCTCCCCTAAAAATGCAACATATGCAAAACCTAATAAAATACACAAAACATATATGGACATCACCATACCAAAGATAAATGGAAAAATAAAGAATACACTCCCATAAGATGTACTAAACCACCACATAGACTTACTCATGCCAACCAAATCATAACAATATATATATGATTTTAAAACAAAAGCAAGTGTAAACTTCAAAGAAGAACATGGTGATAACAAAAAAACAAACTAGGTTAACAGAGCCTCACAACCATCAACAAATAAACAACATGGATCAAAACAAATTGATATTGCCAAAACAGCATATGAATCTATATAAATGCTTACAATATAAGCGAAGTCAAGTCTAAAATATATCACATGATACATAAGAGAACTTAACAACTAGAGAAGAGAGTTTGAACAATTCAACCTTTAAATATATATAAATCATGATAATAATCAAAGAATATTTAACGCATGAACAACTAAAAAACCTTTAACTGAATAGAACCAAACATGTTAAATTACTAATGATCATTGTCAAGGAATAAACTCAGACAAATAAGAATAAACCTCTCCCCCTCAACTAGGTAGAGATCCCAAAAACTAGGAAATTCCTAAAAGATCCAAATACTTCCATTTCAAATTCTGATTTTAAAACCTCCCCAAATAGGACAAGCAACCAATATGTAAACCATATAAAGGCAGATATAAAGCATAGAAAATGAAATGAGAAACTAGAGGCAACTGTCAAAACCTAAATGCAAAAACACAATGCAAACTCAAACATCAAGTCTTATATATCAATGCCAAGGGAGTACACATGAAATCACAACAAGATTCATTAACAAGCCATATTTTCAATTCAGTTGTTAAACTGCCTAAAGAAGTTGCAAATAATTCTTTCTTCTACATTAGTATAAAGAAAGACAACAAATATCCAATTACCGAATAAAATAATGAAGGGAGTAACTCAGAATAGAAAACACTCTTATAGACTTACATTTAACAACAAGATGAAAATGATCAAAGACAAACCCAAAAGGCAATCACACTCCTAACTCCATCACTGATTCACTACTCAACCAGGACCTCATCACCCACTCACCACAAGGAAAGCACAATTCAACTACTAGACAAATTCGGGTCACCTAGAGTAGATACCAAACAGAGATAAAGGAAAGAAGTAAATTCCATAAGACTCAACAACTTTGATCCTACAAGACCAAACTCACGAAGCACGAAATAATGAACAAGACTCCAACTAAATATGATAATGCCAAATCACAATGCACACAGGCTATAAAAATCTAACTGCAAACATGACATATCCTAGCAAACACAGTGGTGCAAACCAACCCACTAGACAACACCATAAATCCGAGACATCTTAAAGGTAAATACTCCCACTCAAAACCATACAAGCTGATAGAACCATATCCCTGAATCTCATGTGAACCCCAACAACATGTGAGGACACCCTTTTGACAACACCTGTGTCAAGACCAGCACTATCTAGGCTGAACTGGAGACTAAAACCTCTCCAAATACTAGGGATACTCCTAATGCTATACCAAGTGAAATAGGAATCATCATGTGTGAGCAATCAACTATACTAAAACAATCTCACACATGTCAACACCACTTATTGTAACTCTAGCATTCCAAACTTCAGTCAAGCAAGTATACCAATGCAAATATGAGCATCTATAAGAGTCAATTAAAACAATAATCAATTAACATGCCAACACTCAAGGCACAAAACATGTTGTCTCAGATTTATTTAATAATCAACTTCCTTACATAAGCATAACACCTTCAAAAATAAGATAGACCACTCCCCCTTTTACAAAGGAACAAAATAGGATAAACCAAAGTGTGCACCCAATGGCAACCCAAATAACTAGGTCTTCAAAGCAAGGTCTATGCTTCCAAAGAAAGCACCTGGGACCTCAAAGGTTCCCATACTTGGACTTCAATAAGAAATCCCAAGTACTCCTAGTGTAGTCATCAACTAGGGATAAAAGATAGGAGTTACCTCTATATGACATGACTAGTGTTGGTTCCCTCAAATCAACATGAACATGCTTTAATAAAGCACAAGATAAATGGAACTCAACCCCAAAACTCAACCTGTGTTGCTTGTCTAAGATGCAGGACTCACCAGATAAATAACAAATGCTAGAGACACCATCAAAGTATGTACAACCATCTAACACATACAAACCAAACTAAGATTTATCTTTCAAACATGCATGTGAGTCTTTAGAAATTGTAAGAATACCCCTAGAGATACTTGTATCAAATCCAGTACTATCAAGGCTACTTATTGAATTCAAGTTCCTCTTTAAACCAGGTATATATCTAACATCATGCAAATAAGTGATCAATTTAACTGTGCCAATGCCAATCACATCACACACATCATTATTTCCCATAATGACTTTAGCATTTTCTTTCTCAGTCAAGTGTGTAAACTAATGTAAATGAGGGCACTTATGGTAGGTACAACCAGAATCAATAATCTATCCATCATGCCTATCACTATCAGAAATAGTCAACACTTTACAAAAATCTTCATACACATTTGCTTGACCATTACTAGAAGTAGGCATATCCGAATTAGATGTCTTATTTTCTTTTAATTTTCTTTTGTATGCAAAGCAATTTTTCTTAAAATAACCCACTTTCATACAATAAAAACATCTCTTGGGGCTAGAATAAGATCTATCATTCCCATTGTTATTCTTATTCTTATTATTATTGGTGTGATTGTCATTTCCCTTACCCTTCCCCTTGGGTTTCTCCTTATTGTAAGAGCCCTTGCCCTTAACAAATTGGTTCTCCCAACTTCCCTTAGCCTTACCAGAAGCCAACAACTACTTTAAAGCATCAATACATTGGTCAAGGGTAATATTTTGACAAGCATATTTAATAGAATTCTTAATAACAAGATAATCATTGTGAAGGGAATTTAACAAAATGATAGACAAGTTTTGGTTATCTAATTTACTCTTCTCCCCAGTACTGGCCAAATCTTGAACTAATTTCTTAAACACATCTAGATTTTGGTCTAGACTGATAGCAGGATCGATTATAAAACCATACAATCTTTCTTTTAAATAAATCCTGTTACCCAAGTTCTTTTTTTGATAAATTTGTTGAAGTTTTGTCCACACTTTGATGGGGGGTGTTATCCTATTCATCTAGGCATCTGATAACACAATCAGTGATGTTCTAGAGCATGCAACCAATTGCATTTTCCATCACCTCAGTCCTCAATACAGGGTCTATGCTTTCAAAGAAAGCACCAGGATCATCTATTGCCCTAAGAAGTCTTTGTTGGGCCATGAAAGCTCTAATCTTCCTCTTCCATATCCTAAAATCCCCAGTCCCATCAAACTTTTCTATGTCTACCCTAGACCTCCCCATTGGAGCTCCCAAACATAGGTACTTAGGGTTTTCACCCAGACCTACAGTTCTACTAGAGCTTGTGGAAACCACATTGGGAGGAGAATCCTCCCCAGGTAGACTCAGCTCCTTATTTAACTCCACTTTTACACCAGTAAATCTCACAAATCAGTATATACAAGAAATAATTCAAAAATACTAATATAAACAATTCTGAAAATTAATTACAAGAACTAATCTAACCACAAATTGTTGCTAAGCACGTGCAATTTATAGCAGCATCAAACTATGCATAATTGTTAACACACACGACCAATATAAACCAAATAAAGTGATTGGCTAACAATAATGAACATATAACGCAAATAGAAATCAGATTACTAGCACATGTTATTCCCATAGATTAAATCAGTAATTAATCTAATAGAATTCAATCCCATACATAGGTTATCACAATTACTGAATTAAATAGGTCAAAAAATAGAACTGAATACCAATTGGTAGACTACAGAAGCAACAGAAGCATATACGACCAAGATTTAAATAGTAATCAACCTATATTCCATATGAGATTTAAACAAAACCAAACTTAGGAATTAATTAACAAAGAAAACCTAATTCGATTCATCATCGAATCACCTCTGTGAAATCTAGCCCTATCCTAACCCTGACCCGGATCCATTGTTGTTTATAGGTACGAAGACCCGAAGCGGTGGTAGAAGATACTTGTGGACCCTTTTGATTGATAATTATGAGTAGGATTCCGAGCCCATGAACATTGATGATGATACCCCTTACTTGAGTACATTGTCGGGGTTTAGTGAGAATCTGCACATCAAAGAAGAGTGAATTAGTTGAAGTACTTAATGGACTCCTGTGCACAATCCGAAGGTATTTTCCAAAACTAGACTTCTTGATTGAATTGTAGAAGAAAACCCCATTCAATTTGACCCTGTATAGCCCTCCAAATCCCTTCCCGAAGTTGCTGAACTAACTTTGATTTTCTGTTGAATTCTGTTTTGGTCAATCCTCTTTGGTCGATGCCATCGACCAAAGTTTCCCAGACTCAAAGTTAATGATTCTTTGAAATATTCCCTATTCTATTTATACTAGCCTCGTGTTTTGAGCCCTATTCCAATCATTATCACTCCTGAGAATGTGGGGATAGCTTCCCAAAGCACCTCCTAGGCATTTGTGAAGAAGATTCCACCCAAATCATTGCTAATCATTGTTCCTTGTCTCCATCAACAACTACAAGGTATGATTCATCACTCCCACTCTCTATTCTATTATTTTCTATCCCTCTTTTTCTTTTGAGACATTGAAGATGGTGCTGCAACCTTGCAACCATCACTCCAAGTGTCCACTATTGCTTAACCTATGATTCTCTCACTTGTCCATTGATGCTATGCTCTCATTTCAAGCCTTGCATATGCATTCCTTGATTTTCTTCTTATCTTCATGCCTTCTTGTACAAAACTGAAGTATATAGGGTGCTATATCTATGTTACCACTAGCATATGATCCTAATTCAATTCCTATAAGTTCCCTTAGCTAAGGCATGCCTTTCCAATGCAAATGCAATTGATTTCAATCCATGCTATGATTCTTGTCTATTGAACTTAGTAGCTCAATTTGGGGCTTTCTATTTAGACCATTAGATTATGTTAATTCCTTGATTTGTAGTGTCCTCATACTTAAGCATCCCTCCAAGTTCTGGATCGATCCGAACCCTGGAAGACCAATTTCGGACCAAAATCCCCAAAACCCATTATGCAGCCTCGAAGACAATTTTGGTCGATCATCTTTGGTTGATGCCATCGACCAAGAGCATCGACCAAACTTGTTGCTGACAGCAACTTCAACCAGTTTTGACCCATTTGACATCCGATCTTCCTGATTTCTTCTCTAATCTCTTATTTATGTTTGTTTAGGGTCTTAACACTACTTTTGGATCATTCCTTGGTAACTCTTGATTCGTCATCAACTCAACCTAAGGTAAAGATGGTTATCTCCATAAACACATAGGCTATGAACTTATGTTTTGGTGCTTATACTTAGTGAACATAGTCTCTTAATTGCTTTTGAATATTATAGGACTGCTATACATGTTTTAGAACAATAATATTGTGATTTCATATACTCTTGTCATAATGAATTATTTTTCTTGTTACTTGTATTCATGATGGATCATTTCGATGTTATGATTTAACTTTTATCATGATGATGTATCAAATGTATGAGATATGATGGACTTGAGTATGTGATTGCCTAGGTATAACTTGGGACTGGGGAGTGTCCTATTGACGCTTCTGTCCTTGGGCCTCGGAGGGAATAGTATGGGATGTTCTCCGAAGGTGCCTATCGACACTTTCCCGGGTTATTGGATGACATACATAGGATTGTCTAGTTATGTGGCTAGGGTTGTCCTTGTCGTGTCAGACCCAAATCGGAAGGGCATTGAGACTGAACAACCCGTGGTAGTGTATGGTTTAATGGGCGCTCAAGACCAGTAACCAACCTAGGGGAGGACATAAACCATGATACGGATACCCCAAAGGGGCCATTTATTGGTAGGGTTGCAAATAGCTAGACTTGGGCTCACGGGCGCTCGAAGATCGGTGGGTCATATCCGTGAGAGGACGTGAGAGCTTCCCGTCTACTATTTGTGGATGACCAATGGGGTTGATGAGTCCGATGGGTAATATTCGTGACTCTAGTGTGAAGGATACCGGAAAGGATCCCGGGATGGGAGGAATGGACGTATCCGGATCTGACTTGATGCGACTGAGTAGATGACTTGCATTGGGGCTAGGCCTTACCTTGACATGCGCCAATACTTAGACCAAATGGTGATGTGAGAGAGCGGTGACCGAAACCCCAACCATGGATTTGTCTGAGAGGGATGCAGGACCCAATTCCCCCCGGCATTGAGTGATTGAGACTTACCTAAAGAATATGGTGCTATGGCTTAAAGCATGTCTACCATAGAGACTAGCATTCATAGAGTTAGAATCATACTCGCATCATATGTTTCATATCACATTGCATTATGTTATGATTTGTATTTATATGATTATGAATTATGGAATAACTGCCTTGCTGAGTTCTTTTGAACTCATTCCTTTTTGTGCAAATGTTGTTACATTTTCCCATAGGTATTGAAGACTCTGATGGCACACTCTACGAGACAGACTTTGATCCCACATACTACCCTCCGGGTGGTAGCTACGGTGAAGATCAAAGTTGTCACATCCACCCAGCCGGTACTCCATTTGGAATACGCGGGATGTGATCCATAGTCCAAGGATCAATGATCTGAGGTCCATGCCTCCCACATAAAGGTAACACAATCATGAACAGTAATAATCAATGGTAAAAACAGTTAATACTAAGTATCATGAATAAGATAAGATTAACTAAATCAAAGTGCAGAATATAGATAATAATAGAGTGTGATCAAAATCATAAAGGGTGAGAAGGTGTGGTAGCCACCCTCTTAGAGCAGCGGAAAAGAAGTAAATCAAGTTAGTTACATATCCAAGTGTCACCAGAATAATCCAAAAACAAGTTAATTACAAGATCCAAGGTTCCACAAATACACAAGGGGAATGGGGCACTATGCTAGGGTTTCTTCTATACTAATGGTAGTCTCCTCAACAGTACGGATGAAGTAAACCCAACGCTGCCGCTCCCGCACAACTGTGGGGCTAACCCTGGTGCGGATAGTAATCCTCCTCGGCTCCAATATACGGACCCTCACCGACGCCACTACCCGGAGGGTAGTATGTGGAATCATAGTCCGCCTCATAGGAGGTGCCATCATAATCTTCGGTACCTGGAATGTAATCTAAAACATTTGCACAAAAAGGAATGAGTTCGAAGAACTCAGCAAGGAAGTTATTCCATAATTAGAAATCATACACATTCAGAACATATAATAATGCAATGCAATATGGAACATATGATGCAGATATGAGCCTAACTCTATGAATGCTAGTCTCTAGGGTAGACATGCTTTAAGTCATAGCACCGTACTTCTCTGGGTCGTCAGTCACTCTCCCATTTCCATATCTTGGGAATGCCCGGGGAAGATCGGTAAAGTCATCAAAAAGTCGTGGTAAGGGGATCGGTCACCACTCTCTCACATCACCATTTGGTCAAGTACTGGCGCATGTCACAGTAAAGCCTAGCCCAATGCAAGTCATCTACTCAGTCGGTCAAGTCAGATTCATATACGTCCATTCCTCGCCCCCGGCGATCCTTTCCGGTATCCTTCACACTAGAGTCAGCGAAATCCCGGATTTCGGACTCATCAACCCTATTGGTCATCCACATATAGTAAACGGGAAGCTCTCACGTCCTCTCACGGATTGGTTACCGGTCTTGAGCGCCCGTGAGCCCAGGTCTATCCGTATGCAACTCTACCAATAAATGGCCCCTTTCAGGTATCCGTAGCATGGTTTATGTCCCCTACCGGATTGGCTACCGGCCTAGAGCGCCCATCCAACCATACACTACCACGGGTTGTTCGGTCTCAATGCCCTTCCGATTCGGGTCTGACACGACAAGGATGAACCTAGCCACACAACTAGACAATCCTATGTATGTCATCCAATAACTCGGGAGAGTGTCGATAGGCACCATCGGAGAACATCCCATACTATTCCCTCCGATGCCCAAGGACAGAAGTGTCAGTAGGACACCCCCCAAATCCCAAGTCATACGTAAGCAATCACACATCCAATCTCATCATTTCTCATGCATCCAATGCATATTCATAATAGTAATCAAATCATGATATTGAAACTAATCATTATAAACATAAGCAAATCAAAATGATAAAGTAACACAACAAGAGTATAAAGATTTAAATGCTACTATTCTAACACATATGTAACAGTCTCATAATGATTGAAAGGAAATTTAGGGATTTCATTCTTTAAATAAAGCACAATTCAATATTTGATGACTTATATGTTTATGGATATAACCATCCTTACCTTGGATGAATTGATGATGAATTGAGAATACCAAGAATAGTCCAATAGAATTGTTAAGGCCCTAAACAAACATCAATAATAAGTTAGAAAAGAAGTCGGGAAGATCGGATGTCATTTGGGTCAAAACTGACCAAGGTTGCTATCAACAACAACTTTGGTCGATGGTCTTGGTCGATGGTATCGACCAAAAGGATCGACCAAAATTGTCTTCGGGACAGAATAGTGGATTTTGGGGATTTTTGTCCGAAATGAGTCTTCCGGTGTTCGGATCAATCTGAAACTTGGAGGCATACTTAACAACAGTAGTAGGACACTATAAATCAAGGAATTAACCCAATCCAATGGTCTAATTAAAAAGCCCCAATTTGAGCTATCAAGTTCAAGTGATAAACATCATGGCATGAGTTGGAATTGATTGCATTGATGAGGAATAGCATGCAATAGTTAGAGGAACTAATAGAAATTCGATTGGAATCATATGACAATGTTAAACATGAACATAATACACTCTATAGCTCAGTTTGATATCAAATGGCATGATGTTAATAGGTAAATCATGGAATACATATGCTAGGCATGAGATAGAAGCATAGCATCAATGAATAGCTAAGGAAATCATGGATTGAACATGAGTAGGCACTTGGAGTGGTGGTTGCAAGGTTGCAGCACCATTCCCAATGTCTCATCAGCAAGGTGACAATAGAAAAGAGTAGAAAATGGTAGGGTAGAGAGTGGAATGAGGAGTCATACCTTAGTGTGGAAGATGAAGACAAGAATCAATGATAAACTAAGTGTCTTTGATGAGGTACCCTTCACACTAACCAAGGAGCTGCTTTGGGAAGCTCTCCCCAAGTTCCCAGGTGAGAAAATGATTGCAAAAGGCTCAAGGCTCGAGGTTATATTAAATAGAAATGGAATATTCCATGGAATCATTAACTTGGCAGACTGGGATATTTTGGTCGATGGTCCTTGGTCGATGGTATCGACCAAAAGGATCGACCAAAATATTTCCAGCAGAAAACTTAGGTTTAGAACAACAACTTCAAGTAGGGATTTGAAAGGCTATACAAGGTCAAATTGAGTGAGGTTTTCTTCCACAATTCAATCAAGAAGTCTAGTTTCGGGGAATACCTTCGGATTGTGCACAGGAGGTCATTTGGTACAGCAACCATATTAATCTTCTCCGATGCGCAGACTTTCCTTAAACACTGACAATGCATTTAAGCAAGGGGTATCATTGTCAATGTCCATGGGCTCAGTCTCCGAATCATGATCATCAATCAGAATGGTCCATAAATCTCTTCTTCCACCGCTTCGGGTCTTCGGACCTGAATACAACAGTGGATCCGGGTCAGGGTCAAGGTTAGAATAGGGCTGGATATTACAAAAGTTATGGTGCCGAAGAGGATTACTCTACGTACCAGGGTTAGCCCTACTGTAGTGAGGGAGCGGCCGTGTTGGGCTTTCTTCGTCCACACTTATGAGGAGATAATGATTAAGATAGAAGAAACCCTTGCTTAGTGCCCTATTGCCCTGGTTTTTTGTTAAACATTTGGGATATGTAATTAACGTTCTTGAGTTACTCTTCAAACATGGGATTGTAACTTAACTTGATTTTACTTATTTTCCGCTGCCTTTGAGAGAGTGACTTTCACTCATTTTCTCATTCTTATGATTACACTTATACACTTGGTATCATTTTTTCCGCACTCTGATTATTTGATCTTATCTTATTCATGATATCTGTTATTTATTGTTTTTACCTTGATTATCATTGTTCAAGATTGTGTTATTGTGTATGTGGGAGGCATGGTCCCTCGATGCTTGATCCTTGGACTGTGGATCACATTCTCGGGTATGCCAGATAGGGTAACGGCTGGGTGAATGTGACAACCTCAACTCAGGCTCTGATGCTGACTTGTAATTGTAGGGGTGATCGATCGACTGAGATATTACCAAAGTAAAGCAAGAGGAGAGGAAACAAAGGTTTGATAATGGAGTTCGGTCAGAGGACCTACGTTTCTGGGACTTGGGTACGAGTCCAATCTACTATGGGATTCTGTTTGAAATACTTACAAAAACAGAGAGGAAATCAAACTACAAATAATCAAATAAGAACCAATTGCTCCTCCATCGGCCATTTAGTGCTCACCATCGTCGTTGGACAATCACTAGTTGCAGCGGCGAACCATCTCTATAAGAAGAAGAACGAAACCGAAGAATAGAGGAGAATCGCCAGAGACTCTCACGCGAGACCCAAAAAACCCCCAAATTTCTAATTTCGTGTGAATGGCTAATCTAACCAATTGACCCAAACCAAAAGTATATATATACATACAGCCTGAACCAAAATTGGTTCAAAGGAATGACTCAACCCAAACCAAACCGGTTCAATACAAATTACCCCAACAGTCCTTGCATTTTCAATGGTTCAAAACCCCGTGGGTTTTTAGGACTTAATATCTGACACTTTAAGTGGGGAGACGGTATTTTTATACCTCCTAAAATGAGCCTCCTGGTGGCAGATTAGTATGGTGACAAAATTGCAGCACACCCCTGTTTTTACTAGCATCAAAAGAAATGTTTTCCGGTCTCAAGATTTTTACGAATCTATGGCCATTGGCTTACCTTTGTTATCTTCTGTTGGATGTGCTGCTTGTTTCTTTATTAAGCTTCTAATAATTTCTAATAAGAGTACAACAGTGAGGCAACTGGATCAAAATTTTCTTATTTCAACATATTAGCAGGTTAAGATTTGATTTCCAACCCCCCTCCCCCTCCCCCTCCTCCTTTCCCCCTTTTTTTTTTTTTTTTTTTTTTTTTTTTTTTTTCCTTTACATTTTGGTTATTTTAGTTCCACATTGACTACATTTAGGTGGAGCCCCGATCCTTACCCATTTGGAGCTGGGGCTACCTACTGTTGTCCCTGTGGCATGGATCCCAGACTCCACAGGTGGGGCCTACACAATATGCTTGCTTGGGATTGGGCCCCATGCTATCTCCAGGGATACTTTACCCCTACACATTTAGGCAGAGGGTGTCAAGTTCTCATGAATTATGACCATTAACCTATGGTTCATGCGATGTAAAGGAGTGGGATGATGGTTCCAATGCTTGTTCAGACAATGATAAGAGTTTTAAGTGTGCCTTGAGTAAAATGCTGAGATGATGGAGAGATGCCTAAGTAATGGATGTGGGGACTGTAGATCCATGAAATGATAGGCAAGTCCAAGATGCTTGTAGTTTCATAGAGCTAAGATTAAAAGATCTGAGAAAATAAATTGCAACAACTGTGCAGATTATCATTCAGGAAGGTGCTAGAGCAGCATATGATCATCATGCATAAAATTTAGACGAACAAGATAGTAGCTTGGAGCCACTATGTCTGTTTCAGGGCTTTATCCAAGAATGGAAATGTAGGTAATATTCCATATAATTTTCAATTCCATAATTGATGGGAAGAGATCCTTACCTAGATTCGCTTTCCTAAATATAGAATATCTGCAGCGGAAGTAATCTGGATCTACGTCCTCGTTCCTCCACCAAAGCTCCACCAGGGTGATTCCACAATCTCTGGGAAAGGGAATAAATTCCACAACCCAAATGCCGTGTGGAAAGGATGGTCGAGAGATCTAAAGAGGGAGAGAGAGAGAGAGAGAGAGAGAGAGAGAGAGAGAGAGAGAGAGAGAGAGAGAGAGAGAGAGAGAGAGAGAGAGAGAGAGAGAGAGAGAGAGAGATGGGAGCTGCCTCTTTTCTAGAAAAAAACTCACGCACGAATGAATCACACTCACTTACTCTCAAGTGATGCGGTGGTTACAAATATATAACTTATATTTTGTAACCGCCCTAAAAGTGATTTTCCAGATTTTGCCCTTGGGCATTTAATTTATTAATATAATTAATAAATCCCAACATCTCCCACTTGCACAAGGGCAAGTGTTAATCTCTCTGTCACAGTGTGTCCCAAACAAAAAATTAATATCCCAGATATACACATTCGATCTCTCTGCTATGTATCCTAGATACATAGATCTCTTGTATCCTAGACACACATGTATATCACAGATATACATATATATTGATCTCTTTGCTATGTATCCCAGATAAATAGACCACTTGTGTCCCAGACACTCACATCCACAAGTCATAATGGCAAAATGGGTTGTGCGACTGGTGAAATACCTGCACGCGTGAGCCTCAAACTAGAAACCTTCCCAGAAGGCCAGAATGGCACATCACTCAAAGAAACATACCAAATAAGCATTAGTATACCACAATATCCTAAGTTTATTCAAACTCACCAAACTAAAGGTATCTTGATCCCTCTGAGAGATCACCTTCTTGTCCATAAAATGTTCACTACTGTAACACATACAGTTGGCGCAAGCAAACACTTTTAGGATGCAGTTGAATCAAACCTTTCCTTTCAACCCAGACCATCACTACACTTAGGATTGACTCCTTTCCCGGTAATGCCCCTTTAGGTTGAATCAATCATGACCATAGTTAACACCCCAAAGTAGCCACATCAACCCTTCGTTTCATGATGTCGTCGAAAGTCACTATGAACACTAATGGACTGTAAGGTCCAAGACTCACACAATGAGAGGAGTAGGGATCCATCCTCTCATTTCCAATGATCGCTAAGCACACATAGTATGATATACATGCTATGGTGGAGCATTCTATACATAATAGAATGTATGTCCCTCTCAACACCATACAGGTCTTAGTCTAGTCGCAACCTCTTGCGCCTAACCTGAGTTTCTTTATTGTTGCCACCCTAGTGCCACATAAAGTACTCGCATCTGGCTCCTATAGGCAACATGAATAGTGGGAACATTCATGCCGATTCTCTTCAATACAGAAACTCATCTTGATTCGAAATCAAGGTGACATCATGATTATGAATTGACCTTCACAAAGTCATTTACAATCTGTCTCATCTCTGCTCGCCTCCAAGGCGCCAGAGGCAAATGCTAGTGTGAGTGAGCCATTCTCTTGCCTATTGACTTATCTTGTTGTATGCTAGAAGAACACAATCACACAAAAAGTGGAAAAATAAATGCTAGAATGAACTCAAATTACTCAATAATAAGAAAGTTTCAATACAAAAGTAAGTCGCAATCTATGCATGTCACATCCTCCCAGCCGGTACCCTATCTGGCATACCCGAGAGTGTGATCCACAGCTCGAAGATCAGGTATCGAGTAATCAACCTCCCACATATACAATAACATAATCATGAACAATCATAATAAAAGTGCGGAAGATAAACCATAGATCCAATAAGGAAAGAATGAATCATATATAAATCAGAGCACTAGATATAATCAGAGTGTCAAAACAGATAAGTAAAGTGAGGCAAAATCCCACTCTACAACCAGAGGAAAAGTAGCTCTAAAAGAGAATAAACTAGAGGAAATCTAATCCCAGTAGCAAGTACAATGGGTAACTAAATTGTTCTCCACTTTATAGACAACATCCCTATAAGTATAAATCTCATAAACGGCACAAGGGCGCTTCCACTCAATGGTCGGACTAAGCATCGTACGGAGCATAACCACTCGCGGGATCCTCAGTGTAATTGTTGTAACCGCAATCACCTTCCTGAAGATATGCCTCTTCGCCTTGCGCTTCTTCATAGGGACCGTCATAGTATTCAGTACCTGCAGAATAGTCTAACAAACATTGTACAATAAAGGAATGAGTTTCAAAGAAACTCGGTAAAGGCGATTAAATCCATAATAACATAAATGGCAGGATTTCAGAACAAACATAAATGCAATATGATATGAGACAAGCAATGAATGAATGAATCTAACTCTATGTATGTTGGTCTCTATTGGTAGACATGCTTTAAGTCATAGCACCGTACTTCTTTAGGAAGGTCTCAATCACTCATCATCAGTTGGTAATGGGTCCGGCATCCCTCGGGACATTCCATGGCTGGGGGTTAAGTCACCACTCTCTCACATCACCATTGGTCTAAGTACCGGCGCATGTCAGGGTAAAACCTAGCCAAATGCAAGTCTTCTACTTAGTTACATCAAGTCAGATCCAGATACGTCCATTCCTCGTCCCTGACGATCCTTTCCGGTATCCTTCACACTAGAGTCCTCATAGTCCCTGACTACGGACTCATCAACCCTATTGATCATCCACATATGGTAAACGGGAAGCTCTCACGTCCTCTCACGGGTTGGTTACCGGTCTTGAGCGCCCGTGAGCCCAAGTCTAACCATATGCAACCCTACCAATAAATGGCCCCCACAATGTGATTCCTGTCCTCTCACGGGTTGGTTACCGGTCTTGAGCGCCCATGAATCCCCATTGCTACCACGGGTCGTTCGGTCTCAATACCCCTCCGATTAGGGTCTGACATAACAGGACATCCTAGCCAAACACTACTAGGACACCTCTCCTTTCCAAACCATACTTAAGCATACACATGCATCAATTCATATCATCACATATATGGTAACTTCATATATGGAAGGAAATCAATAATTACAATCAACTTGTATATAATTGGTAAGTAAATCATACATGAATCAATTAATCATAAATAAGTAATGCTACTGTAATCAAGGTTATGCAACAGTAGTATATCATTGTAAGAATCTAATTAAGGAAACATATCAATGATATTCAAATATAGAAACTAGATTCATGCTATCTATGTAATTAAGGAAATAACCATCCTTACCTTTTATAACTCGCAAAGGAATCCTAAGAAATCAAGTAAGATCTTGGCAAACTTGAGAAGAAGGTCCTAAACAAGTGTATACAACATATTAGGAAAGATCCCTAACAGAAAAGATACCAAAACATCCAACACGGACCAATTCTGAGTTGCTGTCTACTCATTGGTCGAATGGATTGGTCGATCGGTCCAAATCGACCAATCAGTCGACCAATGCAGACAGTAGCCTAAAAAAAACAGAGTTTTAAGATATGAAATCCGAATTTGGTGGTTCAAAAGGGTACTAATCAAGGGGTAAACTACATCAGTAGTATCCTAACATAAAGGGGACCTCAAAACACTAATCCAATCAAGCCATCAAGATCCAAATTAGGAAACAAAAAGTTACCATAATTAGATCAACCATGGATCTTGAAGAATTCAAGATAGAAATCAAAGACAAGAACAATAGGAGGATGGATCATTGCTTCAGGTAAAGGTATCATGAAAAACATACTTAGATCTTCAAGGAAATAGGCTTAAAAGCATAAATCTAAATAAGGAAACAAAACCTACCATATATGTAACTATCATGATTCATGAAGAAAACATGGTATGGTAGAAGAGAAACAACTAGAGATTGATAGATCATGGATCATGAAAAGAAAACACAGCAATTGACTACTAACATGATCAATATAGAAGATCCAAGGAGATCAGAATTCAAATCAGAAGTTAAACAAAGACTAGATCATGGTTTGATCATGATTCCTTCAAAAGCTTGCAATGATCATGGTTAAGATCATTGTTCTAGCCATTAATCCTTAGGATGATCATGAGAGACAAGTCCAGAGATGTTTGCAACAGAGAATGCAGCATCTCCTCTACTGTCTCAACTCAAAAAGGAAAGAAAAATAGAGATGGAGGAGAAGAAGAGAGTGTAGACATACCTTTTGATGCAAAAGGAAGAGTTTCGATGAAGATCCGTCAAGAAAATCACCAAGGATGCAAGGGAGATGACTTGCAGAGGTCTTTGGTTCGTTCCAAAGAGTTTGGAGGCAGCAAATACGAAGTAGACTTGAGATTGGACTTAAATAGAGCAAGCAAGACCTAATTGCCCAAGACAGCACTCATTGGTCGAGTGGATTGGTCGACTGGTCCAGTCGACCAATCAGTCGACCAATGCTGACAACAATTCCAAAACAGGGAATTGAAGACCTAGATCAAATCCAATCCTAAAGGGGTTTTGCACACATAACAAGTGACTTACCTAATAGGTAGAAATGCCTTCAAACCATGATAGAGAGCACTCCAAGTCCATCAACTAATCCGATCTTCATCAAGATTCAGTTTCCATAAATAGAACTTCATCATCAACTCTCATGGATTCAAAGCCAGACACCAAGTCCTCCACTGGGATGGCCCAAAGCTGACTTCTTACTTTACTTCGGGTCACTGGACCTACAAATAACAAGGTTTCCGGGTCAAGGTTAGGGCTGGGTTTTACAATGCAAGCCCAAGGATTTTACATGAGAAATAAAAACATCCTTGGCTATAGGTTTGGTAAGGGGGTTAGCTAGCATCTGACTAGTAGATATGTGCTTAAGTAAAACTTTCTTCCTTTATATAATGTCTCTAACAAAGTGATATCTCAACTATATATGTTTGGTCTTCCCATGATACTTGGGGTCCTTGACATAGCTAAGAGCTGTCGTACTATCACAGTAGACAAGGGCAGCCTTTTTGATGTCATCACAATTCTAGTATGTTGAAGGAATCTCCTCAACCAAACAGCCTCTTGAACTGTAGCTGAGCATGCCACATACTCTGCTTCCATGGTCGAGAGGGATATACAAGTCTGCTTCTTGCTACACCACGAAATGGCCCCGCCATTCAGCAAGAAAGCATATCCAAAGGTCGATTTGCGCTCATCAATGTCTCTATCCCAGTCAGCATCGCTCTAGCCAACTAATCGCAAATCCGATCCTTGGTAACACATCATGTAGTTACTCATTCCTCTGAGATATCTCAATATCCTCTTGATTGCTTTCCAGTGCTCTATGCCTGGGTTTGATTGGTACCGACTAACAAAACCCACTGCATAACAAATATCCGGCCTAGTACACATCATAGCGTACATAAGGCTACCCACTGCACTGGAATATGGAACTCTTTCTATTTTGGTTTTCTCCTCTGGAGTCTTAGAACCCATATCAAGGTTCAAATGCAAACCCTTCTCCACTGGAGTATCAATTGGTTTGCAATTGTGCATTTGGTATCTCGTCAAGACATTGTCAATATAGGTCTCCTAGATAAACCCAGTAATCTCTTTTGCCTATTTCTAACAATCTTGACACCAAGCACATAGCTTGCTTCACCCATGTCCTTCATATCAAATACAGAGGACAACCATTTCTTAATGGTTTCCAATAGCTCCTTGCTATTACAAGCCATAAGTATGTCATCTACGTACAGTGTCAGAATGGCATAATTACTATCAGATCTCTTGGTGTAAACACAATGGTCTTCCTCAAGCATGGAAACCCATTTTCCATCATAGCTTGGTGGAAGCAAACATTCCACTGTCTAGATGCTTGCTTTAAGCCATATATGGACTTCTTAAGCTTGCACACTTTTCCATCAAGTCCATTAGCTTCAAAGCCTTGAGGTTGATCCATATAGATCTCTTCCTTAAGTTCTCCATTGAGAAAAAACAATTTTTACATCCATCTGATAAAGCTCCAATCCAACTGAGCAACAATGGCTAGTATGAGGTGGATGGAGGCTAACCTAATCACAAGGGAAAAAGTTTCCTCATAATCAATGCCCTCTCTAGGTGTAGCCCTTAGCCACTAAACGAGCCTTGAATCTCTCAATAGATCCATCTGCCTTTCTCTTGATCTTGAGAATCCACTTGTTCCCAATTGCCTTTCGGCCTTTCGGCAAGTCAACCAAGTCCCAGACATGATTAACTTTCATCAACTCCAACTCTTCCTTTATTGCTTTCAACCATTCCTTTGAGCTTGACCCTGCAAGAGCTTCCTGCATGCTCTTCGGTTCATGCTCATCGACTGAAGTCATCTCACAGTCGATCTCTTCAAGAGTTATCATATGCAAGTATGCTTCTAACTCTATATATGTATGCTTGTCTCTATTGGCAGACATGCTTTAAGTCAAAGCACAATACTCCTTTGGGTAGGGTCTCAAATCACTCTCCCTCAACCATCTCGGTATCTTGGGTTTCCTGGTTGGTAATGGGTCTTGAAACCTTCTCGGACAACCTTGGCTGGGGTTTAGGTCAACACTCTCTCACATCACCATTTGGCCTGAGTAGCCCAATGAGCGTATACTAGATGAGCTAAGGCTAAGGAATTTCTCTCTATAGATTCCTTAAGAAAAGAAGAACCCAATGCAAGTCATGTACTGAGTCAAATCTACTTAGGGTTAGATACATCAATTCCTCGCTTCCCGCGATCCTTTTTGGTACCTTTCCCACTAAAGTCACCGTCTCCTTCCCAGCTATGTAGACTCTTAAACTCTATTGGTCATCAACACATAGTAAACGCGAAGCTCTCGTGTCCTCTTATGTATTTCGTAATCTCGAGCGCCCATGAGCCCAAGTCCACTACATGCAACCCTACCAATGAATGGCCCCTACAATGTGATTCATGTAGTCAGGGAAAGAGTCAAGGGGCACCATAGGAAATCGTCCCATACCACCTCCACTAGTGTCCAAAGACAGAAATGCCAAAAGGGCATTCCTCATTCCACAACTACAATGTAGGCACATCATATCATGATTCCATACATATCACACCATAGTCCAAAACACATTCAATGTCATTCATGATTCATTCCAACATGTAAATCACAATATGAACATGCTACTATAATTACAGAAGTAACATAATGTAAAGAAAGTAAAACAACAGTAGTTAAATCATGCATTCGAATCATAATCAAACAAGGTATGTAATGTCACGCCCTCCCAGCCGGTACCCTATCTGGCATACCCGAGAGTGTGATCCACAGCCCGAAGATCAGGTATCGAGTGATCAACCTCCCACATAAACAATAACATAATCATGAACAATCATAACAAGAGTGCGGAAGATAAATCATAGATCCAATAAAGAAAGAATGAATCATAAATGAATCAGAATAATAGATATAATCAGAGTATCAAACAGATAAGTAAAGTGAGGCAAAAATCCCACTTTACAACCAGCGGAAAAGTAGCTCTAAAGAGAATAAACTAAATAAAATCTAATCCCAGTAGCTAGTACATTGGGTAACTAAATTGTTCTCCACTTTATAGACAACATCCTTGTAAGTGTAAATCTCATAAATAGCACAAGGACGCTTCCACTCAATGGTCGGACTAAGCATCGTACGGAGCATAACCACTCGCGGGATCTTCAGAGTAATTGTGGTAACCGCAATCACCTTCCTGGAGATATGCCTCTTCGCCTTGCGCTTCTTCATAGGGACCGTCATAGTACTCAAGACTGCTGCAGGATAGTCTAACAACATTGTACAATAAAGGAATGAGTTTCAGAGAAACTCAAGTAAAGCGATTAAAAATCCATAATAACATAAATGGCAGGATTCCAGAACAAACATAAATGCAATATGATATGAGACAAGCAATGAATGAATGAATCTAACTCTATGTATGCTGGTCTCTATTGGCAGACATGCTTTAAGTCATAGCACCGTACTTCTTTAGGAAAGTCCACTCACATCCTCAACCATTTAAGATATCTTGGATTCTCTCACGGATCATTTCACCGGTCTTGAGCAGCCGATTGGTAATGGGTCCTTCATCCCTCGGGACAAACCTTGGCAGGGGTTAAGTCAACACACTCTCTCACAACCATTTGGTATAAGTACTTGGCGCATGTCGTGGTAAAACCTAGCCAAATGCAAGTCTTCTACTTAGTTACATCAAGTCAGATCCAGATACGTCCATTCCTCGTCCCCGACGATCCTTTCCGGTATCCTTCACACTAGAGTCCTCATAGTCCCTGACTACGGACTCATCAACCCTATTGATCATCCACATATGGTAAACGGGAAGCTCTCACGTCCTCTCACGGGTTGGTTACCGGTCTTAAGCGCCCGTGAGCCCAAGTCTAACCATATGCAACCCTACCAATAAATGGCCCCCACAATGTGATTCCTGTCCTCTCACGGGTTGGTTACCGGTCTTGAGCGCCCATGAATCCCCATTGCTACCACGGGTCGTTCGGTCTCAATACCCCTCCGATTAGGGTCCGACATAACAGGACATCCTAGCCAAACACTACTAGACAATCCTAGATATGTCATCCAACAGTTTAGGAAGGTGTCCAGAGGGGCATCTCCGGAAACATCCCATAATATTCCCGTAGTAGTCCAAGAACAGAAGTGTCAAAAGGACACCTCTCCTTTCCAAACCGTACTTAAGCATACACATGCATCAATTCATATCATCACATATATGGTAACTTCATATATGGAAAGAAATCAATAATTACAATCACTTTTATAACATTGGTAAGTAAATCATACATGAATCAATTTAATATGAATAAGTAATGCTACCGTAATCAAAGTTATGCAACAGTAGTATATCATTGTAAGAATCTAATTTAGGAATCATATCTATGATATTCAAATATAGAAACTAGATTCATGCTATCTATGTAATTAAGGAAATAACCATCCTTACCTTTTATAACTTGCAAAGGAATCCTAAGAAATCAAGTAAGATCTCGGCAAACTTGAGAAGAAGGTCCTAAACAAGTATATACAACATATTAGGAAAGATCCCTAACAGAAAAGATACCAAAACATCCAACATAGACCAATTGGAGTTGCTGTACTCATTGGTCGAGTGGATTGGTCGATCTGGTCCATCGACCAATCAGATCGACCAATGCAGACGATAGCCTAAAAAAACAGAGTTTTAAGATATGAAATCCGAATTTGGTGGTTCAAAAGGGTACTAATCAAGGGGTAGACTACATCAGTAGTATTCTAACATATAGGGGACCTCAAAACACTAATCCAATCAAGATATCAAGATCCAAATTAGGAAACAAAAAGTTACCATAATTAAATCAACCATGGATCTTGATGAATTTGAAATAGAAAACAAAGACAAAAACAATAGGAGGATGGATCATTGCTTCAGGTAAAGGTATCATGAAAACATACATAGATCTTCATGGAATAAGGCTTAGAAGCATAAATCTAAATAAGGAAATAAAACCTACCATATATGTAACTACCATGCATCATGAAGAACACATAGTAAGGTAGAAGAGAACAACTAGAAATTGATAGATTATGGATCATGGAAGGAGAACACAGTAATTAACTACTAACATGATCAACATAGAAGATCCAAAGAGATCAGAATTCAGATTAGAAGTTTAACAAAGATTAGATCATGGTTTGATCATGATTCCTTCAAAAGCTTGCAATGATCATGGTTAAGATCATTGTTCTAGCCTCAAATCCTTAGGATGATCATGAGAACATGTTCGAGAGATGTTTGCAACAGAGAATGCAGCATCTCTTCTACTGTCTCAACTCAAAAAGGAAAGAAAAACAAAGATGGAGGAGAAGAAGAGAGAGTAGACATACCTTTTGATGCAAAAAGAAGAGTTTCGACGAAGATCCGTCAAGAAAACACCAAGGATGCAAGAGAGATGACTTGCAGAGGTCTTTGGTTCGTTCCAGAGAGTTTGGAGGCAGCAAATACGAAGTGGACTCGAGATTGGACTTAAATAGAGCAAGAACAACCTAATTGCCAAAGACAAGCACTCATTGGTCGAGTGGATTGGTCGATCTGGTCCAATCGACCAATCGATCGACCAATGCTTGACAAAGAAGACCAAAACAGGGAATTGAAGGTCCAGATCAAATCCAATCCTAAAGGGGTTTTGCACACAAGTCAAGTGACTTACCTAATAGGTAGAAATGCCTTCAAACCAAGATAGAGAGCACTCCAAGTCCATCAACTAATCAGATCTTCATCAGGATTCGGTTTCCATAAATAGAACCTCATCATCAACTTTCATGGATTCAAAGCCGACACCAAGTCCTCTCTGGGGATGGCCCAAAGCTGACTTCTTACTTTACTTCGGGTCATCGGACCTACAAATAACAAGGTTTCCGGGTCAAGGTTAGGGCTGGGTTTTACATTCTCCCCCCTTAAAGAAATTTCGTCCCCGAAATTGAAAGCGTACTGTGCTTCCAAAGAGGTAAGGAAACTTCTCCTTCATATCTTCTTCCTTCTCCCAAGAAGCTTCTTCAGGGGTATGGTTCTTCCACCGAATCTTCACCAAAGGAATGGTGCGATTCCGCAGCTGCTTGTTCTTCCTATCCAAGATTTCGGCCGGTTCTTCATCATAGGTCAAATCAGCACTAAGTCCTTCAGTGCTTGCTGCAAAATGTGTTCCGGATTCTCTATGTATTTTCGGAGCATCGAAATATGAAACACATTGTGCACACCAGCAAGAGGCGGAGGTAATGCTAATCGATACGCAACAGGTCCAACCTTTTCCAAAATCTCGAAAGGTCCAATGTAACGAGGGCTAAGCTTTCCCTTAACATTGAATCTCATCACACCCTTCATTGGTGAGACCTTCGAAAAGACTTTCTCTCCAACTTGAAATTCCAAATCGGTCCTTCTCTTATCAGCATAAGATTTCAGTCTCGATCAAGGCAGACTTAATCCTTTCTCTTATCATATCTACCATAGCACTTGTAGCTTCAATCATCTCAGGACCTAAGACTTTTCTTTCACCTGTCTCGATCCAAGTACAAAGGTGTCCTACAAGTACTGCCATACAAAGCCTTGAATGGAGCCATGCCTATTGTTGCTTGATAACTGTTGTTATAGGCAAACTCAACCAAAGCTAGGTGTTCATCCCAATTACCACCCATATCCACCACGCAAGATCCGAGCATGTCTTCCAATGTCCGAATTGTCCGCTCGGATTGTCCATCGACCGTGGATGATGAGCTGTACTCAAGTTCAATTGGGTTCCCAAGGCCTTCTGCAAACTATTCCAAAACCTTGAGGTGAACCTAGGATCACGATCCGAAACAATACTCAATGGCACACCATGCGGACGTAACCACATTATCCACATAAAGCCTTGCTAGCTTATCCAGTAGTATGAGTGATCTTCATAGGAATGAAATGGGCTGATTTGGTCAACCTATCAACAATCACCCACACAATGTCATTGCCTTTACTTGTCCGAGGCAAGCTAGTCACAAAGTCCATGGAGATATCCTCCCACTTCCAACTAGGAATAGGAAGAGGCTGAAGTAATCCAGATGGAGGTTGTCGAACGGCTTTCACACGTTGGCAAGTCTCACACTTGGCAACAAAATCATCAACATCCGCCTTCGAGACCAATCCACCAAAAATGTTCCTTCAAGTCTTTGTACATCTTGGTGCTTCCGGGTGTACAGAAAGACCGACTGGTGTGCTTCCTTCAATATTTCTTTCTTAACTTCTTTGTTTGCAGGCACACACAGTCTTCCTCTAAACAACAAAGCACCATCCATGGATATACCAAAGTCGGGGTCCTACTCAGGATTCGAAGAAATCTTCTCAACTTTGATCAAAAACTCTTGATCGAACTCTGCAGAGCAACAATCTTATCTCTAAGACCAGATCTTGCCGTCATGGCGTAAAGAATAAAATCAGAATTCTCAGGAACGATTTCCAAATCAAAACCCTCAATAGAAGACCACAATGGTAAACTCAAAGCATTCAAATCCAAAGTCTTCTTCTGGTTCTTCCTACTAAGAGCATCAGCAACAACATTTGCTTTCCCAGGATGATACTTGAATATCACAATCATAATCGAGAGACTAGTTCCAACCATCTCCTTTGTCTCATGTTCAACTCCTTTTGGGTAAAGAAATATTTCAAACTCTTATGATCCGTGAAAATGGCAATCTTCTCACCGTAAAGATAATGTCTCCAAATCTTCAAAGCAAAGACAACGGCGGCAAGTTCTAGATCGTGAGTGGGGTAATTCCGCTCATAATCCTTCAATTGCCGAGAAGCATAGGCTACGACCTTGCCATGTTGCATCAGTACACAACCCAAACCAATCTTTGACGCATCGGTATAAACCGTCATACCACCGGAACTATCGGGTATAGTCAAAACCGGGGCACTTGTCAATCTATCTTTCAACTCTTGGAAATTCTTCTCACAAGGCGTCGGACCAAACAAACTTCTCTTCTTTCCTGGTCAACTTAGTCATAGGAGCAGCCAACCGAGAAAAGTTCTCAATAAACCTTCGGTAGTAACCCGCCAATCCAAGAAAACTTCTTATTTCCGTTCGACTTCGGTCTCTCCCAATCAGCCACAGCTTGGACCTTTTCAGGATCGACACGAATACCTTCGGCTGAAATTACATGACCAAGGAATACCACTCTCTTAAGCCAAAAATCACACTTGCTAAACTTAGCGAACAACTTCTTTTCTCGCAACCTTTGCAAGGTGAAACTTAGATGACTCGCATGCTCTTCTTCGCTCTTCGAATAGATCAAGATGTCATCAATGAAAACAATCACAAACTTATCAAGCACATCATGAAATACTCGGTTCATGAGGTCCATGAACACCGCAGGAGCATTGGTCAATCCGAAGGGCATGACTCTAAACTCGTAGTGACCATACCGCGTTCGGAAAGCTGTCTTGAAGATATCACTAGACTTCACTTTCAATTGGTGATATCCGGACCTTAAGTCAATCTTTGAGAACACAACTGCACCCTTCAACCGATCGAAGAGATCATCGATTCTCGGGCAGCGGATATCTATTCTTGATAGTCAACTTATTCAACTCACGGTAGTCGATGCACAAGCGCATACTACCGTCTTTCTTCTTGACGAACAAGACCGGAGCTCCCCAAGGTGACACACTAGGCTGCACGAAACCTCTATCTATGAGCTCATTCAACTGATTTTGCAACTCTTTCAACTCAGTAGGAGCCATCCTGTACGGAGCTTTAGATACCGGAGCAGCACCGGGGACGAGATCAATAGAGAATTCGACATCTCTCGTCCGGAGGCACTCCTCGATAGATCATCGGGAAGACATCAACAAAGTCGCAGACAACTCGACTTCATCGACTCTTTTCTCCACTATACCCTTGCCTTCGGATGAAGCATCATCCACTAGGGCATAGACTTGCATCAGTGCAGACAGCACCTTCTTACAAACCCTTCTCTTTTCACCCTGAAATTCAAAGACTGGACTTCCACAAATATGGAACTGAATCTTCTTTGAGGAACAAAGGAACACAGCCTTGTGGGCTGTCAACCAATCAATTCCCAAAATAACATCGAAGTCCTTCATGTCAAGAATCACAAAATTGGCTTCCAAGTTCTTCTCACCAATCAACACAGGACATTTAGATAACCCCTTATCTAGTTTCACAACAGGACCAGTAGGTGTACTAATCAATAAACAACTAGACAACTTCTCGGGGCTTAGGTTAGTCTTCTTGATGAATGCGAGATGACATGAACGAATGAGATGCACCCGTATCAAATAAGACAAATGCAGAAATAGAAGCGACTAACAATGTACCCGTAATCACATCATGGCTTGGATCCTGCTCAAGACTGAAATACTGAAAACTCTACCGAGAGGGAGGAGCAGGAGCACTCTTCACCACCAAGGCGGGCTGTCAAGGCGGCCGCTTCGGGACAGGCACGAGCAAAATGATCAGCTTGCTTGCAGTAGAAGCAAACAGGATTGCTGGATCCAACAGGGGTGGCTGCAACAGAGGGCTTCTGAACAAAAGGCCTTGCACTTGCACTTGCACTTGCACTTGCACCTGCTGGTGGTCGGTTTCCGCCATACTTGTCTAAACTGGCCGGGCTGCTGAAAACCCGTGTTCCGACCTACACTCTTAGCCCGAAAGGTAGGAGTGGGGTAGGGTGTAGGTCTCACAAAACGATGGTCATTACGATCCACCAAACCAGAATTCCTTGATCGCCAAGGCTTTTGCACACGAGCACTTTCCTTCTCTGTTTCTTCCAACTTCTTCGAGTTCTCGCACCACTTGAGCATAGCTCACTATAGGCTGGACTGTGAGGTAAGCTTTAATGGCGGGACGCAGTCCTTTGAAGAACTTCTTTGCTTTGGCGAGGTCTTCCTTCAAAGAATCTGAGCAAAGAAATGAAGCTTCTCGAACTTCTGTTGGTACTCCAACACAGACAGAGTTCCTTGAGTCGAATCATAAACTCAGCTTCCTTCGCATCCTTCACCGCCTCGGGAAAGTAGTTCATACAAAAAGCCTCTTTGAATAACTCCCAAGTTACAACTCCCGCATGCAAACCTTCCAAAACAGGACGAGTGGAGATCCACCATGCATCGGCTTCTTGTTGCAACTTCGTTCAACAAACAAAATCTTCCGAGCTTCCGAGCATTGCAGATGTCGGAAAGCCTTCTCCAACTCACGAAGCCACTTGTTAGGAAACAAGGGGTCCTTGGTAACTCCGGTAAAAGTGGGTACTTGCATCTTCGTAAAACTCTCCATCAAAGTAGTATGAGGAGTTCCAGCTAAACCTCCCGCATTCAGATGGATGCGGCATGAGGATTCACATTAGCACCAGCCCGGGTCTCATTATGCAGAGTCATGAAACCCACCAACATCCGGTTGAACCGAGCTGCTTGTCGCTGCATCATATTGCCCATAATATTGGCAATATCTCCGAAACTTCCAACATTCGGGGCACCGGGTATCTCATGGGTACCCCGATCAACATTTGGTATCTCACCACCTCCATGAGGTACTTCACCACCTCCCCGAGGTACTTCACCACCTCCATGACCACTGGATTCACCACGCCCACTTCTCGGAGTAACCATTCTCGCAAAACCGAGAACATCAAAATACCGAATTTCGAAGATTCAACATAAACCACAAGTCCAAATGATTTGAAAACTTAAATCATGCTCAAATATATCCATATAGTCATCAAACAATATTCCATAAGGCAGAAATCACATTTTCCAAAAATTCAACAGCAAATGAGGTCTCTGTGACCATTGGTCGAGTGATTGGTCGAGTGACCCAATCGACCAATGAGTCGACCAATGCATGTAATGCGAAAATTCGCATTATAAGCCTCATTTCCACATTCCAACCTCAATCTAACTTCTTCCAAAGGTGAGAGAGCTCTAGGGAAAATCTCCAAGAGTTCCCACAAGTGTTCTTGAGGTGATTTAGTGCTTCAACAACAACACCA
Source organism: Hakea prostrata (assembly GCF_041222555.1). Taxonomy (NCBI): domain Eukaryota; kingdom Viridiplantae; phylum Streptophyta; class Magnoliopsida; order Proteales; family Proteaceae; genus Hakea; species Hakea prostrata. The sequence goes on along the minus strand of NC_142606.1, from coordinate 46,148,560 downwards.
CAACACACCATCTTCACAAACAAGGTAAACCTCTTAATCTTCCTTCCATTTTCATCTTCTCATGCTTGCATTTCAATAAAACCATGCTTTACTTGTATCCAATGCTAGAAATCATGCTTAGGAATGCTTAGAAACATATTCCTTAGGTTTTAAACACAATGCCATGCATAGACAACAAGTTTTAACACATTGGTGCTCATCTCGCAAAGTTTTATACCGAAATCGATATCTTTAGAAAAATTTCGTTTTCTCTCAAATCGCTTGAAATTTTCGCACGAGATCAAATGCTACATGCTCAAGATGACATATAGATAGGTCCATACAATTTGATTTAACCAATTTCAACTTTTCAAAAAATCCAATTTTGACCTAAATTGCAAAATCCCCAAATTTCCTTCTTGCTGAATTTTTCGCTTTAATCCAAGTTTTTGATCGATTTTCATCAAACAAACTTCATAGACATGAAATTCCAAGTATTGCGCACATACAAGTATGTTCAAATCAAATTTCCCCCAAATTTGAAATTTTCCGAAAAATTACGAAAATACCCTTTTGGCTCAAATCGTAAAATAGCACTAATTGGAATTGTCTCTTGTCTCTTTCACAGATACACTATGCAAAGGGGAGGGCGAGGACGAGGTAGAGGTCGTGGTCGCATCGTAGGTGCTCTTAGGGGCAGAGGTCAGGTTCCTTTCGAGCCTAGACGGGAGGTTAGGAGACCAGACATGTTTGACACACCTCGGGCCGAGTTCCCGTACGAGGCCTACTTCAGCCATCTTGCAATATCGAGATGGGACGTCTACTTCACTTACGCCAGCTCGGAGCCTTTAGGATTCGGTAGAGGTTCGACACATTGCGGTGGACTCATCTCTTCACCGAGGATCTACCGGTATACCCGGAACTAGTGAGGTTGTTCTTCAAGCAACCTTACTTACACGAGGAGGCTCGAGGCCAAGGACATCCACTTAGACTTGTCCTCGGGAGCAGGGTCTTCCAGACTCAGATTCGCTTCTCTACCCGGACACCGGGCTGAGATCTTGCAGGTTCCTTACTATCCACAAGCAGTGTGTGTGGATACCTGCAGGAGCAGATCCGGACAGCCATCCGATGCCGTACGAGCTTCGCGAGATATGCTCTACGCTATGGGATAGCCGTCGATGCTTCACTCCGAGGACTAGCGGACGGATGACGGGTTTTGCACGGATTATCGGTCGCATAGTCGGCCGAAACATCATGCCGAAAGCCGGACATCACCATCGGGTCACGGTGATGGAGGCCTTAGTCATCTACCGCATCTACATGGGCTTCGAGATCGATCTCTCCTACATCATTCAGCAGGTCATGCTGGACTTAGTTCTCGCGGCCTAGCATGCGGAACCTTTGCTATGGGAGGCTACCGACCTTGATCTTCGGGCATTTCGGGCTGAGTTTCGAGGATACACCAGTGGACACTAGATCACGGGGATACCCTATTGGGACTCGGACCATTCGTCGGATGAGACTCGCAGCAGATCGAGAGATCTCCCGGTCCGGAGGGTGAGGATGATGATGAATCGAGGGATGAGGATCGGGGATCGAGAGGATGGAGGAGAGGATATCGGTCCCGATAGTGATGATCAGGCCGGAGATGATGCAGATATGCGCGAGGCTGAGCCCGTGCATCACGAGTTTCCTTCATCACACTTCGAGGTAGGTGGCCCTTCACATGCGGTTCCGGAGACTTCAGATCTTGGAGCACGAGATGAGATCGATGACTTCCATGCTAGAGAGAATGGAGGTCGACAGGAGCAGATGTACGAGAGGATGGAGTCACGACGGATAGGATAGAGCATCGGGTGACTCAGCTAGCGAGAGGAGTTCGGAGCATACAGAGATCGGAGCGGATCACCTAGATAGACTGTACCTTAGGATTTCCATTTATGCATTTCAGATGTAATCGTTGTAAAAACCTTTGAAATTAATGAAGTTCATTTTGTTTCTCTTTAATTATTGTATGTTATGCACCTTTCTTTTCCTTGCATTAGTGACATTTGTTCAAGTATAATTATGGTATGTTATTCGGAAATGTTCTGTTATGCCTCAAAGGTCAAGTTTCTAATTCAGTGTTCTATTATTCACTTCTAAGAGTAGAGGAGTCATTTCAGATCAATGACTCAGGAATGTTCAGTTGTTGTCTTTTGTGGTTAGGATCTCCTCGAACCTTGGGCTAAGATACCAATCAGTCACGCCCTCCCAGCCGGTACCCTATCTGGCATACCCGAGAGTGTGATCCACAGCCCGAAGATCAGGTATCGAGTGATCAACCTCCCACATAAACAATAACATAATCATGAACAATCATAACAAGAGTGCGGAAGATAAATCATAGATCCAATAAAGAAAGAATGAATCATAAATGAATCAGAATAATAGATATAATCAGAGTATCAAACAGATAAGTAAAGTGAGGCAAAAATCCCACTTTACAACTAGCGGAAAAGTAGCTCTAAAGAGAATAAACTAAATAAAATCTAATCCCAGTAGCTAGTACATTGGGTAACTAAATTGTTCTCCACTTTATAGACAACATCCTTGTAAGTGTAAATCTCATAAATAGCACAAGGACGCTTCCACTCAATGGTTGGACTAAGCATCGTACGGAGCATAACCACTCGCGGGATCTTCAGAGTAATTGTGGTAACCGCAATCACCTTCCCCGGAGATATGCCTCTTCGCCTTGCGCTTCTTCATAGGGACCGTCATAGTACTCGGTACACTGGAGGATAGTCTAACAACATTGTACAATAAAGGAATGAGTTTCAGAGAAACTCGGTAAGGCGATTAAAAATCCATAATAACATAAATGGCAGGATTCCAGAACAAACATAAATGCAATATGATATGAGACAAGCAATGAATGAATGAATGAATGAATCTAACTCTATGTATGCTGGTCTCTATTGGCAGACATGATTTAAGTCATAGCACCGTACTTCTTTAGGAAAGTCCACTCACATCCTCAACCATTTAAGATATCTTGGATTCTCTCATGGATCATTTCACCGGTCTTGAGCAGCCGATTGGTAATGGGTCCTTCATCCCTCAGGACAAACCTTGGCAGGGGGTTAAGTCAACACACTCTCTCACAACCATTTGGTATAAGTACTTGGCGCATGTCGGGGTAAAACCTAGCCAAATGCAAGTCTTCTACTTAGTTACATCAAGTCAGATCCAGATACGTCCATTCCTCGTTCCTGACGATCCTTTCCGGTATCCTTCACACTAGAGTCCTCATAGTCCTTGACTACGGACTCATCAACCCTATTGATCATCCACATATGGTAAACGGGAAGCTCTCACGTCCTCTCACGGGTTGGTTACCGGTCTTAAGCGCCCGTGAGCCCAAGTCTAACCATATGCAACCCTACCAATAAATGGCCCCCACAATGTGATTCCTGTCCTCTCACGGGTTGGTTACCGGTCTTGAGCGCCCATGAATCCCCATTGCTACCACGGGTCGTTCGGTCTCAATACCCCTCCGATTAGGGTCGACATAACAGGACATCCTAGCCAAACACTACTAGACAATCCTAGATATGTCATCCAACAGTTTAGGAAGGTGTCCAGAGGGCATCTCCGGAAACATCCCATAATATTCCCGTAGTAGTCCAAGAACAGAAGTGTCAAAAGGACACCTCTCCTTTCCAAACAAAGATGGAGGAGAAGAAGAGAGAGTAGACATACCTTTTGATGCAAAAAGAAGAGTTTCGACGAAGATCCGTCAAGAAAACACCAAGGATGCAAGAGAGATGACTTGCAGAGGTCTTTGGTTCGTTCCAGAGAGTTTGGAGGCAGCAAATACGAAGTGGACTCGAGATTGGACTTAAATAGAGCAAGAACAACCTAATTGCCAAAGACAGCACTCATTGGTCGAGTGGATTGGTCGACTGGTCCAGTCGACCAATCAGTCGACCAATGCTGACAGCAAGACCAAAACAGGGAATTGAAGGTCCAGATCAAATCCAATCCTAAAGGGGTTTTGCACACAAGTCAAGTGACTTACCTAATAGGTAGAAATGCCTTCAAACCAAGATAGAGAGCACTCCAAGTCCATCAACTAATCAGATCTTCATCAGGATTCAGTTTCCATAAATAGAACCTCATCATCAACTTTCATGGATTCAAAGCCAGACACCAAGTCCTCTACTGGGATGGCCCAAAGCTGACTTCTTACTTTACTTCGGGTCATCGGACCTACAAATAACAAGGTTTCCGGGTCAAGGTTAGGGCTGGGTTTTACATGTAAAATATGCATATTGTGAGTGGAATACTCATCTCCTAATCCAAATATATAACCTTTAATTGAGAGATCAGAGATCAAAACCAAAATAACCTAAATAAGCTTGAGAAAACATGTATAGACCATAAGAGGTAATTACAAAAGATAGGAGTCGAAACGGAGACAAAACAACGAAATTTTTTTGTCAGTAGTCCTTTGGTTGATGGGATCGACCAAGTAGATTCAGTATGAACAAAATACACTAATTTGGTCATAACTTCTTCGTTTGAAGTCCGATTACTCCGAAATTCGGAGGGAAACTCCACAACAACATACTATGACTATCTATGAAGATTGAATCATCTAGAAAGGTCAATAGAATATAAACAAAACTCATAATAGGCTCAACTATAAATCATCAAGGAAAGGCTAGAATGACTAGAATGAATGGAGATTCATTCAAAGGGACTACAGTAGATCAGCAATAAAAACTAATAAGAAACAAGTATAACACTGATGAGAATAGAAAACTACAGTAGGATAGATTATGCTATCAAAACTCAATCAAAATCAATGAAAATCAAGGAGATTCACCACATGGCTTCAAGGAATGCATAGAGTGAATGGGAATTCACTCTAAGACACAACGAGATTAGAGGTTGGTTAATTACAGCAATGTAATACCTTCCCTCATAATCACAATAAAAAGAGACAACAGTAAGAAGAAGAGATTAGAGATGAAAGAGGTAGTGATGTGTCTCAGTTATTATACTGATGCTGACTAAGCCCCTTCTGGTTCCCAAGACGATGAGTCCTACAAGAAAGGTTAGACGGGGGCCAGCTCGTATGCCGGGCAGCCACCTCTGATGGCTAAGTCAGATAGTGAATAAATTAACATCCCGTGCCCAAGCTACACAGGGTTATGTTCAGAATGTATTGGATGGTTACCTGTGGGGTGAGTCCTTGTTTAAATAGTGTATGTATTACCTTTTTCGGACTAGGCAAGTTTCCCAATGAGGGTTGTTATTTCTCCCTAGATTACATTCCATTGTCGTCCATCCCACTTTATCATCCTTGTAGTTAACCTTCTATTTAGGGCATTGTTGCCATGTAGGTCCAGCATAAATGACGCTCTTCTTTGGTCAATCGGTAAAGGTCCCAACTAAATGTGTGAAATCCAGCCCTATCCTAACCCTGACCCTGACCCGGAACCTTTGATGTTTGTAGGTCCGAAGACCCAGAGTGGATGAAGGAGAGATTTGTGGGTCCTCTTAGTTGAAGACTTGGTGTATGATTCCGAGCCCATGGACATTAACGGTGATGCCCCTTACTTGGATACACTGTCAGTGTTCAGTGAGAAACTGACCTAGAAGAGGGGAAGATTAGTTGAAGTACTTGATGCACTTCCGGACTTGTTTTAGAGGTATTTCTCTGATCTAGACTTGTTGATTGACTTGTAGGAGAAAACCCACTTGAATTTGAGTTGTTCTAGCCTTTCATTTCCCTGGATCAAGCTTGCTGTCCAAGCTTGGTCGACTGGGCTAGTTGACCAAGCCTGTCGGCCAAAGGATTCCCAAATCCAAGAATTTGATGCTTTTTGAATATTCTCTTCTCTACTTAAGTGAGCCTTGTGACTTGAACCTTATTTTACTCATTTAGCTTCCTGAGAACGAGGGTAGAGCTTCCCAAGACATTCTCTTGGTAGTGGTGAAGGAATATTGCATCAATCATTGCCAATCATTGTCTCTTATCCCCAATATCATCTCTAAGGTATGATTTCTCTCTCTTACTCTCTATTCTACTCTAATCCCTTCTCTTACTTGCTGTTGTAACCATGAAGTTGGTGCTGCAACCTTGCAACCACCACTTCATGTATTCATTCCTTGCTATAGCTTATACCCCTTCCATTTCTACCTATGCTATGCTCTCATTTTGATTATAGTCTATACATTTCTATGATTCTCTTCTTAGCAACTTGTATTCTTGTCCTAAACTGAATTGTAAAGCATGCTAAGTTTAATTTTAAGCTAGCATTTGATTGTAATCTATTGCTTAACACTTTCCCTAGCTGATTCCCTAATTTCCCTTGCAATTGCATTTGATTTCATTTGAAAACTATGATTCTAGTATATAGAACCTAGGGTTTCAATTTGAGGATTCCTATTTAGACCATTGGATTATGCTAATTACTTGCTAGATAGCTTTCTTATACTATTACTAACAATCCCTCCAAATTTTGGAGTGATCAGAGCTCTGGAAGATAGGTTTCGGATCAAAATTCACTATTCAGCACCACACTGTTCACTTGGTCGATTGGGTCAGTCGACCAAGTCAGTCAACCAATTGATTGCTGAATTGTGTAATTTCCCGATTTGATCCGTTCGACCTCCAATTTTCCCGATTTCTTCTCTAATATTTCATCTATGTTTATCTAGGGTCTGAATACTATCTTTGGATCATTCTCTTGTGATCATTGGATTGTCTTCACCTCGACTCAAGGTAAGGACGGTTATCACCATGAATGCATAGACTATGTGATTCTTACATTGATGTTGACAACTTAGTAGGCTTAGCTTCTTTGTTGTATTTGAACATCATATGACTGCTGTATATACTTTAGGACAGTAGTACCATGTTTATATACTCTTGCTTATCATGACTATTCATTCTTGTCAATTACATATATGATTGATCATGTGATGGTATGACTTATCTTTCAATATGATGAAGTATCATTTATGTACGATATGATGAAACTGAGAATGTGATTGGATAAGTATAATTTGGAATTGGGGAATGTCCTTTCGACATTTCTGTCCTTGGACATCGGAGGGAATAGTATGGGATGTTTCCGAAGAAGCCCATTGATGCTTTCCTGGATTATTGGATGTCATATATAGGACTTGTCTATAGGTGTTGGCTAGGACATCCTTGTCGTATCAGACCAGAATTGGAAGGGTATTGAGACCGAACGACCAGTGGTAGTAATGTGGGTTTATGGGCGCTCAAGAATGGTAACCAATCTGTGAGAGGACATAGATCACATTACGAATACTCATTGAGGCAATTTATTGGTAGAGTTGCAAATAGCTAGACTTGGGCTCAAGATGCTCAAGACCGGTAACCAACCCGTGAGAGGATGTGAGAGCTTCCCGTTTACTATTTGTGGATGACCAATAGGGTTGATGAGTCCGTAGTCCGAGTTGGTTATAGCCATAGGGGAAGTATCCGGATCTGACATGATACGATTGAGTAGATGAATTTCATTGGGCTAGGCTTTACCGTGACATGCGCCAATACTTATACCAATGGTGATGTGAGAGAGCAGTGACTTAAACCCCAGCCATGGATTGTCCCAAGGGATGCAGGACCCAATTACCATCGGAGAACCCAAGATACAGGAATGGTTGAAGGAAGAGTGATTTGAGACCTACCCAAAGAAGTATGGTGCTATGACTTAAAGCATGTCTACCATAGAGACTAGCTTGTATAGGGTTAGAATCATAATTGCATCATCTGTTTCATATCATCTTGCATCATGTTATGTTTTGTATCATGTGACGTATGTATTATGGAATAACTGCCTTGTTGAGTTCTTTAGAACTCATTCAAAAGGATTATTCTACAGGTACGAAAGGATTTGATGGCACCTACTCAGAGACTAACCCAGATGAGGCATACTACCCTCAAGGTACTGGCTACCATGAAGATTATTGTGAAGATACTGAGGGTGATTATGCTTCGTACCAGGATTAGTTTGACATTGGTGTGCGAGCGGCCGTGCTTGGTCTCATATGTTTATACTTACAAAGACATTTTGTATAAGACCGAGGAAACAATTGTTTATATTTTTATCCTGTTATGTCTCATTTTAAGACTTGGATTTGTAACCTTAACTTTGATTTGATCTACTTTCCGCTGCTACTGAGGGAGTGATTTCCGCTCACTCTCTTCCCTTGGATTATATACATTGGTATTATTTATTTCCATGCTCTGATTATATTACTTCTTATCCTTATCATGATTTCATTGTTTATATGTTATGACTTTGATTATATTTCTGTTCATGTTTATGTTATCGTGTATGTGAGAGGCATGGTTGGTCGATACTTGATCCTTGGGGCTGTGGATCACATACCTGGGTATGCCAGGTAGGGTATCGGCTGAGTGGATGTGTCTGGTTTAGCCCCACCAGGGTCCAAAGCCGGTCGGGTAGAAAACCACCAATATCACTGGCCCCCTGTCCCTTATGATGGATGCATTGTGTGGGATAGCATTTGGGATACGCTTGATGGATTCATTTATTATTCTCGCTTGAAGAGATTATCCGTTATGTAATGGCTTCCTCAAAGATCGCGCCCAGTCCTGTGTTGCCACATCAAATGGCAGAGTTAATGGTCATTATGGTCGCCTCGGGAAGGCCAAGCATCTCTTCCTTTGAACCTTTGATCTCGCTGTGTCGCGACCGTTTGATCAAGATCAATAACACCTCTTCCGGTAGTATAAATACCCCTTTCCTTCTTTGTTTCGATCCATTGCTTTCATCGCTCTCAACCAAGACTTGCTCCCGACTAGCTTTTCGAGTTCCCTGATCTTTCACTAGTAAGTTCTTTCTCTCGATTATGATGCCAAAGAAGGGTTTGAGAGGTTTTAGGTTTCAACCTCATGTTCCCATCCCGACTCACCATGAGAAAAAACATAGTCGTGATGAGGTTACGTGAGTGAGGGTGATAGTGATCAAACGAAGGGTGTCAATCTTGTTGGGGATCGTCTAAGGGATTTGCGCGAGCAAACTTTGGAAGATGAGTATACCCATGTCTCGGGTGAGAGTTCCCCTGATGATGACCTTAGGGTTTATAATGAAATAATTGAGATGACTCGTACCCTGGGTCCTGTCCTGACTAAAGAACCCCGAGTTGAGGAGGTCCTTGGTGAGGTGTCTCGGGATGCTTCCGAGTCTGCTACTCCTTCTGCCCAAAGTGTTCTGTGGCTGGAATCAATGGCTACTTCTTGTGATCCTCCCGCGTCAACTTCCTGGGCCACCCTTCCTAGGTCGAGGGGCCCTCCTCTCTGCCTTTTCAACGTCTGAGTGGTTTTAGGGTGCCATTCCTTGTAAGATAGAAAGAAAGAAATTAGATGATAGAGCTTTCGCATTGGCCAAGTTGCAGCCCCGAACCCCTTCACATGTAGATTTTGTTAAGAGTACATCGGGACCCAAATTTTACCCTTGTTCACTTTCTTCATCCGATCTAGATCAGTTTCTTTCTAGTTTCAACATTCCCAATGGATATGTAGTTGTTCTCCTGAGAGATTCTGAAAGGGTGGTTAGTCCCCCGAGTGGTTTTTATCCTTTGTATTATGATGCTTTCATCAGGGGGCTTTGTCTCCCTTTGCACGATCTCTTCATTGAAATACTGAACCACTATGCCATCAGCTCTGTCTACTTGAGCTCGAACAGTTGGCGCAATGTTATCGGCTTCGTTGGTTTTTGTCACAACTTTGATGTCGTCCTGACCTTCCGATTGTTCTATTATTACTATTCTTTGCAACCTCATACCCAGCGGGGTTGGTTTTACTTGGCGAAGAGGGCGTCAACTTCCCTTGAATTTTAGGGAAATTTTATTGAAAAAGACACTATCCCGTCCACAACCAAAAGTGGAGGGAATTTTTCTTATTCTTTAGTCCCCCTTCCCCCGAGCCTTTCCTTACGGATTTCTAGGAGAGGTCGAAGAAGGAGATTGATCTTCTGAATACCCCATTTGGTTTGGATCCCAAGGAGTAGGATGTAGTCGGGAAGATCAACCGGGTTAAGGGGGATGAGTAGGCAGTTCATGGTTATTCCATGGAATATGAGTCTATCCTCTAGTTGTGGGGTTTTTCTCCGGGTGAGCTTTTGTTTTGATTGATTTGACAATGTATTTTGTGTTCTGACTTGATTAATTTTCTCTGTTGTGCGATGTCCACAGATGTCCCGACGAATGGTCTCCTGGCCATGGTGACATGGTCCATGGCCCTTGCTTGGAGGAGGAAGCCTCCTTCCAAGACGAAGCCTTCTGCTTCGGATGCTGTAGCAGTCAAGTCTCCTGCAGTTGTGGATTTGTGAAACCTAGCCCTAACCTTGACCCGGAAACCCTGTTTTTTGTAGGTCCGACAACCCGAAGTAAGGCAAGAAGTCAGCTTTGGGCCATTTCTGTAGAAGACTTGGTGGCTGGATTGAATTCCATGAGTGTTGATGTCAGTGTTCCATTTATGGAAACTGCACCCTGATGAGGATCGGATTAGTTGATGGACTTGGAGTGCTCTCTATGTTGGTTCGAAGGCATTTCTACCTACTAGGTAAGTCACTTTAGGTGTGTGCAAAACCCCATTATGTTTGGACTTGATCTGAGCCTTCAATTCCTTGTTTTGGTCTTGCTGTCTTGATTGGTCGACTGGACCAGTCGACCAATCCAATCGACCAATTGGTTCTGTTTTTGCTAATTAGGTCGTGGCTACTCTATTTAAATCTAATCTCGGGATTTCTCCGCCTCATCTGCCTCCTAATACTCTGGAACAAGTTAGAACTCCATTCTAATCAATTCCCTTGCATCCTTGGTTGATATCTCGTAAGAACTGAAGTAATCTTCATCCTCCCGCATCAAAGGTATGTCTATACTCTCTTTCTCTTCTCTATCTCTGAATTTCTTTTCTTTAATATTGTTCTTGATTGAGATCAGGAAGAAGATGCTGCATTCTTGCAACCATCTATTCCATGATCTCATTCTATTCCTTAAGATTTATGATCATCGTCATGATCTCAACCCTAGCCGAATTAACCCTTGAAACCCTAACCCTTGTATGATTTTTCTGGAAACCTTTTGTAACCTCCCATGTGAGGGAAACCTCAAGGGCAATATTTATGCTAATCCAAATTTGATCTTTCTATGGTTTTTCTTGTTGTTATTGGCCAATCATTAATTCCCTTTCATCCTCTGATCCCAACCTTTTCATGGGAGCCATAAAGGTTGAAACCCTAGTTTCTTGAGTCAAATCAAGAACCCATATTTTGATCATGTTAATATCCAATCAATGTGTTTTCTATAATTGTAACCTATCATCCTCTAGTTCTTTATCCTTGATCATACCAATGTTTTCTCCATGATCCATGATTTACCTAATTAGGGTAACTTTTTGGTTCCTAATCTATAACTTGAAAACTTGATTCAATTAGTGTCTTGATCCTCTATATACTAGTATGCTTCCATTATAGTTTCCCCCTTATTTTGTACCCTTTTGAACCACCAAATTTGGTTCTATTTTCCCCAAATTCGGATTCTTGTAAGCTACTGTCTCGGTTGGTCGACTGGGGCAGTAGACCAATCCAATCGACCAATGAGTACAGCATCCTCATTCTTGGTCTGTTTTGATTATTCTGATATCTTTCCTTCTAGGTATCTTTCCTAACATGTTGTATACACTTGTTTAAGACTTTCTTCTCAGGTTTAGTCAAGTTCTTACTTGATTCCCTAAGATTCCTCTGCAAGTTATAAGGTAAGGACAGTTATTCCTTAATTACATAGATCGCATACTCTCTGGTTTCTACCTTATGAAACTATGAGTTTGTTTACTGTTCTTATAGTTTATATCTTTGATGTACTACTGTAACTACAGTAGTACTTCACTTATATTTTCTTTTTATTACTTAAGCTTATATGAATTGCTTATTACTATATTGTTTAACGACTAGCTTATGCTTTTACATTCTCTTTTATATAATGAATTGTTGGTTATGTATGACATGACTGATTTGAGAATGTGTTTGACTAGGTATGGTTTGGGATTGGGAAGTTTCCTTTTGACACTTCTGTCCTTCGACATTATCGGAAATAGTATGGGATGTTTCCGGGGTTGCCCATCGACGCTTTCCCGAATCATTGGTTATCATACCTAGGGCTGTCTAGCAGTGTTTGGCTAGGATGTCCCTGTTATATCAGACCCGAATCGGGAGGGTATTGAGACCGAATGACCCATGGTAGCAATGTGATTCATGGGGGCTTAAGACCGGTAACCAACTTGTGAGAGGACGAGAATCATATTGTGGGGGCCATTTATTGGAGGGTTGCATATGGCTAGACTTGGGCTCATGGGCGCTCAAGATCGGTGAGTTATATCTGTGAGAGGACATGAGAGCTTCCCGCTTACCATATGTGGATAACCAATAGGGTTGATGAGTCCGTATTTGAGAGAGTCGGATACGCTGACTCTAGTGTGAAGGATACCGGAAAGGATCCCGAGAGGGGAGGAATGGAAGTATCTGGATCTGAGTTGATGTAACTGAGTAGATGATTTGCATTGGGCTAGGCTTTTACCCTGACATGCGCCAGTACTTAGACCAAATGGTGATGTGAGAGAGAGGTGACTTAACCCCAGCCATGGAATGTCTGAGAGGGATGCCGGACCCACTACCAACAGGAGCCGTACGCGTGACCTACCCAAAGAAGTATGTTGCTATGACTTAAAGCATGTCTGCCAATAGAGACCAGCATACATAGAGTTAGGTGCATACATACATTATCTGTTTCATACTGCATTGCATCTTGTTATGATTCTGCCACATGTTATTTATGTTGTTAATGGATTAACTACCTTACTGAGTTTCGAATACTGAGTTTCTTCGAAACTCATTCATTTTTGTACATTGTTTTGTTAGAGTATTCTACAGGTACTGACTACTATGAAGAACAATACAATGAAGCGCAAGCCGAAGAAGCGTACTACACGCAAGGTGTTGGTGACAATCAAGATTACTTTGATGATCCCTTAGGCGTTCATATTCCGTACTACGATTAGAGGCAACGTGGAATTGGAACATCTCAATTGGATTGATGAAGTCCACTATTTTGAAGATGTCATCTTTAGAATAGAAGACTCTTAGCTTAGTTATCTTTCTTATTTTCTTTTGTTTTAGTTGTTATTCCTTTTAGACTTATACTACGTTTCGCTGTATTTGTGGAGTGAGTTTCTGCCGCTCTCTATTTCTTTTGATATCTTCGGATATCTGGTATCATTTTCCGCACTCTGATTATATTGATTATTCATTTCTTGATTTGAATCTTTGTTTATAATATTTAAACCTTGATTATTTCCTGTTTATGATTATGTTATTGTATATGTGGGAGGATGATTTCCTCGATACTTGATCTTCAGGGTTGTGGATCACACTCCCGGGTATGCCAGTTAGGGTCCCGGCTGGGGGGATGTGACAGGATCAGTGTCACATCCACCCAGCCGATACCCTACCTGGCATACCTGAGTGTGTGATCCACAGCCCCGAAGATCAAGTATTGAGGTAATCAACCTCCCATATAGACAATACATAATCATGAACATAAATAATCAATATGTAAAGTATAAATGAGAGATCCAAATAAAGAAGGAATAAAGTCAAATATCATCAGAGTACGAAAGGTAACAATAATGTCAAAATCATAAAGTAAAGTGAGGCAGAAATCTCACTTTACCAACAGCGGAAAAGTAGTTCCAAAAGAAAGGAAAAGAGATCAAAACTAATCCCAATAACAAGTACAATGAGTAACTAAATCGTTCTTAATCTTATAGAGAACATCTCTATAAGTATAAATCTCAAAAATGACGCAAGGGCGTTTCCACTCTATCGTCGAACTAAGCATTGTACGCAGCATAAAAGTGATTTTTGACCTATGGATTATTGTTTTATGACTAAATGGATGTATTTAAGCATGATTTAAATTTTCAAATCATTTGGACTTGTGGATTATGATGAAACTTCGAAATTCGGTGATTTTGATGTTTTCGGTTTTTGCAGAATGGTTACTTTGAGAAGTGGACGTGGTGGATCCAGTAGCAATGGTCATGGTGAGATACCTAATGATGGTTTTGATCAGCAGACCCATACCGGTGATTAGGGTACCCATGACATACCCATTGCCCCGAAAATCGGCAGTTTCCGCGATATTGCCAACATAATGGGCAATATGATGCAGCAACAAGCAGCCTAGTTCAATCAGATGCTGGTGGGTTTCATGGCCTTGCACAATGAGAATCGTGTTGGTACTAACGGGATTCCTCATGCTGTGGTCTCAAATGCAGAAAGGTTGGCCGGAACTCCTCATACATGTTTGATGGAGAGTTTCCTGAAGCTGCAAGTGCCCACCTTCACCGGAGTGTCCAAAGATGCCATGTTTCCTAACAATTGGCTTCGTGAGTTGGAGAAGGCTTTCTGACATCTGCAATGTTCTGAAGCCCAAAAGATTCTGTTTGCTGAGCAGAAGTTGCATCATGAAGCTGATGCTTGGTAGATCTCCACTCGGCCTATTTTGGAAGGTTTGCATGCAGGCGTCGTAACATGTGATTTGTTCAAGGAAGCTTTTTGCAAGAACTACTTCCCAGAAGCAGTGAAAGATGTAAAGGAGGCTGAATTTATGGCTCTTACGCGGGGATCTCTGTTTGTGTTGGAGTACCAACAAAAGTTTGAGGAGCTTCACTTCCTTGCTCCAGACTCCTTGAAGCTTGACATCGCCAAGGTGAAGAAGTTCTTTAAAGGACTGCGTCCTGCCATTAAAGCATATCTCACTATCCCGCCTATAGAGAGCTATGCTTAGGTGGTGCAAAACTCGAAGAAGTTGGAAGAAATTGAGAAGGAGAGTGCACGTGTGCAAAGGCCCTGGCAGTCAAGGAATCCTGGTTTGGTGGATCGTAATGATCAGTGCTTTGTGAGACCTACACCCTACCCCACTCCTGCTTTCCAGCCTAGGAGTGTAGGTCAGAGCCCTGGTTTTCAGTAGCCCAGCCAGTATAGACAGTATGGCGGGAATCGACCACCGATGAATGCGAATGTTAGGCATGTGAATGCAAATCCTAGGCCCTTGGTTTAGAAGCCCCCGGTTGCAGCTATTCCAGTGGGACCTAGCAATCCTGTTTGCTTTTTCTGTAAGTAGGCTGGTCATTTTGCTTGTGCCTATCCGAAGAGGCCTGTTCAGCAGTCTGCTCCTCCCTCCGATAGAGTGTTCAGTATTTCCGGTATGATCAGGATGCAAGCCATGATGTGATTACAGGTACATTATTAGTCGCTTCTATTCCTGCATTTGTCTTATTAGATACGGGTGCATCACATTCGTTCATATCATTTGCATTCATCAAGAAGACTGACCTAACGCCTGAGAAATTATCTAGTTGTTTATTGATTAGTACACCTACTGGTCCTACCGTGAAACTAGATAAGGGGTTAGTTAAATGTCCTGTGTTGATTGGTGAGAAGAACCTGGAAGCCAATTTGGTACTTCTCGATATGAATGACTTTGATATTATTTTGGGAATTGATTGGTTGATAGCTCACAAGGATGTATTCCTTTGTTCTTCGAGAAGAATTCAGTTTCAGATCTGTGGAAGTCCAGTCTTTGAATTTCAAGGCGAGAGAAGAAGGATTGGTAAGAAGACCATGTCAGCACTGATGCAAGTCTACGTGTTAGTGGATGATGCTTCATCTGAAGGCAAGGTTAAAGTAGAGAAGAGAGTTGACGAAGTCAAGATTGTCTGCAATTTTGTTGATGTCTTCCTAATGATCTATCGGGAGTGCCTCCAGATAGGGATGTTGAGTTTTCTATTGATCTCGTCTTTTGTGCCTCCAAACTTCCTAGAACAAACCAGAGCTCTCCCAAGTCATCTCCTTTGCAACCTTGGTGGTTTTCTTGTTGGATCTTCGTCATTTCTCTGGCTTTTGCATCACAAGGTTTGTGATCATCCTCCTCTCTTCTCCATCTTTGGTTTTCTGTAGTTTTTGTTTCCTTTTCTGACTGAGAACAGTGGGGTTGATGTTGCATCTCTGTTGCAACCATCACTCTACTCATCTCTCTACCTTTTCCTAAGGATTTAAGGCTTGATGGATGATCTTAATCAAGAACATCACTTGCTTTTGAAGGAATCCATGTCTTCATCTTCTTTCTCTTTTTGGATTCAAAGTTCTTCAACCTTAGATCTGTTTTTCTAGAAGTTCTCAATCAGATTAGTAATCTATCATTCTTTAGTTTCCCTTCCATGAATTTGCCATGATTTCTCCAAGAACCCTGACTGACCTATTTATGGTAAGTTTTATTTCCTATTCTGTGACTTTAGGACTTGATGTTGTTAGGGTTTTGAAGTTCTCTTTAGACCAATACACTGTTATAGCATTTCCTTCTTGTTTGGTAGCAATTCAAATCACAAAATTCGGATTTCGGATAAAAAATCTCTGATTTTGTCTATCACTGACTCGGTTGGTCGACTGATTGGTCGACTAAGTCAGTAGACCAATCAGTCGACCAATGAAGACAGTAGCCTCTGTTTGGGTTTATTTTTGGTTGATTTGATTCCTATCCTTTAGAGATCTTTCCTAATAAGGTATGTACTGTGACATCCAACCCAAACCTAACCAAGACACCCTATTTGTTTTGGGATAAAGAAAGACTTGTTTGATATTAGACCTTAAAGTTGGACCTTGATTTTAGTGTTATTATCTTTGAAAGCCTTAAGAAGTCATGCCAGACCCTTCCTTTAGGGTAGACTTGTAATATCTGGCCTTATCCTAACCTTGACCCAGCCTGGAATCTGCTATGTTTGTAGGTCCAAAGACCCATGGGGGAAAAAGAGACTTGTGGACCCTTTTGTTTGATGATTTGGTGTCGAAACCCAAGCCCATAGACATTGACGATGATGCCCCTCACTTGAGAGCATTGTCAGTGTTAGTTTTGAATCTGCGCACCGAAGAGGGGTGAATTAGTTGAAATACATAATGAACTCCTGTGCTCAATCCGAATATATTTCCCGAAACTAGACTTCTTGATGGACTTATAGGAGAAAACCCCACTCAATTCGACCCCATATAGCTCTCCAAATCCCTATCCGAAGTAGCTGAACTATGTCTGGCAAATCCTGCTTGCGCATCGAAGAAGATGAGCTTATTTGGTGGATCTAATGAACTCCCATGCTTGATACAAAAGTATTTCTGGAAACTATACTTTTTTATTGACTTGTAGGAGAAAACCTCACTCAATTTGACCCTGTATATCCCTCCGAATCCTTGTTCGAAGTTGCTGAACTATTTCTGGATTTTCTGCTGAAACCTGTTACCTGTTTTGGTTGATGCCATCAACCAAGGACCATCGACCAAAGTTGCCCAGAATCGAGAAAAAGATGCTTTTTGGATATTCCTTCCTCTATTTAAGTGAAACCTTGAACCTAGAACGATATTTTACTCATTTCAACATCTGAGAACGTGGGAAAGCTCCTCTTAGGCTCCACCTTGGCTTGGGTGATGATCTTCTACAAGAATCATTGTCTCTCTTCTCCAACTATCATCTTCCAAGGTATGATTCTATCTCTTGCTCTCTATCCTACCCACTTCTCTTCTTCTTTTTACTGATGAGACCATGGCCAAGGTGCTGCAACCTTGCAAACACCTTGCCATGAATGTCTCTTCCCATTTATACTTGCTTTCCCTTCATTCTTGCTATGCCTCACTTGCATCTTGATCCTTACATATGCATTACCATGATTCTTTGTTTAAGAACTTGATTTCTTATACTAAACTAAGATGTGGAGTATGATTAGTCTAATCTCTGGCTTGCAAATGATTGTAATCATGTTCCTAACCTATTCCCCAACTAATTCTCTAGCTTCCCTTTCAATTACATCAATTTCTCATGAATGCTAGGATTCTTGTCTTTAGAACATAGGACCTCAATTTGGGGGTTTTCATTTGGACCATTGGATTGTGATAATACTTGCTAGGTAGTGTTCTTACATTGTTATGAGTCATCCCTCCAAGTTTCGGATCGATCCGAACCCCGGTAGACCCATTTCGGACCAAAATCCCCAAAACCCACTATTCTGTCCCAAAGACATTTTGGTCGATCCTCTTTGGTCGATGCCATCAACCAAAGACCATCGACCAAAGTTGTTGCTGACAGCAACCTTGCTCCATTTTGACCCGTTCGACCTCCGATTTTCCCGATTTCTTTTCTAACCTTTCATTTATGTTTGTCTAGGGTCTTATTACCATCTTTGGATCATTCTTTTGAGATTGTTAGATTATCATCATCGCGACTTAAGGTAAGGACGGTTGTTACCATAACTACATAGATTATGTGATTCTTGCTTCTATGTTAGAGACTTAGTAGATTTACCTTCTTTATCGTATTTCCTACAGTATATGACTGTTATTAGTACTTCAAGTATAGTAGTGCCATGTTTACATATTCTTTTGTTATCATGATTATGTATTCTTAATAAATTCATATGTAACTGATCATGTTATGATATGTATCTTTCTATATGATGAAATGTCCTTTATGTATGATATGATGGAATTGAGAATGTGATTGAATAGGTATGATTTCGGGTTGGGGAATGTCCTATTGACATTTCTGTCTTTGGACATCGGAGGGAATAGTATGGGATGTTCTTTGAAGATGCCCATCGACGCTTTTCCGAATAATTGGATGACATATATAGGACTTGTCTAGATGTATGGCTAGGATGATCCTGTCGTATCAGACCCGAATCAGAAGGGCATTGAGACCGAACGACCCGTGGTAGTGTATGGTTTGATGGGCGCTCTAGGCCGGTAACCAATCCGGTAGGGGACATAAACCATGCTACGGATACTCGAAAGGGGCCATTTATTGGTAGGGTTGCAAATAGCTAGACTTGGGCTCACGGGTGCTCAAGACCGGTAACCAATCCGTGAGAGGACGTGAGAGCTTCCCGTTTACTATTTGTGGATGACCAATAGGGTTGATGAGTTCGTAATCTGGGATTACGCTGACTCTAGTGTGAAGGATACCGGAAAGGATTGCCAGGGGTGAGGAATGGACGTATCTGGATCTGACTTGATACGACTGAGTAGATGACTTGCATTGGGCTAGGCTTTTCTGTGACATGCGCCAGTACTTATACCAAACGGTGATGTGAGAGAGCGGTGACCGATTCCCCTACCATGGTTTTTGAGATGACTTTACCTAATTTCCCTGGCAGACCCAAGATATCTTGTATGCTTGAGGGGGAGTGACTGACAACCCAAAGAAGTATGGTGCTATGACTTAAAGCATGTCTACCATAGAGACTAGCATACATAGAATTAGAATCATAATTGCATCATGTGTTTCATATCATATTGCATCATGCTATGTTTTGTATCATGTATCTATGTTATTGTGGAATAACCTGCCTTGCTGAGTTCTTTTGAACTCACTCCTTTTTGCAACATTTTGTTAGACTCTACTGCAGGTGCTACTACTATTGACTATGATGGTCAACACTATGAAGACTAAGTTGATGACCCGTACCCCACTGGTCACGGTGTACAAGTTGATAAAGACTAGTAGCCCGAGATTGGGACTTATCTGGAGCAGTTCGGCCTTTGCACTTGTGTGCTCGTGTTGGGATATCGTCCCATTTTCTTTTTAACCTTTTAGTTAATTTGTTGAGACCGTAGTTTAGTCTGTTCCCTTGTCATGTTGGGAACCGGTTGTAACCCTTAATTTTAGTCGATCTACCTTCCGCTATTATTATACGACAGGTTTTCCCCTCCTTTTCACACCTCGACTATTTGTCCTATTTGTATCATTTCTGCACTCTGATATTATTTGTGAAACCTTCTGAGATCTTTTCTACCATAGAGACTAGCATACATAGAATTAGAATCATAATTGCATCATGTGTTTCATATCATATTGCATCATGCTATGTTTTGTATCATGTATCTATGTTATTGTGGAATAACCTGCCTTGCTGAGTTCTTTTGAACTCACTCCTTTTTGCAACATTTTGTTAGACTCTACTGCAGGTACTACTACTATTGACTATGATGGTCAACACTATGAAGACTAAGTTGATGACCCGTACCCCACTGGTCACGGTGTACAAGTTGATAAAGACTAGTAGCCCGAGATTGGGACTTATCTGGAGCAATTCGGCCTTTGCACTTGTGTGCTAGTGTTGGGATATCGTCCCATTTTCTTTTTAACCTTTTAGTTAATTTGTTGAGACCGTAGTTTAGTCTGTTCCCTTGTCATGTTGGGAACCGGTTGTAACCCTTAATTTTAGTCGATCTACCTTCCGCTATTATTATACGACAGGTTTTCCCCTCCTTTTCACACCTCGACTATTTGTCCTATTTGTATCATTTCCGCACTTTGATATTATTTGTGAAACCTTCTGAGATCTTTTCTAGACTTTTATTATTAAATTATTTGAATACAAGGAATTATTCTTGCTTTTGATTATATTATTGTGCTAAGTGGCTATGATCATTCCTAAACTTGATCGGCGGGACCGTGATTCACTCCCCGGGTAATCCAGATAGGGTACCCCCTTGGTGGATTTAGGGCGGGATATGACATGTACATTGTCTAGGATCCCCTTCCAAGTTTAGTAAAGATCTTCCTTGATTCTTGGGATTCTTTGCGAATTATTTAAGGTAAGGATAGTTATTTCTTTAATTACATAGGTTGCATGATCTAGTTTCCATATTTGAATCTTTCTGATATATTTCCATAAATAGATTCTTATAGTGATGTACTACTGATGCAACTACTCTAATTACAGTAGCATTACTTGTTTACATTATTAGTTTATGTATGACTTTACTTGCCAATTATATATGAGTTGGATCATGTTCTTGATTACTTTCCATATGGGGAGTTACTATACTTGTGATATGAATGATTGGTGATTGTGACTATTTAAGTATGGTTTGGGAAGGAGAGGTGTTCTCTTGACACTTCTATCCTTGGACATCAATGGGAATATTATGGGATGTTTCCGGAGATGCCCTTTGACACCTTCCTGAACTGTTGGTTGTCATACTTAGGACTATCTAGCAGTGTTTGGCTAGGATGTCCCTGTTAGATCAGACCCTAGTCGGAGGGGTATTGAGACCGAACAACCCGTGGTAGCAATGGGGATTCATGGGCGCTCAAGACCGGTAACCAACCCGTGAGAGGACAGGAATCACATTGTGGGGGCCATTCATTGGTAGGGTTGCATATGGATAGACTTTGGTTCATGGGTGTTCAAGATCGGTAACCAACCCTTGAGGGGACGTGAGAGCTTCCCGTTTACCATATGTGGATAACCAATAGGGTTGATGAGTCTGTAGTCAGGGACTATGAGGACTCTAGTGTGAAGGATACTGGAAAGCATTGCTAGGGGCGAGGAATGGACGTATCTGGATCTGAGTTGATGTAACTAAGTGGAAGACTCGCATTTGGCTAGGCTTTAACCCTGACATGCGCCAGTACTTAGACCAATGGTGATGTGAGAGAGCGGTGACCTTTACCCCCAACCATGGATTTTCCCGAGGGATGAATGACCCATTACCAACCGGCATTGTGAGATGAGACCCTCCTAAAGAAGTACGGTGCTATGACTTAAAGCATGTCTGCCAATAGAGACCAGCATACATAGAGTTAGATTCATACATTCATTGTTTGTCTCATACCATATTGCATTCATGTTTTGCTTTGGAATCCTGCCATTTATGTTGTTATGGATTTAACTGCCTTACTGGGTTTCTTTTGAAACTCACTCATTTTGTACTATGTCTTGTTAGATTTCTCTACAGGCTCAGAATATTATGACTGCTTGTATGAAGAAGCGTAAGGAGAGGAGACATATTTCCAAGAAGGTGATTGCGGTTACGATGATTACCTTGAAGATTCCTCGGGTGGTCATGCTGCATACAATGCTTAGTCCATCGATAGAATGGAAGCGCCCTTGTGCTATTTTTGAGATTTACACTTATAGAGATGTTCTCTATAATATTGATAATGATTTTGTTACTCATTGCACTTGTTATTGGGATTAGTTTTAATCTCTTTCCTTTTCTTTCTGAAATACTATTCCGCTCTGATTGGTAGAGTGAGTTTCCGCCTCACTTTACTTTATGATTTTGACATTATTGTTACCTTTCGTACTCTGATGATATATGATTTATTTCCTTCCTTATTTTGATCTCTCATTTATATTTTGCACATTGATTATTTATGTTCTTGATTATGTTATTGCTTATGTCCCACCGGAGAACCCAAAACCGGAGAGAGTGGTGACCAAAACCCCATATATGGAATGTCCCACCGGAGAACCCAAGATACCGAGATGGTTGAGGGAGAGTTATTTGAGACCTACCTAGAGGAGTATGGTGCTATGACTTAAAGCATGTTTGCCACTAGAGAACAACATTCATAGAGTTAGAAGCATACTTGCATGACTATCTCATATCATATTGCATCTTGTATGTTTTGCTATCATGTTATATGTATAATTGTTGAATAAACTGCCTTGCTGAGTTCTTTCAAATTCATCCTCTTTGGAACTATGTTATTAGATCTTTCTACAGGTACTGATGACCATGAGGGCCAATACTACGAAGCCCAAGTGGATGACTCATACTATACCCAAAGTACTGGTAGTTATGAATACGACTGTGAAGACTACCAGTATGAAGTTGGAGCTTATCAAGATTAGTCCGACTCTAGGACTAGTGTGTCAGCGATGGGACATCAAATCTTTTACTTTTAGACATACTATTTATATATTTGAAGAGACATTAGTTTAGACTTAGTTTATTTCTTTTCCTCACATTTTGGAATCGGTTGTAATTTCCTTTTAAGTTTTGAGCTACTTTTCCGCTACTATTGTAGAGTGATTTTCAGCTACACTCTACATTTGATTTATTCTTTTGGTATCATTTTTCGCACTCTAATTGAATTGTAATCTCTCTTGAATCTTTACTTGATTATTCATTTATAATACTTAAACATTGATTTAGTCCTGTTCTAGATTGTATTATTGTGAATGTGGGAGGTTGATTTCCTTGAACTCATCTTGGGGCTGTGGATCACACACTTGGGGTATGCCAGATAGGATACCGGCTAGGTGGATATGACAGGACTAATCAAAGAGAATAAAAATCACATAGATTTATACTAGGTCTTTACCGAAATCATTTCATGAAGTTCACAAAAGAGCTACAGTGAATGGAGATTCACCTTAAAACTAAGAGAATTAGAAGAATAGGTACTTAAAGCAAGTATAGATCTTGAAGAAGGTTTACACAATATGTAGAAACAATAGAATAAGAGTAACTAGAAAGAATAGAGTGAATGCTAACCTTGCAGAAGAAGAATCGTCAGACGAAAAATTGATGGATGCTCCTTCACATTGGAGAGGATTCTTTAGAGTGTCTTTGACGGCTATAGAACATAATAACACATTTTAGAATGAAAAACAATTAAATAGGGCTTCAAAACCTAATTTCCCAAAAGTTCCAATTTTGCCCTGAAACAGGCTTGGTCACCTAGGTTAGTCACTTGGGGTGACCAAGGCAAGCTGCCAACCCCTGGCTTTTGATCAAAAAGTGTATTTTGGTGCTCCAAAAGCCCAAACTTCATTTTGGGTCCTTTTCCAAGTCATAGAAGGGTCTTACCTGATTTTACAGGCCCTTCCACTTGTATCATTACTATACTGTTGATCTAATTACCAAGTCCATCAATGTTCAAGTTTGTTCTTCCTCTGAAATCCGACAAAGTCTCCAACTTAGCATCATCTCCATCTACTTATATTGGTTCAAAGTCAAATCCAATGGTTTCAATTTGGATGGCTCACAGTTGCCTTCTTCCTTCACTATGGGTTTTCGGACCTACAACATGGATTTCTGGGTTAGGGTTATGAGGGATTTCACAGGCTGCCCGTTTTGAGCGCCCACAATCCCCATTGCTATGGGTCACTCAGCCTCAATACCCAAGATAATTGGGTGTGATATGATGGGGTTTCTAAGCAAACACTTCTAGACATCTTAGGTATGACATCCAGTGGTCTTGAAAAGCACCATGGGGCATCATAGGATTGTGTCCCATACCACCTCCACTGATGTCCCAAGACAAAAACACCTAAATGGCATTCCCCAATTCACAATCAAAACCTAAGCATTCACATTTCAATATGATTCCAATCACATCATCATATCATAATTCATTCTCAATCCAAACATTCACATATCTAACAAATATGCATAACATCATTACTAGCTATATTTTGAAATTATAGAGGCATAGGAATCATGTCTAAATCATATAATAACAATAGAGAACATGCATTCAAGTCCTATTACAAATAAGAATGTAACTAGAGTTATATGTAAGTGAATGTCCTCACCTTGTTGTCAATTCAAAACCTATGAAGAGTAAATCAAAAGATAAGTTCAAACTTATCAAATATATGATGATTCAATGTTAGAAACAAACCCTAAAGGTTTAAAGATAAAAGAAGGTAAAATCTAGGCATCCTGCCATTAGCACCAGGCTTATTTTCTTGGGGCTGCCAAGGTAGGCGACCAAGGCTGTTGTGTAAGGATAGTAAATCCCAAAATCAATAGAAAACTCATCGTTTGGGTTACAAACCACTCTAAAATTAACTAGAAAATTATGAAATCATGGTAGGACATTACCTAGTATGGTTTAAGCAGTAATCATGGAAAAAGGAGTGAAAACCTAACGAATCTTACATTAGGTTTCTTCTGAAATCAAACTGTAGTTCACAAATAGACTAGAGTGAATGGAGATTCACTCTAGAGTAAAGAGAGTAGTAGAATAAGGTCTCAAATCATCATAGACTATGGTCTAACATAGTTTGAAGATCAGACTAATCAAAGAGAATAAAAATCAAACAGATTTATACTAAGTCTTTACCGAAACCATACCATAAAATTCACGGAAGAGCTAAAGTGAATGGATATTCAATCTAGAACATAGAGAATAGAAAAAGAAGTAATAACAACAAGTATATATAAACCTTGTAGAAGGTCTATACAGTAGGTAGAAACAAGAGAAAAGGAAAGAATGAATAGAATAAATGCTAACCTTTTAGAAGAAGAATCGACGAAAAGAAACCTTGATGGATGCTCCCAAACCTTCCTTCACCTTGGAGAGGGTTCTCTAGAGAGTCTCTGATGTTCTCTAATGGCTTTAGAACATAATGACATGTTTGTGAAATTTAAAAATAACCGCAAGCGCACAGTATCGTGTAGCTAACGGGTCGATCTCAGGGAGATATGCCACTTAGAATTCAACTTCTTAATAGTAATGCGAGAGTGGAATGATTCAATTTTTGTTAAACTAATTAACTAAACTAAACGATCCTAATCCATATATCTAATGCAATCGAATTGAAATGAAAAATAAAGCAAAACACAATCAATGCATAAATAAAAGACAGGAAAAAAATGCGAAAAATAAAAATAAAAGGAAAATGGAAGTGATCCTAGTGTCAGCACTGGATTGAGGGAAGGGGAGTATAATAATAATGACTTTGACCGTGGACCCTTTGCCGTAGCTTATAGTCCACCGATCGGGGGAATGGATATTAGAGAAAAAGAAATTGCAGAAAAGAAATAATCAAAGCAATAAAAGAAAAGGGAAACCTTAACCAAAGAGAGACACGACTATAGACATCTCTGATCAAGGACCCAGGGAAGGGAGAACAATAAATAAATGCTTAAAGTAAATTGCAGAAAGTAAATAACAGAAAATAAATTACAGAAAGTAAAATGGAAACCTTAGCTAAAGAGAGGCACGACTGTAGGCATCTCTGATCAAGGATCCAAGGGAAGGGAGAACAATAAATAAATGCTGAAAGTAAATCCTAAATTAAGAATATCGAGGGGTAGATAGAAGCGGGAATGGAGGGAGGAGAGAAGATTAATAAAGAAGGTTACTTACTTGTGAATTGAACAAACGATTTGAATCTCAACCAACCCTAACAACCAGATCTAGATCTAGAATGATCTAAATCTGCAATTTCTAGACCCAAAGAAAAACGAATCTAAAACTTGAAACTTGAACTTGAATTGCATTACATAAAAAAAAACATTAAACCTAAACATTCAATCTAGAAATTAAAATCTCACAAATGCAAGCAAAGAAAACTAAAGAAAGCCTAAATAAGTCAAAGAGAAAAGAAAATGTGCTTCTCCTAAGCTCTAGAATATGTTCTCCCTTGATGGAGTATGCTCTCCTTTTATAGAGTTTACATGAGATATGAGGCACGGGCTGAATTTGAATAAAACTCAAAATTCTTATCTGACTCAACCAATTAGGGTTTTGGCATACCAATCGGACGGACTTATAGATATCAAATACATAATTCCACCATTGGATTTTAGGGCTAAGAAGTCATAAAGCTCTCCTCCAAAAATCAGCTCAATCGGACACCGGATGACCGTTCGATGAAGGGCTTGATCGAAACTGGACAGAGACATTCAAAAACGGGATTTTTCCTCTTTTTCTTTCTGAATATAATTCTTTTTCCTTTTTTTCTTTCTTTGACCAAGTCCCAAATAGGAAATAAGATATTGAGGTGTGCTAAGACTCTTTTTCTCCATTAGGACTATCTCAATAATATCTATGTAGATTTGATTAATAATTTCTAATCTCACTCGTAGATCAAAATTTGCTTCTTTATCTCTAAAATACTTTGGAGTTGGCCCATAATCACATCTCTAGCCTATCATCCTCTAGGTCAGGCCCATTTTCGCATTTGAGAATTTGAACGGACCTCTTGACGTGTAAAATCGCATGTTTAACACCCAAAACTCCAAATATTCACTCAAGTCTTGAAAATTCATAAAATCTGCAAAAACAACATAAAACACAAGGTAGCTCCACTCAAAGTGTATAAAATACATGCTTTATGCCCTAAGATTTCACACATAAATGTGTTCATCAGATTCCCCCACACTTAGACTAAGCTTGTCCCCAAGCAAAAATAAAAGAAAAATACAAATGCAGGTAAGAAACTAATGCAACAAAATAATTCCTAACTCACTTTCGTAGGAATCACGGTTACACTTAGCATGTGCAATAAGCCTTTAAACCACAAGGTTGCCCCTAGAGGACGAGTTTTGTCTCGTGGATGTTTACAGAAAATATACATCCAAAATTTTTAGCTCAAAATATACATTGCAAATTCCAACTCTAACAAGTGGTAAGTATTCATACGGGATCAATAGCTATGCCAATTTTTCTCACCATTGATTTAAGATCCCCCACACTTGAACTTTATTACCCCATATTGATTCTTGAGACTATGCATATATCTCAATCAAAGACTCACCTTATATCTTTCAAGTACACCTCTCCTTTTAGCAAAACCACACACAAAGTAAGGGGACCAAGGGCTAAGGTTTTGAAGTATTTTTGACCAAACAATTTTACCAAGGCATTGATGACACTTGTATCTATTTCTCTCTTTTCTTTTGAGTAGTGAACTCTACTTTACTCCACTACGGTTGGCTTGAATAACATGGTAGAGCAAACACCAGAAACCCAAGTTACTTTGTAGCTTTGCTTTGCATATGCCCACATAGACAGTGATGCGAGAGTTCTTTTCAAAAATCTCCTTCCTAAGAGTTTCGATCAAGTCACCTCGATTCCTGAGTCGAAGTGCCCTATCTAGTTCCAAGGAATTCAACTTTTACTTTCTACTCATCTTTTTTTCTTTCATTTTCTTTTGTCATTCCATACACAAAATTGATCTCAACTCCTAGACAAAGGAACAAGGACCCACAAAACTCATAGATGGTCCAACGCCTTAAGTTAAGGGCCTTTTATTTTTCTAAGGAAAGTCTCATCTCAACATATATACAAGTTACCTTCCTCTCAATAGGGTTTTTATGTGTTCATGATGGTTACCCAAATCACTCTCATTTCACACATCATAGCGATTGAAAGAGTATGTATACTAACCAAAAGTCAAAGTTAAAATCTATAAAGAAGCTATACCCCCCTACACTTAAGTAATGCAATGTCCTCAATGCATGCACGAAAAGAAGAATAAGGGCAAGGCAAAAGAGGGGTATACCTTTCAGTCAAGATGTGTTTATCATGGGAAGCCTTTGTCTTATCTTCAATAGCAATGTATGATAGGGAAGACACTCTAAATAAGAAAAACCATGAATAGAAAAGTCATCCCTAAAGACTTCAAGAAAAACATTCACCATGTAAGAGAAAATTCTCATCATACGTTGAGGTTCTTTAGAAGGTTTAGCATCCTTCATAAGATGAATATGATGTTGTACAATGGAAGATCTTAGACCTTTGATATTTGTGATAGACCAACCCAATACTTCTCTATTATCATTCAACAGTGTGATCAACTCTTCTGCTTTGTCGAAGGTTAAATCAGAGAGTACAATGACCGGAAGAGTATTATCTTGTTCCAATAAAGTATACTTCAAATTAGAAGGCAACTTTTCAATTATAGTTGGGGGGGGGTTCAATTATTGAGGGCTTGGGAGTGGAGATGGAGATGGATAGAGGTTCAATAGGCTCCAAAGGTGTGTGAAAATTTAAGACTTCAGAAAAGAAAGTTTCACTATCATCATCCAACATATCCCTACATTCTTGAAATTCAGAATCAAAATCAACCTCAAAGTTGGTAATCAAATCGTTAGGAAAATCCAAAGACTCCTCAAGCATATTGATCTCTTCTTCTATTTGTGGTCGTTTCCCTATCTTAAACATATTAAACTCCACAGTTTGATTTCCAAAAGACAACTGTAAGAGACCATTTCGACAATTGATTAATGCATTACTAGTAGCCAAAAATGGTCTTCCTAGAATTATTGGGATTTCATCTTTGATTGAAAAAGGTTTAGTATCTAGCACAATGAAATCAACTGGAGAAATAAATTCTTCCACTTTCAGTAAAACATCTTCAACCATCCCTTTGGGAATCTTAATTGACTTATCTGTCAATTAAAGAGTAGTTCTAGTTGCTTTCAATTCTCCCAGTCCTAATTCCTTATAAACATGGTAAGGCGAAAGATTCACTCTTGCACCAAGATCAAGTAAAGCATGTTCAATGTGTGTATTGCCTATGACACAAGCTATGGTGGGGCTCCTTGGATCCTTATACTTGGCTGCTACAGGTTGAGTAATTATGGAACTAATGTTACCTACCAAGAACGCCTTTTTGGGAATGCTAATGATTCTTTTATGAGTGCATAAATCTTTCAACACTTTTGCATAGGCGGGGATCTGGGATATGACATCCAAAAGAGGGATATTCACTTCTATCTTTTTGAAGACATCAAAATCTTTCTCCATAGTTGCAATCTTCTTCTTATTAACTAGATAACTAGGATAAGGAGCCTTAGGAACATGAGGACTCTCATTTGAACTTTGCTCTTTTCTCATAGTTTCTGATAGTGGTTTACCAAACTTAGGTATTGCTAAAGAAACTGGCTCTGTCACATCCTCCCAGCTGGTACCCTATCTGGCATACCCGAGAGTGTGATCCACAGCCCGAAGATCAGGTATCGAGTAATCAACCTCCCACATAAACAATAACATAATCATGAACAACAACAATAAAAGTGCGGAAGATAAACCATAGATCCAAATAAGGAAAGAATGAATCATATATAAATCAGAGTACTAGATATAATCAGAGTGTCAAAAACAGATAAGTAAAGTGAGGCAAAATCCCACTCTACAACCAGCGGAAAAGTAGTTCTAAAAGAGAATAAGCAAGACAAAATCTAATCCCAGTAGCAAGTACAATGGGTAACTAAATTGTTCTCCACTTTAAAGACAACATCCCTATAAGTATAAATCTCATAAACGGCACAAGGGCGCTTCCACTCAATGGTCGGACTAAGCATCGTACGGAGCATAACCACCCGCGAGATCCTCAGTGTAATTGTTGTAACCGCAATCACCTTCCTGGAGATATGCCTCTTCGCCTTGCGCTTCTTCATAGGGACCGCCATAATATTCAGTACCTGCAGAATAGTCTAACAAACATTGTACAATAAAGGAATGAGTTTCAAAGAAACTCAGTAAGGCAGTTAAATCCATAATAACATAAATGGCAGGATTTCAGAGCAAACATAAATGCAATATGGTATGAGACAAACAATGAATGTATGAATATAACTCTACATATGCTGGTCTCTATTGGCAGACATGCTTTAAGTCATAGCACCGTACTTCTTTAGGAAGGTCTCAATCACTCATCATCAGTTGGTAATGGGTCCGGCATCCCTCGGGACATTCCATGGCTGGGGGTTAAGTCACCACTCTCTCACATCACCATTGGTCAAAGTACCGGCGCATGTCAGGGTAAAGCCTAGCAAAATGCAAGTCTTCTACTTAGTTACATCAAGTCAGATCCAGATACGTCCATTCCTCGTCCCTGACGATCCTTTCCGGTATCCTTCACACTAGAGTCCTCATAGTCCCTGACTACGGACTCATCAACCCTATTGATCATCCACATATGGTAAACGGGAAGCTCTCACGTCCTCTCACGGGTTGGTTACCGGTCTTGAGCACCCGTGAGCCCAAGTCTAACCATATGCAACCCTACCAATAAATGGCCCCCACAATGTGATTCCTGTCCTCTCACGGGTTGGTTACCGGTCTTTAGCGCCCATGAATCCCCAGTGCTACCACGGGTCGTTCGGTCTCAATACCCCTCCGATTAGGGTCTGACATAACAGGACATCCTAGCCAAACACTACTAGACAATCCTAGATATGTCATCCAACAGTTTAGGAAGGTGTCCATAGGGCATCTCCGGAAACATCCCATAATATTCCCGTAGTAGTCCAAGGACAGAAGTGTCAAAAGGACACCTCTCCTTTCCAAACCATACTTAAGCATACACATGCATCAATTCATATCATCACATATATGGTAACTTCATATATGGAAAGAAATCAATAATTACAATCACTTTGTATATAATTGGTAAGTAAATCATACATGAGTCAATTCAATATGATTAAGTAATGCTACTGATATCAAGATAGTACCACAGTAGTATAACATCATAAGAATCTAATTAAAGAAATAACTTAACAAGATTCTAATATAGAAACTAAGATATGCAATTTATGTTGTTAAAGAAGTAACCATCCTTACCTTTTATAACTCGCAAAGGAATCCTAAGAAATCAAGTAAGATCTTGGCAAACTTGAGAAGAAGGTCCTAAACAAGTGTATACTACATATTAGGAAAGATCCCTAACAGAAAAGATACCAAAACATCCAACACAGACCAATTCTGGAGTTGCTTTGTACTCATTGGTCGAGTGGATTGGTCGATCGGTCCAACGACCAATCAGTCGACCAATGCAGACAGTAGCCTAAAAAAAACAGAGTTTTAAGATATAAATCCGAATTTGGTGGTTCAAAAAGGGTACTAATCAAGGGGTAAACTACATCAGTAGTATCCTAACATATAGGGGACCTCAAAACACTAATCCAATCAAGCCATCAAGATCCAAATTAGGAAACAAAAAGTTACCATAATTAGATCAACCATGGATCTTGAAGAATTCAAGATAGAAATCAAAGACAAGAACAATAGGAGAATGGATCATTGCTTCAGGTAAAGGTATCATGAAAAGCATACTTAGATCTTCAAGGAAATAGGCTTAAAAGCATAAATCTAAATAAGGAAACAAAACCTACCATATATGTAACTATCATGATTCATGAAGTAAACATGGTATGGTAGAAGAGAAACAACTAGAGATTGATAGATCATGGATCATGAAAAGAAAACACAGCAATTGACTACTAACATGATCAATATAGAAGATCCAAGGAGATCAGAATTCAAATCAGAAGTTAAACAAAGACTAGATCATGGTTTGATCATGATTCCTTCAAAAGCTTGCAATGATCATGGTTAAGATCATTGTTCTAGCCATTAATCCTTAGGATGATCATGAGAGACAAGTCCAGAGATGTTTGCAACAGAGAATGCAGCATCTCCCCTACTGTCTCCACTCAAAAAGGAAAGAAAAACAGAGATGGAGGAGAAGAAGAGAGTGTAGACATACCTTTGATGCAAAAGGAGGAGTTTTGACGAAGATCCGTCAAGAAAATCACCAAGGATGCAAGGGAGATGACTTGCAGAGGTCTTTGGTTCGTTCCAAAGAGTTTGGAGGCAGCAAATACGAAGTAGACTCGAGATTGGACTTAAATAGAGAAAGCAAAACCTAATTGCCAAAGACAGCACTCATTGGTCGAGTGGATTGGTCGACTGGTCCAGTCGACCAATCAGTCGACCAATGGTGACAGCAATTCCAAAACAGGGAATTGAAGACCCAGATCAAATCCAATCCTAAAGGGGTTTTGCACACATAACAAGTGACTTACCTAATAGGTAGAAATGCCTTCAAACCATGATAGAGAGCACTCCAAGTCCATCAACTAATCCGATCTTCATCAAGATTCAGTTTCCATAAATAGAACTTCATCATCAACTCTCATGGATTCTAAGCCAGACACCAAGTCCTCCACTGGGATGGCCCAAAGCTGACTTCTTACTTTACTTCGGGTCATCGGACCTACAAATAACAAGGTTTCCGGGTCAAGGTTAGGGCTGGGTTTTACATTCTCCCCCCCTTAAAGAAATTTCGTCCTCGAAATTTAAAGCGTACCTGTGCTTCCAAAGAGGTAAGGAAACTTCTCCTTCATGTCTTCTTCCTTCTCCCAAGAAGCTTCTTCAGGGGTATGGTTCTTCCACCGAATCTTCACCAAAGGGATGGTGCGATTCCGCAGCTGTTTGTCCTTCCTATCCAAGATTTCGGCCGGTTCTTCATCGTAGGTCAAATCAGCACTAAGTCCTTCAGGTGCTTGCTGCAAAATGTGTTCCGGATTCTCTATGTATTTTCGGAGCATCGAAATATGAAACACATTGTGAACACCAGCAAGAGGCGGAGGTAATGCTAATCGATACGCAACAGGTCCAACCTTTTCCAAAATCTCGAAAGGTCCAATGAAACGATGGCTAAGCTTTCCCTTAACATTGAATCTCATCACACCCTTCATTGGTGAAACCTTCGAAAGACTTTCTCTCCAACTTGAAATTCCAAATCGGTCCTTCTCTTATCAAGCATAAGATTTCTGTCTTGACTGGCGGACTTAATCCTTTCTCTTATCATATCTACCATAGCACTCGTAGCTTCAATCATTTCAGGGACCTAAGACTTTTCTTTCACCTGTCTCGATCCAAGACAAAGGTGTCCTACAAGTACTGCCATACAAAGCCTTGAATGGATCCATGCCTATTGTTGCTTGATAACTGTTGTTATAGGCAAACTCAACCAAAGCTAGGTGTTCATCCCAATTACCACCCATATCCACCACACAAGATCCGAGCATGTCTTCCAATGTCTGAATTGTCCGCTCGGATTGTCCATCGACTGTGGATGATGAGCTGTACTCAAGTTCAATTGGGTTCCCAAGGCCTTCTGCAAACTATTCCAAAACCTTGAGGTGAACCTAGGATCACGATCCGAAACAATACTCAATGGCACACCATGCAGACGAACCACATTATCCACGTAAAGCCTCGCTAGCTTATCCAGAGTATGAGTGATCTTCATAGGAATGAAGTGGGCTGATTTGGTCAACCTATCAACAATCACCCACACAGTGTCATTGCCTTTACTTGTCCGAGGCAAGCTAGTCACAAAGTCCATAGAGATATCCTCCCACTTCCAACTAGGAATAGGAAGAGGCTGAAGTAATCCAGATGGGGGTTGTCGAACGGCTTTCACACGTTGGCAAGTCTCACACTTTGCAACAAAATCATCAACATTAGCCTTCAGACCAATCCACCAAAAATGTTCCTTCAAGTCCTTGTACATCTTGGTGCTTCCCGGGTGTATAGTAAAGACTGACTGGTGTGCTTCCTTCAATATTTCTTTCTTAACTTCTTCGTTTGCATGTGCACGCACGTCTTCCTCTAAACAATAAAGCACCATCCATGGATATACCAAAGTCGGGGTCCGACTCAGGATTCGAAGAAATCTTCTCAACTTTGATCAAAAGCTCTTGATCGGAACTCTGCAGAGCAACAATCTTATCTCTAAGACCAGACCTTGCCGTCATGGCAGAAAGAATAAAATCAGAATTCTTAGGGACAATTTCCAAATCAAAACTCTCAATAGAAGACCACAATGGTAAACTCAAAGCATTAAAATCCAAAGTCTTCTTCTGGTTCTTCCTACTAAGAGCATCAGCAACAACGTTTGCTTTCCCAGGGTGATACTGAATATCACAATCATAATCGGAGACTAGTTCCAACCATCTCCTTTGTCTCATGTTCAACTCCTTTTGGGTGAAGAAGTATTTCAAACTCTTATGATCCGTGAAAATGGCAATCTTCTCACCGTAGAGGTAATGTCTCCAAATCTTCAAAGCAAAGGCAACAGCGGCAAGTTCTAGATCGTGAGTGGGGTAATTCCGCTCATAATCTTTCAATTGCCGAGAAGCATAGGCTACGACCTTGCCATGTTGCATCAGTACGCAACCCAATCCAATCTTTGACGCATCGGTATAAACTGTCATACCACCGGAACTATCGGTATAGTCAAAACCGGGGCACTTGTCAATCTATCTTTCAACTCTTGGAAATTCTTCTCACAAAGCGTCAGACCAAACAAACTTTTCTTCTTTCCTGGTCAACTTAGTCATAGGAACAGCCAACCGAGAAAAATTCTCAATAAACCTTCTGTAGTAACCCGCCAATCCAAGAAAACTTCTTATTTCCGTTACCGACTTCGGTCTTTCCCAATCAGCCACAACTTGAACTTTTTCAGGATCGACGCGAATACCTTCGGCTGAAACCACATGACCAAGGAATACTACTCTCTTAAGCCAGAAATCACACTTGCTAAACTTAGCGAACAACTTCTTTTCTCGCAACCTTTGCAAAGTGAAACTTAGATGACTCGCATGCTCTTCTTCGCTCTTCGAATAGATCAAGATGTCATCAATGAAAACTATCACAAACTTATCAAGCACATCGTGAAATACTCGGTTCATGAACACCGCATGAGCATTGGTCAATCCGAAGGGCATGACTCTAAACTCGTAGTGACCATACCTCGTTCGGAAAGCTGTCTTGAAGATATCACTAGACTTCACTTTCAATTGGTGATAACCGGACCTTAAGTCAATCTTTGAGAACACAACTGCACCCTTCAACTGATCGAAGAGATCATCAATTCTGGGCAGCGGGTATCTATTCTTGATAGTCAGCTTATTCAACTCACGGTAGTCGATGCACAAGCGCATACTACCGTCTTTCTTCTTGACAAACAAGACCGGAGCTCCCCAAGGTGACACACTAGGCTGTACGAAACCTCTATCAATGAGCTCATTCAACTGATTTTGCAACTCTTTCAACTCAGTACGAGCCATCCTATACGGAGCTTTAGATACCGGAGCGGCACCAGGGACGAGATCAATTGAAAACTCGACATCCCTGTCTGGAGGCACTCCCGATAGATCATCAGGGAAGACATCAACAAAGTCACAGACAACCCTGACTTCATCGACTCTTTTCTCCACTTTACCCTTTCCTTCAGATGAAGCATCATCCACTAGGGCATAGACTTGCATCGGTGACGGACAGCACCTTCTTACAAACCCTTCTCTTTTCCCCCTGAAATTCTAAGACCGGACTTCCACAAATATGGAACTGAATCTTCTTTGAGGAATAAAGGAACACAGCTTTGTGGGCTGTTAACCAATCAATTCCCAAAATAACATCGAAGTCCTTCATATCAAGAATTACAAAATTGGCTTCCAAGTTCTTCTCACCAATCAACACAGGACATTTAGATAACCCCTTATCTAGTTTCACAACAGACCAGTAGGTGTACTAATCAATAAACAACTAGACAACTTCTCGGGGATTAGGTTAGTCTTCTTGATGAATGCAGATGACATGAACGAATGAGATGCACCTGTATCAAATAAGACAAATGCAGAAATAGAAGCAACTAACAATGTACCTGTAATCACTTCATGGCTTGGATCCTGCTCAGCACTGGAAATATTGAAAACTTTACCAGAGGGAGGAGCAGGAGCACTCTTCACCACTGGAGCAGGCTGCTGGACAGGCCGCTTCGGACAGGCACGAGCGAAATGACCAGCTTGCTTGCAGTAGAAGCAAACAGGATTGCTGGGTCCAACAGGGGTGGCTGCAACAGAGGGCTTCTGAACAAAAGGCCTAGCACTTGCACTTGCTGGTGAATTGGGTTTTTGACGAAATTGAAGAATATCATTTCTTATTTTATTCATCTTAGAGAAAGGAAAGAATTTCTTCAAGAATAGGACAGTGAATTGTTCCCATGTGATAATGCTATCCCTAGGTAAGCTATAAATCCACTTTTTGGCTTGGTCCTTTAATGCAAATGTAATAAACCGTAGCCTTATAGCATCATCAGTGAGTTGTTGTACCTTCATAAGGACACATACCTCCTCAAACTCCCTAAGGAACAAATATGCATCTTGATCAAGTAACCCATGAAATTGGGGTAACATAGATAGATAATGAGATTTGAGCTCAAAATTGTTACCCCTCACTTCAGGTAAACGTATACAGGAAGGTTGTGTAGATCGGGTTGGATAAAATCTATCCCTAAGACTCTTAGGTGGAGGAGGTAGAGGTTGGTCTTCCATGGTCAACGTAGACACTCGGACAATTCTATTTGTAGAATCACGAGTTCAAACACACATCCACCTAATGCAATTAATGGCTCTTATGAAATAATGATTTTAAAAAAAATAAAGTAACTAAAGAATAAAAGAAAATAAAATAACAAAAACAAAAGGGAAAGTAGTGAATTTCCCACCACAAAGATTGAAACAATGATTCCAAAGCCGTAAGGTTGCCGTATAGCTGAGCCTTTGTATAGGTTTGACAGCAAGTGTCACATCCACCCAGCCGGTACCCTATCTGGCATACTCGGGAATGTGATCCACAGTCCAAGGATCAAGCATCAAGGGACCATGCCTCCCACATACGCGATAACACAATCATGAACAATAATAATCAAGGTAAAAACAATAAATAACAGATATCATGAATAAGATAAGATCAATAATCAGAGTGCGAAAATAAATGATACCAAGTGTATAAGTTTAAACTTAAGAGTGAGAAAATGAGTGAAAGTCACTCTCTCAACAGCAACGGAAAAGTAGAAAATCAAGTTAGTTACAATCCCATGTTTAAAGAGTAACTCAAAGAAAGTTAATTACATGTCCAAATGTTTAACAATAATCCAGGGAAATGGGGCACTAAGCAAAGGTTTCTTCTATCCTAATGATCGTCTCCTCATAGGTGTGGATGAAGAAAGCCCAGCATGGCCGCTCCCTCACCAAAGTGGGGCTAACCTTGGTATGGAGAATAATCCTCTTCGGCACCATAACTTTGATCTTCACCGTAGCTACCACCCAGAGGGTAGTATGAAGGATCAAAGTCCGTCTCGTAGAATGAGCCATTAGAGTCTTCAATACCTATGGGAAAATCTAACAACATTTGCACAAAAGGAATGAGTTCAAAAGAACTCAGCAAGGTAGTTATTCCATAATTCAAAATCATGTAAACACAGATCATAACATAATGCAATGTGATATGAAACATGTGATACAATTATGATTCTAACTCTATGAATGCTAGTCTCTATGGCAGACATGCTTTAAGTCATAGCACCATACTTCTTTGGGTCGTCAGTCACTCTCCCTCAACCAATTCCGTATCTTGGGACTGTCGTAGTAGTTGGGTAAAGTCCTCTCAAACCATGGTAGGGGATTCGGTCACCACTCTCTTACATCACCATTTGGTATAAGTATTGGCGCATGTCACGGTAAAGCCTAACCCAATGCAAGTCATTTACTCAATCATATCAACTTAGATCCAAATACGTCCATTCCTCGCCCCGGGCGATCCTTTCCAGTATCCTTCACACTAGAGTTAGCGTAATCCCGGATTACGGACTCATCAACCCTATTGGTCATCCACAAATAGTAAACGGGAAGCTCTCACGTCCTCTCACGGGTTGGTTACCGGTCTTGAGCGCCCGTGAACCCAAGTCTAGCTATTTGCAACCCTACCAATAAATGGCCCTTTTCGGGTATCCGTAGCATGGTTTATGTCCTCCCCCGGGTTGGTTACCGGTCTAGAGCGCCCATCAAACCATACACTACCACGGGTCATTCGGTCTCAATACCCTTCCGATTTGGGTTTGACACGACAAGGACAATCCTAGCCACACAACTAGACAATCCTATGTATGTCATCCAATAACCCGGAAAGTGTCGATAGGCACCTTGCGAAGAACATCCCATATTATTCCCTCCGATGCCCAAGGACGGAAGCGTCAATAGGACACTCCCCAATCCCAAGTCATACCTAGGCAATCACATACTAAAGTCTATCATATCTCATACATTTGATACATCATCATGATAAAAGTTAAATCATAACATTGAAATGATCCATCATATATACAAGTAACAAGGATAATAAATCATTATGACAAGAGTATATGAAATCACAATAATACTGTCCTAAAACATTTATAGCAGTCCTATAATATTCAAAAACAATTAAGAGACTATGTTCACTAAGTATATGCACCAAAACGTAAGTTCATAGCCTATGTGTTTATGGAGATAACCATCCTTACCTTAGGTTGAGTTGATGATGAATCAAGAATTACCAAGGAATGATCCAAAAGTAGTGTTAAGACCCTAAACAAACATAAATAAGAAGTTAGAGAAGAAATCGGGAAGATCGGATATCAAACGGGTCAAAACTGGCTAAGGTTGCTATCAGCAACAAGTTTGGTCGATGGCATCGACCAAAGAGGATCGACCAAAATTATCTTTAGGGCTGCAAAATGGGTTTTGGGGATTTTGGTCCGAAATTGGTCTTCCGGGGTTCGGATTGATCCGGAACTTGGAGGGATGCTTAAGAACAGTATGAGGACACTACAAATCAAGGAATTAACATAATCCAATGGTCTAAATAGAAAGCCCCAATTTGAGTTACTAAGTTCAAGAGACAAGCATCATAGCATGGATTGAGATTGATTGCATTGACATTGAAAAGGCATGCATTAGCTAAGGGAACTTATAGGAATTTGATTAGGATCATATGCTAGTGATAAACATGTACATAGCATACTATATATCTCAGTTTTGTACAAGGAGGTACGAAGTTAAGAAGAAAATCAAAGAATGCATATGCAAGGTTTGAAATGAGAGCATAGCATCAATGGGCAAGTGAGGGGATCATGGGTTAAGCAAGAGTGGACACTTAGAGTGATGGTTGCAAGGTTGCAGCACCATCTCCAAGGTCTCAACAGCAAAAGAGGGATAGAAAAGAATAGACTAGAGAGTGGAAGTGATGAATCATACCTTGTAGTTGTTGATGGAGACAAGGAGCAATGATTAGCAATGATTTGGGTGGAATCTTCTTCACAAATACCTAGGAGGTGCTTTGGGAAGTTCTCCCCACGTTCTCAGGAGTGAAAGTGATTGCAATAGGGCTCAAAACACGAGGCTAGTATAAATAGAATAGGGAATATTCTAAAGAATCATTAACTTATCTGTCTAGGAAACTTTGGTCGATGGCATCGACCAAAGAGGATTGACCAAACTAGAATTCAATAGAAAATCAGGATTAGTTTAGCAACTTCGGAAAGGGATTTGGAAGGCTATACAGGGTCAAATTGAATGAGGTTTTCTTCTAAAATTCAATCAAGAAGTCTAGTTTCGGGAAATACCTTCGGATTGTGCACAGGAGTCCATTAGGTACTTCAACTAAATCACTCTTTTTCGATGCGCAGATTCTTGCTAAACACTGACAATGTACTCAAGTAAGGGTTATCATCGTCAATGTCCATGGGCTCGAACTCCGACTCATAATTATCAATCAAAAGGGTCCACAAGTCTCTTCTACCACCGCTTCAGGTCTTCGGACCTAAAAACAACAGTGGATCCGGGTTAGGGTTAGGGTTAGGATAGGGCTGGATTTTACAGCAAGGGAATCCGTATAGTCTTCGGAGCCACCTACAATCGAATCCTAGGGATTCTACAATAGAGTGAGGACTACAGTACGTTTTTGTTTCTACTCAAGTTAAGAGTAATATCTTTCATTTTTTTTTCACTTCAATTTACCTAAGAATGAGAAAAATAAAGTGGACTAATACCTCCCCGGCAATGGCGCCAAAAACTTGTTTGTGAAATTTAAAAGTAACCGCAGGCGCACAATATCGTGTAGCTAACAGGTCGATCTCAGGGAGATATGCCACTTAGAATTCAACTTCTTAATAGTAATGCGAGAGTTGAATGATTCAATTTTTGTTAAACGAATTAACTAAACTAAACGATCCTAAACCATACATCTAATGCAATCGAACTGAAATGAAAAATAAAGCAAACACAATCAATGCATAAATAAAAGACAGGAAAAAAATGCGAACAATAAAAATAAAAGGAAAAGGGAAGTGATCCGAGTGTCAGCTCTGGATCGAGGGAAGGAGAGTATAATAATAATGACTTTGACCGTGGACCCTTTGTCGTAGCTTACATTCCACCGATCGGGGGAATGGATATTAGAGAAAAAGAAATTGCAAAAAAGAAATAATCAAAGCAATAAAAGGAAAGGGAAACCTTAACGAAAGAGAGGCACGGCTGTAGGCATCTCTGATCAAGGACCCAGGGGAAGGGAGAACAATAAATAAATGCTGAAAGTAAATAACAGAAAGTAAATTGCCAAAAGTAAAATGGAAACCTTAACTAAAGAGAGGCACGACTGTAGGCATCTCTGATCAAGGATCTAGGGGAAGGTAGAACAATAAATAAATGCTGAAAGTAAATCCTAAATTAAGAATATCGAGGGGTAGATAGAAGCGGGAATGGAGGGAGGAGAGAAGATTAATAAAGAAGGTTACTTACTTGTGAATTGAACAAACGATTCAAATATCAACCAACCCTAACAACCAGATCTAGATCTAGAATGATCTAAATCTGCAATTGCTAGACCCAGAGAAAAACGAATCTAAAAACTTGAAACTTGAACTTGAATTGCATTACATAAAAAAAACATTAAACCTAAACATTCAATCTAGAAATTAAAATCTCACAAATGCAAGCAAAGAAAACTAAAGAAAGCATAAATAAACCAAAGAGAAAAAGAAAATGCGCTTCTCCTAAGCTCTAGAACACGTTCTCCCTTGATGGAGTATGCTCTCATTTTATAGAGTTTACATGAGATATGAGGCACTGACTGAATTTCAATAAAACTAAGTTCTTATCTGACTCAACCAATTAGGGTTTTGGGGTACCAATTAGACGGACTTCTAGATATCAAATACATAATTCCACCATTGGATTTTAGGGCTAAGAAGTCATAAAGCTCTCCTCCAAAAATCAGCTCGATCGGACACCGGATGACCGTTCGATGAAGGGCTTGATCGAAACTGGACAGAGACATTCAAAAAAGGGATTTTCCCTCTTTTTCTTACTTTGACCAAGTCCCAATAGGAAATAAAATATTGAGGTGTGCAAAGACTCTTTTTCTCCATTAGGACTATCTCAATAATATCTCTGTAGATTTGATTAATAATTTCTAATATCAGCCGTAGATCAAAATTTGTTTCTTTATCTCTAAAATACTTTGGAATTGGCCCATAATCACATCTCTGGCTCATCATGCTCCAGGTCAGGCCCATTTTGGCATTTGAGAATTTGAATGGACCTCTTGACGTGTAAAATCGCATGTTTAATACCCAAAATTCCAAATATTCACCCAAGTCCCGAAAATTCATAAAATCTCGCAAAAACAACGTAAAACCCAAGGTAGCTCCATTCAAAGTGTATAAATACATGCTTTATGCCCTAAGATTTCACACATAAATGTGTTTATCATGACACATTTTAGAACAAAAAACAATTAAATAGGCTTTCAAAAATTTAGTTTCCCTAAAGTGCCATTTTTGCCCCGAGACAGGCTTGGTCGCCTGGGCAGTCTGCTAACCCCTAGATTTTGGTCAAAAAGAGAATTTGGTACTCTAGAAGCCCTAGCTTCTTCTTGGATCCTTTTCCAAGTTATAGAAGGGTCTTACCTGGTTTTTTGGGACCTTCCACTTGTGTCAAGACCGTAATTTTGACCCATCTAACAAGTCCGTCAACATTCGAGTTAGTTCTTCTTCTATAATATTACAAAGTTCCCAACTTAACATCATCTCCATCTACTTCCATTAGTTCAAAGTCCAATCCAATGGTTTTAATTCGAATGGCTCACAGTTGGCTTCATCCCGCACTCTGGATTTTCGAACCTACAATATGGATTTTTGGGTTAAGGTTTTGAGAGATTTCACAAAAATTATACAAAAAAATTACTATCATGCCAATTGATTTAATAGTTGAATAAAATAAAATAGTAAATTTACATTCTAAAACGTTAAGAAACCCTCGATTCCCAACCTCCTATTATTCAATGTTATAAACTGAAAAATGCATTTGGTATGATTTCTTTATTTATTGGTTTTTTTCTTTCCAAGTTTCCCACCTTTTTCTATTTCACAAGAAAAATTAAGAAAAATTGACACAGTTTAGTTGGTTTGACAAGATCATATCACATGTTAGGATAATATTCGCAGCCTCGAGCATGAACCCACTAAGCCGGAGGTTTGATCCACTTTGGTATGGGCCATTCACGCGCATCAACTACACCACCTGACAGCCGATCTAATAATCTTTAGGTCATGCATTTGGTGCTTGTTTACCATCCTGACGTGTCCTTTTCTTCATCTGTTGCATTTTATCATACAGGACAATTGGGTGCGAGCCCTTGCTATTGACTTGAACACGTTCTAGGAGCCCTGAATGTGCGAGGTATAAACACCCCCGATCAGAGCTAGACAAGGGTATGCACTGTCAATCCCTACTTGTCTTAGTATTCGTTAATTTCCTAAAAGCCTAATTCATTGATGTTGATTGAGGTGGCCCGCCAGTCAACACGACTGGCCTGCTTTGACTAGCGCCTTTGATTTCCTAGCAGATCAAGGCTCCATTTAGTCTCCTGACTAGCGTTCAATCCAACCAATGATCTAACCAGTAAGCTAACAACTTGGTCAGATTCGGCAGCCATGCACCATGCATATATTCCCAAAGACTGAGTTAGAAAATGTGACTTTCCAACTATGCTAGACATTTTTAAGAAGACCCAAGCAAGCAAGATCATATTGTGTGGCTTTCTAGCACGTCACTACGCTCTTCGACCCTTTGTCATCTATTATTACTTCCCCACATAGAAAAAAAAACCTTTCTCACATATTGTTCTGTATAACTATTATGACTTAGAGGATCTTAGGTACGATTCTCCCCACCACCTTCTTCTCCTCCTCCTCCTTTTCTCTTTCGTTATAGTTGAAAAACAAGAAAGCACCTACCTGTGATCTTCTTTTCTGTCTTTTAGTTTTAGAGATGACAGTCAAAGGCTTCATGAAAAAGAGAACAGATCTTCTCAGATTATCAAGAAGAAGAAAAACGAAAAAAGAAAAAAGGCAATGTTATTATATTGTTTAAATGGGAAGCCATGATTATGACTTAAGATCTTTTGGATATTCAATTTATTCGAAACTCTCAGAAATCTCTCTTCAAATGGTCTGCAGAAGGGAGCCAAACACGGAGATGGTCAATTAGGCGGCAAAATCATCTTAAGTGAGGGATTAGGGTCTGCAGAAGGGAGCCAAACACGGTGATGGTCACTTTTACAGACAAACTTGATTTGGTTGTCTTTAGACTTTTGTTTAATTTTGACGATC
This sequence comes from Hakea prostrata, assembly GCF_041222555.1. Taxonomy (NCBI): domain Eukaryota; kingdom Viridiplantae; phylum Streptophyta; class Magnoliopsida; order Proteales; family Proteaceae; genus Hakea; species Hakea prostrata. Next base: position 46,104,603 of record NC_142606.1, on the reverse strand, counting down.
TGCAAATGAAGCTTTGAAATTTTTTATTTTACTAAGAAAACTAAGTATCAAAAGTAGAGAATAATTATATGAATCCGAATGTCTTAATCGTCATAATTAATTAATATGTTTACCAAAAAAAATAAAATTAATTAATATTATAATAAAGTTGTGTGACGCTTTCCTTGCATGAAGGGACATTTGGGAACTTGGAGCTTCTTTTTGTGTTTTCATTGAAAGGAAAAAGGATTAGGATTGGACCATTCATCATGAATTTGATTGATTCTCTATTTAAATCTACTATGCATACTTGAATTTCTTGCACTCGATTTCAAAGATTGATCTGGTTGAACATATTTTGTTGGGCGATATAAATGACTTGTTTTCTTAGACTTGGTTTACCAAAAAAAAATAAAAATTCTTAGACTTACGATGGCAGCAGAGACTTTGGACTATCGACCATTTACTTGATAATGATACTATATATTAACACCTTATGTTTCATTTATACCCCCCAAAAAAAAAAACCCAAAAAACCTTATGTTTTATATAAACTTATTATGAGATTTGAGGAGTTTGAATTAGGGTTTTGAATGAGAACTTATAATGCTATTTTGATGTTTTAAGAGATTTAAACAGTTTCAACTTAGGGTTTTAAAGTTCTTATTTGCCCGCTGGATGTAGTATATCATGTTATTGTCCGGACCATAGTAAATCTTCACAGTGTTTTAAGTTAAATATGTCTTGTTCTATTATTTCTTGATGTTCGTTTTAACAAAGCCTTGTAAATGATCCGGTCTTTTGATTATCAACTCATAGAGACTCGTAGGTATACGAGGAAAGTTTTCATTATCCGGTCTTTTGATCTATGAACTAATAGATCCGGTCTTTTGATTATGAACTCATAGAGACTCGTAGGTATTCAAAGGATGATTGCATCAGACTGTAAATCATCTTAAGACTCGTATATGTACCGAAAGCTCCAAAAATGATAGAATGAGTTGAGTCAAATCATTTTACATATTCGGTACTAGGTTGGCACAATCTAATACTCATACACAAAAGTGGACCCCATTAAGCACATAATAAAGACCTAAGACAATAGTTTATAGATTGAACTTTCTGGTCCACCTTAGTTGAAAATCAATTTTAACAATACTAAGAAGATGGAGATTTGGTGATGTTCTATGGTTATAGATTTCCAAATCCAAAAGTCCAAGCCTTTGATATGTTATCTCCAACAATGATTCTCCGTCACAAAACTTAATGAGTGTGTAATCTAGACGCCTTCAAACCCAAATCTAATACTAATGATTCCATAATTCTCACGCACCCACTTGTTCATAGAATCAGATCCACTGGTGATGATGAGATATCGTTCCTTTGATTCTTTTTCTGATTAATTTTTATTTTAAGTTCTTCTTGTAGTGGTTGCCGTTGACTTATTTTATTTCCGTTTTTAAGTACGACCAAATTATTTTGAAGAGTAATGCATGCAACGAGAGATTGAGAGTTGAAAGGAACATATCCATTAACCCTTGATAGGGCACTGCTACGGATGTAGACGACATGAGTGACGAATGGGCCCACCATTCTCTTTGGAATCTGTATTGACCATTCATTAAATATGATGTTGATGTGTTGATATGAGAAAACATGGATTGAAGAATATGAAAGGAATAATAAGAGATGATTAAGGTTTAAGGAATCAAAATTGGAATATTCGTGAGCAATTTCTGTGATTATATAAAAATAAATACAAATTAAATAAGAAAAAGAAAAAAGAATAGTATATGTATTGGTGGATTTGAATTAGATTTCAACGCATCTGATGCAATCATCCTTTGAATCTCTTGGCTTCATGGTTGGTTTTCCTTTTCAGAAGGCAGTTTCCCTTAACCGATGGTAAAGGGAGAATTGCACAAAAAGGGAATCTGGGTATGGATGATAAGCAGGGGAACAATAGCGGGTTCTCGTATAATCAATTTTGTACCTTAAGATGCGTAACATTTGAGACATGGTGGTAGATAAATTTCTCCTAGTGTGGACTGTTAGTGTAGGCAAGATAACATTTAAGATATCCAGTGTTTTTAATTTTTAATTTTTTATAGATCCTTTAGTGATGCGTCTTGAAATTGTTAAGCCTCCGGATCTCCTAACAATGGCCTGCAAAATAGTTAGATGTGGCCCGACCGTTGAGGTCGGGAGGCTACCTCCGAAGCTTAAGTCAGTTGCTGAACTAATCACAAAAAGCTCTAGCTAGTTGCAAAGCATAAACTTGAAAGAAAATAGTACGAAAACGATTCAGATACCTTCGAGGTGAGTAGATCACCGGTTTATATAGACTTTACCTCTAATTCTCGACCGTTGGGTGAATTCTCGATCTCTTTAGGTGGCCGTCCAATCATAGGGTTTTATCCTAGATATTCGGGGGTGCTGGTAGTTACCGATCTCAGCACGATTCCCCCTCCGTCTTGACGATAGTTGCTTCCTACAGGTCGTTTGTGACTGGTAACACAAGTGCGACGCCCTCTCGATCGTTTTAGATTAGGTTAAGGTGATTTCCAATCGTGGTCCAACCAGAATGAAGGGTGTGAACCCAATCCAATGGGTTTGGTGAAATTTTCCTCGTATCATTTTCCCCGCAGATCGAGCGTTTGAACAACGCCCGTGGAATGCTTGGTGCCGCTTTGCATTCTTTCCGAACATGAGCGAAGACAAGAAGTCTTTTCATGTTAAGATATCTTCGCATTTAATGCTTCTGACATTTATTTCCAGCGAGGTGCGGTCGAACCGTTCTAATGCCTCGCTCTCTGTGTATAGTGCGCCACGTGGCAATCGGGGAGGTGCGAACATTGCGTCTTGTCGTTCAAACCGTCGTGTCTCAGGATTTTATCATCATTGCTAAGATTTTCGAACCGTCGTTGATTAAAGACCGTTGATGATCTTTCATCTGGGTAGTTTGTTCATTTTACTCGAACCAACACACAATCCTGCCCGTCAATTAAATTCAATCTCGTGTGTTCATTTGAATTTTGAATCTATAAAAGGCTCTTCTTGCCTCATTTCCTCTTTTCAGTTCTCTACTCTCCTGGTTTAGAAAACACTCTTGCTTTCAAGTTCTTCAGCTTGTGTTCTTACAAGTTTCCAGCTTCGGCCTATGCGATTCAAGCTTTGTCCTTCTAGTTTTCTCAAGATCACAAGTAAGTTTTCTCTCCTTACTTTTGTTACATCTTTTTGTTTTCTCTTTTGCATTCGAACAGTCTATTCCCGCTCTCGCTATTATGTCCATCACTTTCTCTCTGAAAATGGGTAGTGGTAAGACTTCGAAGGAGGGCAATTCTATCGATCGCTAGATTGAGGGTGAGGAATCTACTGAATAGAGAACTCCTACAGCTTCTATTGAATTCTCTGGTGATCGGGACCATAGGGTGACCGAACACTAGTTGCAATCTGCCCCCGCTAGCCCTAGAGATCCACCTGGCAATGCCCCTATCATTCAAAGGACTTTCTCAAAGAAGAGGAAAGCTCCTAAGAAACCGACGGTGGAGAGTTCCTGACCGTCAAAAAGACCTTCTACTAGCCCCTTAGAGTATGTTTTTGAGGTTCATCCAATAGACCTCAAGAGTATCTATTCTGATTATTCGATTCCGTGTTCTTGTGTCCTCCGTGCCCCGGGTTCAGATGAGAGGGTCAACTCCAATCCTCCAGGGGAGTTTTCTATTTACCTCGATTCCTTCAAGAGTGGGGTTTGACTTCCTTTCTACTCTCTTGTCATTGCAGAAATTCTCAACCACTGGTGTCACGCCCTCCCAGCCGGTACCCTATCTGGCATACCCGAGAGTGTGATCCACAGCCCGAAGATCAGGTATCGAGTGATCAACCTCCCACATAAACAATAACATAATCATGAACAATCATAACAAAAGTGCGGAAGATAAACCATAGATCCAATAAAGAAAGAATGAATCATAAATGAATCAGAATAATAGATATAATCAGAGTATCAAACAGATAAGTAAAGTGAGGCAAAAATCCCACTTTACAACCAGCGGAAAAGTAGCTCTAAAGAGAATAAACTAAATAAAATCTAATCCCAGTAGCTAGTACATTGGGTAACTAAATTGTTCTCCACTTTATAGACAACATCCTTGTAAGTGTAAATCTCATAAATAGCACAAGGACGCTTCCACTCGATGGTCGGACTAAGCATCGTACGGAGCATAACCACTCGCGGGATCTTCGAGTAATTGTGGTAACCGCAATCACCTTCCTGGAGATATGCCTCTTCGCCTTGCGCTTCTTCATAGGGACCGTCATAGTACTCGTTACTGCAGGATAGTCTAACAAACATTGTACAATAAAGGAATGAGTTTCAAAGAAACTCGGTAAGGCGATTAAAAATCCATAATAACATAAATGGCAGAATTCTAGAACAAACATGAATGCAATATGATATGAGACAAGCAATGAATGAATGAATCTAACTCTATGTATGCTGGTCTCTATTGGCGGACATGCTTTAAGTCATAGCACCGTACTTCTTTAGGAAAGTCCACTCACATCCTCAACCATTTAAGATATCTTGGATTCTCTCACGGATCATTTCACCGGTCTTGAGCAGCCGATTGGTAATGGGTCCTTCATCCCTCGGGACAAACCATGGCGGGGGGTTAAGTCAACACACTCTCTCACAACCATTTGGTATAAGTCTTGGCGCATGTCGGGGTAAAACCTAGCCAAATGCAAGTCCGCTACTTAGTTACATCAAGTCGAGATCCGAGATACTTCCATTCCTCATCCGACCGACGATCCTTTCCGGTATCCTTCACACTAGAGTCCTCATAGTCCCCGACTACGGACTCATCAACCCTATTGATCATCCACATATGGTAAACGGGAAGCTCTCACGTCCTCTCACGGGTTGGTTACCGGTCTTAAGCGCCCGTGAGCCCAAGTCTAACCATATGCAACCCTACCAATAAATGGCCCCCACAATGTGATTCCTGTCCTCTCACGGGTTGGTTACCGGTCTTGAGCGCCCATGAATCCCCATTGCTACCACGGGTCGTTCGGTCTCAATACCCCTCCGATTAGGGTCTCGACATAACAGGACATCCTAGCCAAACACTACTAGACAATCCTAGATATGTCATCCAACAGTTTAGGAAGGTGTCCAGAGGGCATCTCCGGAAACATCCCATAATATTCCCGTAGTAGTCGAAGGACAGAAGTGTCAAAAGGACACCTCTCCTTTCCAAACCATACTTAAGCATACACATGCATCAATTCATATCATCACATATATGGTAACTTCATATATGGAAAGAAATCAATAATTACAATCACTTGTATAACATTGGTAAGTAAATCATACATGAATCAATTCAATATGAATAAGTAATGCTACTGTAATCAAAGTTATGCAACAGTAATATATCATTGTAAGAATCTAATTTAGGAATCATATCTATGATATTCAAATATAGAAACTAGATTCATGCTATCTATGTAATTAAGGAAATAACCATCCTTACCTTTTATAACTCGCAAAGGAATCCTAAGAAATCAAGTAAGATCTTGGCAAACTTGAGAAGAAGGTCCTAAACAAGTATATACAACATATTAGGAAAGATCCCTAACAGAAAAGATACCAAAACATCCAACACGACCAATTCTGGAGTTGCTTGTACTCATTGGTCGAGTGGATTGGTCGATGGTCCAGTCGACCAATCGATCGACCAATGCAAGTAGCCCTAAAAAAAACAGAGTTTTAAGATATGAAATCCGAATTTGGTGGTTTCAAAGGGTACTAATCAAGGGGTAAACTACATCAGTAGTATTCTAACATATAGGGGACCTCAAAACACCAATCAAATCAAGACATCAAGATCCAAATTAGGAAACAAAAAGTTACCATAATTAGATCAACCATGGATCTTGATGAATTTGAAATAGAAAACAAAGACAAGAACAATAGGAGGATGGATCATTGCTTCCGGTAAAGGTATCATGAAAACATACTTAGATCTTCAAGGAACAAGGCTTAGAAGCATAAATCTAAATAAGGAAATAAAACCTACCATATATGTAACTACCATGCATCATGAAGAACACATAGTATGGTGGAAGAGAACAACTAGAAATTTATAGATTATGGATCATGGAAGGAAAACACAGTAATTAACTACTAATATGATCAATATAGAAGATCCAAAGAGATCAGAATTCAAATCAGAAGTTTAACAAAGATTAGATCATGGTTTGATCATGATTCTTTCAAAAGCTTGCAATGATCATGGTTAAGATCATTGTTCTAGCCTCAAATCCTTAGGATGATCATGAGAACATGTTCAGAGATGTTTGCAACAGAGAATGCAGCATCTCTTCTACTGTCTCAACTCAAAAAGGAAAGAAAAACAAAGATGGAGGAGAAGAAGAGAGAGTAGACATACCTTTTGATGCAAAAGGAAGAGTTTCGACGAAGATCCGTCAGAAAAACACCAAGGATGCAAGGGAGATGACTTGCAGAGGTCTTTGGTTCGTTCCAGAGAGTTTGGAGGCAGCAAATACGAAGTGGACTCGAGATTGGACTTAAATAGAGCAAGAACAACCTAATTGCCAAAGACAACACTCATTGGTCGAGTGGATTGGTCGACCGGCCCAGACGACCAATCGGTCGACCAATGCTTGACAACGAAGTCCAAAACAGGGAATTGAAGGTCCAGATCAAATCCAATCCTAAAGGGGTTTTGCACACAAGTCAAGTGACTTACCTAATAGGTAGAAATGCCTTCAAACCAAGATAGAGAGCACTCCAAGTCCATCAACTAATCAGATCTTCATCAGGATTCAGTTTCCATAAATAGAACTTCATCATCAACTTTCATGGATTCAAAGCCAGACACCAAGTCCTCCATTGGGATGGCCCAAAGTTGACTTCTTACTTTACTTCGGGTCATCGGACCTACAAATAACAAGGTTTCCAGGTCAAGGTTAGGGCTGGGTTTTACAACTGGGATATTTGCCTCGGTATGCTCCTTCCTTATAGCTGAAGGCATATCATTGGTTACCTGGGGCTTTGTCACGAACTCGGGTTAACCCCCTCCTTAGGTGTTTTTTGTCATTTCTACACTTTGAGCAAGTCGAATCCTCTCGGGTGGGTGTTTCTTTCCAAGCGCCCGAAAACTGACTTAAATTGGCAAGGGGGAGTCCTCACTGAAGGTACCTATCCTTCCAATAATAAAGGATGGAGGGAAAAGTTTGTTTTCAATAGGGTTCCCGAATCCCATCCAAAATTTCCAATGAGATGGAGCACCCCGGACTCCTTCACTCAGATCAATCGTCCTTCTTTCCTTTCCGACCGCGAAAAAGAAGCGGTTTGGGCCATTAAAGCCATTTCCTGGCGTTCGAAAATCCATGGGTATGCCATGGAGTACGAAGCGATTCTCCACTACTGGGGCCTGAGCCATGGTGAGTGCCTGAAGTCTTAATTTTTCTCTATTGCGTATTTCTTTATTGCACGTGATAATTCTGGTCTTCTATTCATCTTGCAGCATTCGAATCGTCACCGGTTTTCAACCCTTGATTTGTTGGGTGCGAACCTCTCCAGTCTTTCCTTCAAGATATTTAAGCCCTCCTTCACACCTTCTTTGCTCATTCCTTATTCTGGGATTTTCATTCGCACAAGACTCAATAGTTCTTCTATCTCAGAGGCTGAAACCTTGAAGGAATCTGCAGGAGAATTGCTCCTTGCCTGTTGAACAAGTAACTGTTCCTCTTGTCTGCTCCTTGAAGTTCTATAGCCCTTCTTCCTGTTTGCTTCTGTTATTCGTAAATAGGGCTTTAGACTCAATTAACCCTCTTGGGTTCCTTAGAATTTAGGTATCTTCTTGCCTAGTTAACTTCTTTTGATATTGAACTTGGCTGACATTGTTACTTCAGTTGCAGTGTCTTCAAAGCATTCTCCTTCTAAAGCGTCAGCCTCTTTTGCATCAAAGAGGCCCTCACAGTATGGCGAAGAGATTTAAAGACCTTCGTGGAAGTTGAGAAGGTCTGATTGCGTGAAAAACAACTTTGACAGAGCGCTGGAATGGTGCACTCTTGCCCAAACACCAGCTGAAAGCAGGACCTTTGATTCTGTCCCTGACGATGCGTTCGTGAAATCATTAGTGATGTAAGTCTCATAATGCTTAAATCACTTTCTTCTCTTTTTTATTTTTTATTTTTTATCTTCTGGTTCTTGAACGAAGCTCTTGATGTTGCAGGAGTACTGTGGATAACTTCTACAAACAGGCGGAGGCAGCCTACCGGATTGGGAGGATGCATTCTAATCTTTCCAGGCTTCGGGCAGAGTCTTAGGCTAAGGATCGGGAGATTGCGCGTCTTCGTTATAGACTTTGGGAGGAGGTCAAGGTAAGGAACATTGAGATTGAGCGTCTTTACCAGGAGTTGGATTTTGCTAAGGGGAGCATCTGTGGCTTCAAGCGGAGGATCGTGAGTCTTTCGGGGGAACTGAATGATTCCGAGGCGAAGGTTGCTGAGCTGCGGAATCAAATAGTTCCTCCCGATCTCGATTGTATCCCTGCTGAAACCTGAAAGGCTTGCATCTGTAAATATTTGGATAGTAAGCCTTTTTATAAGTTGATGGACATTTTCAAAGGCTTATCGGGATGGTGAGAATGAGGTATTCCAATCAATTCAGAGGAGGGATTTGAACTTCGACACAACTCCTCATCAGAAACATTGTCATCTCGAAGTCTTCTCCAAATTATAGCTTCCTCTTCCCGATTGGGCCGAAGACATTGTAGATATGCCCGTTCCCAATCCGGATATAACGCTCTTTCTTGACGATTCTCCTCCTCTGACTCTGATTATAGTAGAGATTTCAGAAGAAGAGGAAGAAGATAACGCCCCAAATGTTAATCCCAAAAGCGTCAATCTTTCTTCCACAACGATCGGAGCGGGAGACAAAGTCTAGGACTCATCGTCCGGCTCGTCCTTCTTTCTTACCTTTAGTTGGTGGGAGCTTACGGAACTCTTCTCAGCGACCGAAGATGAAGTTCTTCTGCCAACCGAAGGGTTTGGATCCTAGAAAAGCTAGATGAAGGGTATGGAATTGTTCCTCCCAGTCGTTGGTCAAGCTTTCCCAGTCGTTGGTCAAGCTCTTGTTCCTCCCGAAGAACTATTCTTTCTTCTTAATACTATCTTTGCCCAAGTGAATGACTTTAACGACATTCGTCTTTGCATCAGAAGCTCCTCATACCGACCAAAGAGGCCACTTGTTGACGTTCGTCTTTGCATCAGAAGTAGTTTGTAAAAGATCCTTAGTATTGTAAAGGTTGGCCCCTGTTGGCCCTTTTATAAATGAAAAAGAACTTATTAAATAGCATTCGTTTGTCTTGAAATTGCCCGATCGTGACTGTTGTATTTCAATCTCGTCGAACTTTCTTATTGATTTTCCAACGTGATACCCATTCTAGGAGAATTTTTATAAGTGTTAGAAGGGCTCACTCGGTGTTACTTGAAGCCTTTTCCATAGAAAAGTCCTTGAATTATCAGGCATTCGAAGGACTCATTCGGTGTTACACAAAGCCTTTTACCTACAAAACTCGTGAATTTTGCAGGCGTTCGAAGGACCCATTCGTTGTTACCCGAAGCCTTTTACTAGGAGTTTTGTAGGCTTTCGAAGGACCCATTCGGTGTTACCCGAAGCCTTTTACCTACAAAACTCAAGGAGTTTTGTAGGCTTTCTAAGGTTCTGTTCGGTATTGACCGATGCCCTTGACCTTAAAAAATTCCTTGGAATTTTTTTTCAAGGCGTTCAAAGGTCCCACTCGGTTTTTCCCAATGCCTTAGACCTAGCAAATTACTTAGAATTTTTCTAGGCTTTTGAAGGTCCCATTCGGTGCTACGCGAAGCCTTTGACCTGAAAACACTGGGAAATTTTCGAGGCATTTAAAGGTCTCACTCGGTTTTACCCGAAGCCTTTTGATTCTAGATATCATTCCTTATGCGTATATGTTCCCCAATCAAAAGATTTGGTAGTGAAAAAACTGGGAATTGCATTAAATAACTGCAGATCTTCCTACATTAAAATTGATAAAAAAATAGATCATTAAGAAAAATATTTCTTCAGATGTTTCGCGTTCCACGATCGGTCGAGTTCTCATTCGGTTGCCAAGTCCTTTAGCTTGTATACTCCCGAACCCATGTGCTTAGCGATCATGTATGGTCCTTCCCATGTTGGGTCCAGCTTGCGTTGATGACGCGGGTCCGATGCTAGGGTGTTCCTTAGAACCAAATCACCCGCTCAGAATTGTCGATGCTTTACTCGAGTGTTGTAGTGAGATGCTATAGTCCTGTGGTATTGCTGGATTCGTACGATTGCTTTTTCTTGAACCTCGAATTCTCTTTCCCGGAGAGTTCCTACCATTATCTCTACTGGTGCTAACGCTTCTGAGCCGTAAGTCAATTTAAATGGCATCTCTCCAGTGGGTGTTCGGATGGTAGTTCGGTATGCCCAAAGGACATTTGGCAGTTCTTCTACCCATAAAGTCTTATTGGTCTTGAGCCTTTTCTTTATTCCTTCGACCAACGTTCTGTTCGTGACTTCTACTTGGCCATTACTCTGAGGATAGGCTACTGATGATATCTGATGCTTGATCATATAAGTATTGCAGAAAAGTTCAAACTGAGGGTTGTCAAACTATGTCCCATGATCTGTTACGAGTATTTTTGGAATCCCAAACTAGTGGATGATTGACTCCAAGATGAACTTTTCCATCTTCATCTTCTTCTCTCGTAATTGAGGCCAAAGGAACTGCTTCTATCCATTTGGTAAAATAGTCAATTGCTACGACTAGGTATTCCCTTCCTCCTGATGCTTTAGGAAATTTTCCCATTAGGTCAATTCCCCACATTGCGAACGGAATTGGGCTAAGAATTGATGTTAAGATCATAGCGGGTAGCTTTGGCACGTAAAAATGTACCTGACATTAACTGCAGGACCAAACGTATCTCATAGCATCTTCTTGTATCTTGGGCCAATATAAGTCATGTCGGAGGATCTTATGCACTAATGCTCGACCTCCCATATGTGACCCGCAAATTCCTTCGTGTACCTCTCGCCAAGGCAGTTTCGGCTCCTTTTGGTCCGATACACCTAAGTAATGGTCCGGCGAAGGACCTTTGGTAAAGCCTTCCATTCTGAATGGCGTATCTGGCCGCCTGAACTCTTATGGATCGAGCTTCTTTTGAATCTTCGGGAAGCTTGTTATCTCAGATGTATTCCACGATCGGATCCATCCAGCATCTTTTACTTTCTATGTAGATACCTCGTTCGTTTGAGCACTCGGGGAACTCATTTCCTCGATGTAGACCGATGGTCCTAAAGTCTTTTCTTTAGCGTTAGCCAACCTTGAGAGTTCATCCGCTACTGTGTTTTCCTTTCTGGGTATTTGACATACTTTAACATCTCGGAACTCTTTTCGGAGAGTCCGAATTAGCTCCTGATACCTCTGTAACCGAGGCTCTTTTATCCCGTACTCTCCTTCCACTTGGTTGATGATGAGCTGGGAATCGCTATATATAGTCATTTCTGTTATCGCTAAAGCTTTAGCGAGTCGAAGCCATGTAATGAAAGATTCATACTCTGCTTCATTGTTGCTTGGCTCGAATTCCAACCTCAGAGCATATCGAATAAGAAATCCCCTTGGACTCTTTAATAAGATGCCCACTCCTGATCCGTATTTGTTGCTAGAGCCGTCAACATATATATGCCGCATACTTGGAAGAGTAAATTTGTTTTCTTCCTCGATTGGGGTTGTGAAATCCAGCCCAAACTCAGCTAGGACACCCTATTTGTTTTGGGTGAAGAAAGACTTGTTTGATGTTAGACCTCGAAGTTGGACCTTAATTTCAATGTTATTATCTTTGAAAGCCTTAGGAAGTCATGTCCGACCTTTCCCTTAGTGTATATATAAGTCCAGAAGTGATGGAATTTGTCCTTGTGGACCCTGTTGGTTGATAATTTTGTGTCGGAGTCCGAGTCCATGGACATTGACGATGATACCCCTTACTTGAGTACATTGTCGGTGTTTAGTGAAATTCTGCACATCAAAGAGGGCTGAATTGGAAGTACCTAATGGACTCCCGTGCATAATTTGAAGGTATTTCCGAAAACTAGACTTCTTGATGGACTTGTAGGAAAAAAACCCACTCAATTTGACCCCATATAGCCCTCCAAATCCCTGTCCGAAGTTGCTGAACTATGTCTGGCCAATCCTACTTGCGCATCAAAGAGGGATGAGTTAGTTGAAGTACCTATTGAACTCCCGTGCTCAATCTGCAAGTATTTCTAGAAACTAAACTTCCTGATGGACTTGTAGGAGAAAACCCCACTCAGTATTTCTGCAAGTATTTCTGGAAACTAGACTTCCGAATCCCTGTCTGAAGTTGCTGAACTATTGCTGAGTTTTCTGCTGAACTATCTTTGGTCGATGCCATCAACCAAGAGCATCGACCAAGGCATCCCAGATTCGAGAAAAAAGATGCTTTTTGGATATTCTTTTATCTTTTTAAGTGAATCCTCAAACCTAGAACCCTATTTTACTCATTTCAACACTTGAGAATGTGGGAAGGCTCCTCTTAGGCTCCTCCTTGGCTTGGGTGATGATCTTCTACGAGAATCATTGTCTCTCTTCTCTAATCTCTTCTCCAAGGTATGTGTTCTCTCACTTTCTCTCTATTCTACTCCTATCTATTATTATTCTTGCTACTGAGTTCGTGAAGAAGGTGCTGCAACCTTGCAACCACCTCTTCTACAAGCTCTTTTGCTTTGATTAAACCTCTCTTCATCCTTTCCATGCTATGATTCTCATACATGATGTTCTTGCTTTCTTATTTTGATTTTCTCTTCTTTACAACATGAATTCATCTCTTAATCTGATTTTCTCTTTCAATTAGGTCTGATTATATGTTAGTAATTGTCTATATTCTGTTGTTCATCATTCTATTGATTAAATTCCTAAGTTCTCTTGAAGTTGCAATGATTTTCATTAAAGACTATGGTTCTAGCATATAGAACCTAGAGTTTTCAATTGGGGGTTTTCAATTTGACCATTGGATCATGTTAATTTTTGTTATGTAGTCTCCTGCTACTGTTCCTAGCATCCCCTCCAAGTTTCGGACTGATCCGAGCCCCGGAAGACCGATTTCGGACGAAAATCCCCAAAATCCAATATGCAGCCCAAGACTGTCTTGGTCGATCCCATCGACCAAGAGCATCGACCAAACATGCTTTGCTGAACTGTACCCTTCACCTGTTTTGACCCATTCGACCTCCGATTTTCCCGTTTTCTTCTCTAATCTTTCATTTATGTTTGTTTAGGGTCTTAACACTATTATTGGATCATTCTTTTGTACCTCTTGGATCATCATCAACTCAACTTAAGGTAAGGATGGTTATCGCCATAAATACATAGGCTATGTGCTTATGCCTTGATATTCATAACTTAGCGAACATAGTTTCTTTATTTCTTTTGGATATCATAGGACTGCTGTACATGCTTTAGAACAGTAACATTGTGTTTATATATGTTCTTGTTATAATGATTAGTCATTCTTGTTACTTATATATATGATGAATCATTTCGATGTTATGACTTAACTTCTATTATGATGATGTATGAATTATTTATGGTATGATGGACTTGAGCATGTGATTGCTTAGTTATAATTTGGAATTGGGAAGTGTCCTATTGACGCTTCTGTCCTTGGACATCGGAGGGAATAGTATGGGATGTTCTCTGAAGGTGCCCATCGACACTTTTTCGGATTATTGGATGACATATATAGGGCTTGTCTAGTGGTGTTTGGCTAGGATGTCCTTGTCGTGTCAGACCCAAATCGGAAGGGCATTGAGACGGAACGACCCGTGGTAGTGTATGGTTTGATGGGCGCTCAAGACCGGTAACCAACCCATGAGAGGACATAAACCATGCTTTGAATACCCGAAAGGGGCCATTTATTGGTATGGTTGCAAATAGCTAGGCTTGGGCTCACGGGCGCTCGAAGATCGGTCGGTCATATCCGTGAGAGGACGTGAGAGCTTCCCGTCTACTATTTTTGGATGACCAATAGGGTTGATGATTCCGATGGGTAATATCCGTGACTTTAGTGTGAAGGATACCGGAAAGGATCCTGGGATGGGAGGAATGGAAGTATCCGGATCTGACTTGATATGACTGAGTAGATGACTTGCATTGGGCTAGGCTTTACCTTGACATGTGCCAATACTTAGATCAAATGATGATGTGAGAGAGCGGTGACTGAAACCCCAGCCATGGATTGTCCAAGAGGGATGCAGGACCCAATTCCCCCCGGTATTGAGTGACTAAGACTTACCTAAAGAAGTATAGTGCTATGACTTAAAGCATGTCTACCTTAGAGACTAGCATTCATAGAGTTAGAATCATACTTGCATTGTAAAATCCGGCCCAAACCTAGCCAGGACACCCTATTTGTTTTGGGTGAAGAAAGACTCGTTTGATGTTAGACTTTAAAGTTGGACCTTGATTTCAGTGTTATTATCTTTGAAAGCCTTAGGAAGTCATGCCAAACCTTTCCCTTAGGGTAGATCTGTAATGTCCGGCCTTATCCTAACCTTGACCCGGCCCGGAATCTGTTATGTTTGTAGGTCTGAAGACCCAAAGTGGGGGGGGGGGAAAGAGACTTATGGACCCTTTTGGTTGATGATTTGGTGTCAGAGCCCAAGCCCATGGACATTGATGATGATGCCCCTCACTTGAAAGCATTGTTAGTGTTAGTTTTGAATCTGCGCACCGAAGAGGGGTGAATTAGTTGAAATACCTAATGAATCCTGTGCTAAATACGAAGATATTTCCAGAAACTAGACTTCTTGATGGACTTGTAGGAGAAAACCTCACTCAATTTGACCCCATATAGCCCTCCGAATCCCTGTCCGAAGTTGCTGAACTATGTCTGGCAAATCCTGCTTGTGCATCAAAGAATGTGAGCTTATTTGGTGGACCTAATGAACTCCCATGCTTGATCCAAAGGTACTTCTGGAAACTAGACTTCTTTATTGACTTGTAAAAGAAAACCTCAGTCAATTTGACCCCGTATAGCCCTCTGAATCCCTGTTCGAAGTTGTTGAACTATTCTTGGATTTTCTGCTGAAACCTGTTTTGGTCGATACTCTTTGGTCGATGCCATCAACCAAAGAACATCGACCAAAGTTGCCCAGATTCGAGTAAAAGATGCTTTTTGGATATTCCTTCCTCTATTTAAGTGAAACCTCGAACCTAGAACCATATTTTACTCATTTCAACACCTGAGAACGTGGGAAGGCTCCTCCTTGGCTTGGGTGATCTCTCACTCTCTCTCTAATCTTTTTGGATCTTCTATAAGAATCATTGTCTCTCTTCTCTAATCTCTTCTCCAAGGTATGTAATCTCTCACTCTCTCTCTAATCTATTTCTACCTCATCTTGTTCTTGCTACTGAGTTCGTGAAGAAGGTGCTGCAACCTTGCAACCACCTCTTCTACAAGCTCTTTTGCTTTGATTAAACCTCTCTTCACCCTTTCCATGCTATGATTCTCATGCATGATGTTCTTGCTTTCTTATTTTGATTTTTCTCTTCTTTACAATATGAATTCATCTCTTAATCTGATTTTCTCTTTCAATTAGGTCTGATTATATGTTAGTAATTGTCTATATTCTGTTGTTCATCATTCTATGGATTAAATTCCTAGGTTCTCTTGAAGTTGCAATGATTTTCACTGAAGACTATGGTTCTAGCATATAGAACATAGGATTTCAAATTGGGGGTTTTCAATTTGACCATTGGATCATGTTAATTCTTGCTACGTAGTCTCTTGCTACTGTTCCTAGCATCCCCTCCAAGTTTCGGATAGATCCGAACCCCGGAAGACCGATTTCGGACCAAAATCCCTAAAATCCAATATGCAGCCCCGAAGACAACTTTGGTCAATCCTCTTTGGTCGATGCCATCGACCAAGGACCATTGACCAAACTTGCTACTGACAGCAACCTTGCTCCGTTTTGACCCGTTCGACCTTCGATTTTCCCGATTTCTTTTCTAACCTTTCATTTATGTTTGTCTAGGGTCTTAATACCATCTTTGGATCATTCTTTTGAGATTATTGGATTATCATCATCGCGACTTAAGGTAAGGACGGTTGTTACCATAATTGCATAGATTATGTGATTCTTGCTTCTATGTTAGAGACTTAGTAGATTTACCTTCTTTATTGTATTTCGTACATTATAGGACTGTTATAAGTACTTCAAGTATAGTAGTGCCATGTTTACATATTCTTTTGTTGTCATGATTATGTATTCTTAATAAATTCATATGTAATTGATCATGTTATGTTATGTATCTTTCTATATGATGAAATGCCATTTATGTATAATATAATGGGATTGAGAATGTGATTGAATAGGTATGATTTGGGATTGGGGAATGTCCTATTGACATTTCTGTCCTTGGACATCGGAGGGAATAGTATGGGATGTTCTTCGAAGATGCCCATCGACGCTTTCCCGAATTATTGGATGACATACATAGGACTTATCTAGATGTATGGCTAGGATGTCCCTGTCGTAACAGACCCGAATCGGAAGGGCATTGAGACCGAAAGACCCGTGGTAGTAGTGTGGATTTGTGGGAGCTCAAAACTAGTAACCATCCCGTGAGAGGACATAAATCGCATTGCGGATACCCGAAAGGGGCCATTTATTGGTAGGGTTGCAAATAGCTAGACTTGGGCTCACGGGCGCTCAAGACCGGTAGCCAAGTCGTGAGAGGACGTGAGAGCTTCCTGTTTACTATTTGTGGATGACCAATAGGGTTGATGAGTCCGTAATCTGGGATTACGCTGACTCTAGTGTGAAGGATACCAGAAAGGATTGCCCGGAGCGAGGAATGGACGTATCTGGATTTGACTTGATATGACTGAGTAGATGATTTGCATTGGGCTAGGCTTTACCTTGACATGCGCCAATACTTATACCAAATGGTGATGTGAGAGAGTGGTGACCGAATCCCTTACCATGGTTTGAGAGGACTTTACCCAACTACCACGGCAGTCCCAAGATATGGAATGGGTTGAGGGGGAGTGACTGACGACCCAAAGAAGTATGGTGCTATGACTTAAAGCATGTCTACCAATAGAGACCAGCATACATAGAGTTATATTCATACATGCCTCATTTGTCTCATATCATATTGCATCGTGCTATGTTCTGTATCATGTAATTTATGTTATTATGGAATGGCCTGCCTTGCTGAGTTCCTTTGAACTCACTCCTTTTTGCAATATCTTATGTTAGACTTTTTGTAGGTATTACTACTGTTGACTATGATGGTCAACACTATGAAGACCAAATTGATAACTCTTACATTATTGATTTGGTGATTACATTGGTGAAGAATATCAGTACGAGACTGATATTTGTCAGGAGCAGATTCGGCCTGGTCTAGTTTCTTATGATTTTGTTATTAAGGAAACATTGTATAAGTTAGAAGAAACTGTAACTTAGTTGCATATCTTTTCTTTCCCTTCTTTTGAGAACTGATTGTAACCTGTACTTTATCTCGATCTACCTTCTATTGTTATTGTAGAATGGGTTTCCGCCTCATTCCACATTTTGATTATTTATTTTGTTGGTATCTTTTCCACACTCCGATGTCCTTTGTGATCCTTCTGAGATCCTCTCTTGACATTTATTATTAAATTATTTGAATACAAAGAATTGTTCTTGCTTTTGATTATTGTGTTAAGTGACTATGATCGTTCCTAAACTTGATCGGTGGGACCGTGATTCACTCCCCGAGTAATCCAGATGGGGTACCCCCTTGGTGGATTTAGGGTGGGATGTTACATGCATCATGTGTTTCATATCATATTGCATCATGTTATGGTTTGTATCATATGGCTTATGTTTTATGGAATAACTGCCTTGCTGAGTTCTTTTGAACTGACTCCTTTTTTGCAACATATTTTGTTAGACTTTCTGCAGGTACTGCTACTATTGACTATGATGGTCAACACTCTGAAGACCAAGTTGGTGACTCATACCACACTAGTTACGGCCAACACATTGATAAAGACTAGCAGTCCGAGATTGAGACTTATCTGGAGCAGTTTGGTTTTGCACTTCTGTGCTAGAGATGGGATATCGTCTCATTCTCTTTTTAACCTTTTATTTGATTCGTTGAGACCGTAATTTAGTTTGTTCCCTTGTCATTTTGGGAACCGGTTGTAACCCTTATTTTTTGTCTATCTACCTTCCGCTATTATTATAGGATGGGTTTCCCCCTTCTTTTCACACTTTGACTATTTATCCAATTTGTATCATTTCCACACTCTGATGTTCTTTGTGATCCTTCTGAGATCCTTTCGTTGACTTTTATTATTAAGATTACTTGAAAATTTTGATTTGTTCTTGCTTTTGATTAAATTATTGTGCTAAGTGGATATGATCGTTCATAAACTTGATCTTTTGGGCTGTGGATCACTCCCCCGAGAAATCCATATAGGGTACCCCCTTGGTGGATTTGGGCGGGATATGATAGGGGTTGTTGATTCGACTATGAAATCTGCTAGGGCTTGTGCTTTTATGGCTGTTCGAGGTTTGAAGTCTATTTGAAATTCTCCCAACTCTACAGACCATGCCACCATTCTTCCAGATAAATCATGTTTAAATAAAACCTTTCTGAGAGGGAAATTGGTCAATACCTCAATCGCATGCGCCCGGAAGTATGGTCTTAGCTTTTTGGCCGCCATCAAAAGTGCCAGAGCCTGTTTTTCGATCGCCGAATACCTTGTTTCTGCATCCAAAAGTACATGACTGATGTAATATACAGGCCGTGCTTCTTTTCTTTTTCTCGAATAAGGATCGCGCTTACAGCGGATTGTGAAGTTGCTAGATATAGTTGTAAAGTCTCTCCTTTCTACGGTCTGGAGAGAAAAGGTGGCTGTCTAAGTTTGGTTTTTAATTCCTCGAACGCCTTTTGACATTCATCCATCCATTGAGCTTCCTTTCTTCCCCTTAAGTCTTTTAGGGCTTTGAAGAAAGGCAAACGCATTTCCCCTGACTGAGAAATGAATCGGGTCAAAGCAGCTGTGCGTCCCATTAGGCATTGTACATCTCGAATAGTCTTTGGCTCCATGTTGATCAAGGCTTGTATCTTAACAGGGTTGGCCTCAATTCCTCTTTGAGAGACGATGAACCCTAGGAACTTTCCCGAAGACACTCCAAAGGCGCACTTCTCTGGGTTCAGCTTCATTTGGTACTTTCTTAAAACAAAAAATACTTATTTGAGATCCGCAATGTGCCCTGTCTACTGGAGACTTTTTACTAGCATATCATCTACATATGCTTCCATGTTTTTCCCAATTAGATCACTAAAGATCTTATTTACTGCCCTTTGGTAGGTAGCCCCCGCGTTTTTAAATCCGAACGGTATGACTTTGTAAAAATAACTTTCCCGATCAGTCATGAAGGCCGTGAATTTCTCATCATCCTTATTCATCAGGATTTGATTATATCCTGAGTAGGCATCCGTAAAACTTAACGTTTCATAACCTGCAGTTGCATCAATCAGAAGATCTATCCGGGGAAGCAAGTAACAGTCCTTCCGGCATGCCTTGTTGAGATTAGTGTAATCTGTGCACATTCTCCACTTCCTGTTTGACTTCTTTACCATCAGGATGTTAGCCAACCATGCCGGGCACTCGATTGCTGCGATAAATCCTGAGATTTTTAGTTTCTCGACCTCTCCTCTGATTGCCTCGTGCTTTTCAATTGAGAAGTTTCGTCTTCTTCTCTGAATCAATGGTTTGACGTTTGGGTTGATCTAGAGTTTGTGTTCGGCTACCGCTCGATCAATACCTGGCATATCATGGGCTGACCAAGGGAACACATGTACGTTTTCCAGAAGGAAAGCTTTTAATTCTTCCTTGAAAGCTTCTAGTTGCTCAGATCCAATATGAGTTGCTTTTTCTTCATCCTCTAGGCGTAACAGAATTCGCTCTAGCTTCTCAACAGGTTCGGGTCTTTACATGATCTCCTCATCCCGATCGTCCCTTACCTCAATTGGTAAGGCCGTGGCCTTTTCAGGTCAAACTTTATCCTTGAGGTATGCAACATAACACTGTCGGGAGAGCCTTTGATCCAAAGCCACTTGACCAATTCCGTTTCCGGTAGGAAACTTCATCTTCATGTGTCTTGGAGAGACTATTGCGCCCAGCTTTGTTAAGGAAGGTCTGCTAAGAATAACATTATAAGCGGGAAGGTCCCGAACTACTAGAAAATTTACCCGAATAGTTGCTTCTTTCGGGAAATTTCCCACTGAAAGGTCTAGCTGAATCGATCCTTTGGCCACGGCTGATGACCCAGCGAAGCCATAAAGGTGTGTTGATGATGGCTTTAATAAATCTTCCGCGATTTTTAGCTTTTGGAAGGCTTCGTAAGACAAGAGGTCGGCCAAGGATCCCATGTCTACTAGGACCCTATGTACTTCTCGCCGTCCAATCTCCACTTTTATTACTATGGCATCATCGTGAGGTGTGCATACGTCCTGTTCATCCTCCTCACTGAATGTGATAGGATTTTCTTCCAATTTCTTATGCTTCTAGGACTCTCCCGAACCCACAAACTTAGATCTTGCCTTCAGCTTTCTTAATGACTTTGGGTTCAGCTCCCTCGAATATCGTAAGAATAGGGGATCGACTAGGTCCTGCTACTTCTTTACCCTTTTTCAACCTTGGAGCTTCTGCCCGACGCTCTCTACTTCCCAAAGGACCCCTCTTCTCAGTGACCATTCTCTGTTCATTTTCTCAACCCTTGACAAAGCTAGTCAGGGGACCCTGATTTATTAATCTCTTGAAATCAGCCTTCAGGTGTCTACATTCATTTGTGTAGTGCCTGTAATCCTTGTGAAAGTGGCAATATTTCTCCATGTTCTTTTCTCCCGTCTTTGTTATTATTTTTATGGCGATTTCAAAATATCTTGGTTCTTGATTTGTATCAAGGATTCCGATCGTGAAGCGTTCAAAAGCATGTAATCATCTTGATCAGGAGAGCGCTGTCTCCAAGTCAATAGTGGCTTTCTGGCCCGATCGAAGCTGGGCTGCTTCTGTTTTTGGCTTCGTTCAGGAGCCTGCTTCTATTTTTGGCTTTGTTCAGGAGCCTTTTGCTCTTTGCTGAGCGTTTTTGGCTCTCCTTGACGTGCGTTGAGTATTTCTGTCACTTCTGCTTGTTTTTGGCACCGTTGCACCAATTCTGAATAGGTGGTAGGCATGTCTTGAAGCAGTAATTCCAGTAACTTTCTATCTGTGAGTCCAATAAACAGAGCGGTTTTGGCCACCTGTTCGTCCAAGTTTTCAATCTCCATGGTGACTTTATTGAATCTCTTCAGATATTCCCAAATCGATTCATTCTTCCCTTGATTGATCGTGAACAGGGTTTCCTTAGTATTTTTTATTTGAATGCCTCTTTGGAATCGACCTATAAATTTTCTGGCCAATTCCTCAAAATCGATGATTCTTTCAGAAGGGAGGTTCAAGAACCACTTATGGGCTGCCTCAATCAAGGAGGAACCGAATACTCAACAGAGAATTTCATCTGAATTTCCCACCACTGCCATAGTTTGTTGGTAGTAACTAATATGGGCGATGGGATCTCCCGATCCATTGAACGACGTAAAAGTTGGGAGTCGAAAATTATGTGGAAACTCGAATAAGGCAATAGCCTCCACGAACCGAATAGATGTCATTGGTTCTTTGCCCTCAAGAAAGTTGTCCCAATCTTTGATTGATATTAGCTAGCTCTCGATCAATATGCAATGGTCATCCGTTGTCTACCCGAATGGTTCCTCAACACGAAAGTCTGGAGGTTGGGGAATGCGTGCGAACCCCCTTGGCAATCTTTTTATTCCTGTTCAGCTACCTTGAGGCTTGTCGTACCGGTCGTCCCTCCTGGGTAGTTCCCAGTTCTCAATCCTTGGGCTCGCCTTTGAGCATCTCTCTAAGCATTTTGGCCAAAATTTTGGCATACGGTTGGTTGTCTATCCCTTTCGTTGGAAAGCGCTCGTATGAGAGGTATTCGCTCATCTGCTTCTCCCGCACGTCTTTTGGCCTCCACTTGATCAAGAGCTTGAGGAGCAACTACCTGCCTGACCAATGTGTGGAGCATCTCCTGCATCCCCCCACCCACCCCAACCCCTTTTTTTCCTTTTGTTGATGAGAGGTGCGGTGGTTTTTTTTTTGTTTTCCTCCCCCCCCCCCCCGGGGGGCCCCCCCCCCCCCTACCCGGATGTGATCCACGGCCCGTGGATCCATAGTTCAGGGACCACATAATCCACATCGACGATAATACAATCATGAACAGATAATAATCATAAACTGACAATGAATGATCATGGAATTCAAAAATAAGGTGTCAGACATAATCAGAGTGCGGAAATAAATATCAAATCAGGTAACTTAAGAAGGCAGTGGGCGGAATCCACTCCTTCACCAAACGGAAGTGAGGTCAAAATTTAGTTAAGTACAAGTCTCAAATTATGAAGATAAATTAAAGTTATTACAATTCTTCTAAGTTTAACTGTCACAAAAAGAAGTAGTAACTACTCATAAGTCTCCTCCACAATGGATATGTCCTCCTCAAAAGTGAGGACCATGGAGATCCAACATGACTGCTCCCATACAACTCCAGGGCTAACCCTGGTACGCCGGGTGATCTTCTTCGGTATGGTCACCGAAGTCTTCGATGTAGCTAGCCTCCGGATAGTAGTATGAGGTATCCGGGTCCGTCTCGGGGAGGGTGCCATCGAGTAATCACACAGTAGAATAGCCTAACAAAATATTGCAACAGAAAAGGAATGAGTTCAAAAGAACTCAGCAAGGAAGTTATCCTTTCACACATAAACCACAAGATAATCATAAAATGATGCGAGATGATATGAGGCATATAATGCAATATGACTTTATTCTAAGTATGCTGGTCATCTATGGTAGACATGCTTTAAGTCATAGCACCATACTTCTTTGGGTAGTCTCAGTCACTCATCACCGGGGTGACTTGGGTCCTGCATCCCTCTCGGACAAATCCATGGTTGGGGGTGTCGGTCACCGCTCTCTCACATCACCGTTTGGTCTAAGTATTGGCGCATGTCGGGGTATAGCCTAGCCCAATGCAAGTCATCTACTTAATCATATCATGCCGATTCTGAGATACTTCCATTCCTCCCCTCTAGGGATCCTTTCCGGTATCCTTCACACTAGAGTCACGGATATTACTCACCGGACTCATCAACCCTATTGGTCATCCACAAATGGTAGACGGGAAGCTCTCACGTCCCTCTCACGGATCATTTCACCGGTCTTGAGTGCCCGTGAGCCCAAGTCTAGCCATTTGTAACCCTACCAATAAATGGCCCCTTTCGGGTAACCGTAATGCAATTTATGTCCTCTCACGGGGTGGATACCGGTCTTGAGCGCCCACAAATCCACACTACTACCACGGGTTGTTCGGTCTCAATGCCCTTCCGAATCGGGTCTGATATGACAGGAACATCCTAGCCATACATCTAGACAAATCCTATGCATGTCATTCAATAACCCGGGAAAGCGTCAATGGACACCTTCGGAGAACATCCCATACTATTCCCTCCGATGTCCAAGGACAGAAGCACCGGTAGGGTACCCCTCAATCCCAAGTTATACTTAAGCAATCACATGCCCAAGTTCATCATATCAGTTCACAAGATACAACGTCATAGTAAACATTCGATTCATGACATAAGTCATCATATATTGAAATTGATAAACATGATACAACATTGAAGTAATACAATGTAAACACCAAGCTACTGTTAAAATACATATGTAGCAAGTCTAACATGATAAGGATATGAATTAGAAACTATATTTACTAGGATAGGAATACCAAGTCAAGATTTCCATATCCTAGGTAATTACATCGATAACTATCCTTACCTTGAATCGGAGAAGAGAATGGTCCAAGATCACAAGCAGTGGCCCAAATAGTCTTAAAGTCCTAAACAAGCATATATGAAAGGTTAGAGAAGAAATCAGAACAATCGGAGATCAAACGAATCAGAACTGGGCAAAAGTTGCTGACAGCAACTCTATTGGTCGATACATTTGGTCGATAGTATCGACCAATAGTATCGACCAATTCAATTTCAGGACAGCAAGCTGGCTTTTCGGATTCTTGCCCAGATTTGGTCTTCCTGGTCTCGGATTGACATGAAACTTGGAGGATAGTCTAGGCACAACATGGGGACACTAATTATCAAGAAACTTTCATAATCCAATGGTCCATTTGGAAATCCCCAAATTGACATATTAAGGTTAAGAGTTGTAGATCATAGCATTGGCTATAACTCAATGCAAATTAGGGGAAAACATGGGGGATTAGGTAGGGAATCGTTTAGAAGCAACATGGAGCACATATGCAAGGTATAGATTAAGTAAATCACGAGCCTCATCTCAGTTTTGGTAAATAAAGCAAGTTGGTAAGCAATAAATCATGGAAATGTGTAGTCAATGATCATGAGGTGAATCAATCATAGTCACATCGGTGAAAACATCATTGTGTGGGGTTTAGAAGGTTCATGGCAAGGTGTATGCAAGGTTGCAGCACCTTGACCATGGTCCCAACAGTAAAATAGAGAAAAGATGAGTAAGAAAGTGATTAGGAGAGAGAGTCATACCTTTAAAGTGGAACAAGAAGGTAGGAATAAGTGATTGGCAATGATTGATGAAGAAGATGCTTCACCACTACCAAGGAGGAGTTCTTGGGAGGCTCTCTCACGTTCCCGGATGTTAAAGACACGAGGATAGGGCTCCGGTCTCGAGGAATAAATAATTAGAAAAGAATATTCTAAGAATCTTTAAATCGGGCTCAACGAGACTTGTTGGTCGATACCTTTGGTCGATGGTATCGACCAATAGTATCGACCAAAACAAACTCTGCAGAATTTTACAGAATAGTACAGCAACTTTAGGTGCGGACTTGGAGGGCTATACAAGGTCAAATTGCATGGGGTTTTCTCCTACAGTTCACTCAAGAGGTCTAGTTTCAGGGAGTACCTTCGGATTATGCACCGGAGTCCGTTTGCTATTTCAACTGTCTCGCTCTTCATCAGTGCGCAGATTCTAACTTAACACTGGTAATGTGCTCAAGGAAGGAGCAGCATCATCAATGTCCATAAAATGGAATCCCGACATTACGTCATCAACCAGTAGGGCCCATAAGTCCCTCCTACCACCACTTCGGGTCTTTGGACCTACAAACATAACAATGACCGGGTCGGGTTAGGGTTAGGTAAAAGCTGGATTTTACAGTTACCATCTACTCCTCCATCTCCACGAACTTCTTGGGGTTGGCTTCCTTCAGGAATATCCGACGAATTATTCCCTCCAGGAGGCTGGATGTTTGCTATTCGCTGAGCCGCCGCAGCCGCTGTCGATCTATTTACCATGACTTCTTGAAGCGTTTCCCACAGACAGCGCCAAATTATGCGTCCAGAAATTGTTAATCCTCTGGATCTCCAGACGATGGCCTGCAAAATAGTTAGATGTGGTCCGACCGTTGAGGTCGGGAGGCCATCTTCGAAGCTTAAGTCAGTTGCTGAACTAATCACAAAAAGCTTTGGCTAGTTGCAGAGCATAAAATTGAATGAAAATAGTAGGGAAACAATTCAGATACCTCTGGGGTGAGTAGATCATCGGTTTATATAGACTTTACCTCCAATTCTCAACCGTTGGGTGAATTCTCAATCTCTTAAGGTGGCCGTCCGATCATAGGGTTTTACCCTAGATATTCGGGGGTGCTGGTAGTTACCGATCTAAGCACGATTCCCCCTCCGTCTTGACGATATTTGCTTCCTACAAGTCAGCTTTGCCTACCATAAGATTCAAGAGGTCATTCGTGATTGGTAACACAAGTGCGGCGCCCTCTTGATCGTTTTAAATTTGGTTAAGGTGATTTCCGATTGTGGTCCAACCAGAACGAAGGGTGTGAACCTGGTTCAATGGCTTCGGTGCAATTTTCCTCGTATCACTTAGTAAACACATTAAGCAAGTTGTAGGTAAATTCTATATCTCTATACTTGAAATAGAATGGAGAATAATCCTTACCTGGATTTGCTTTTCCCAATATAGAATTCATGCAGTTGAAGTAGTTATAACTTCATGTCCTTCTTCCTCCACAAAATCGTCACCGATAAGATTCCACAATCACAAGGAAAGGGAATAAATTCCACAACCCTAATGCAGTGTGGGTGGAAGATGTAAAGACCAAGGCTAAGGATAAGATGATCCGCGAAGACCTTCTCCTTTCTACGTTTCTTGGAGAGAGAGAGAGAGAGAGACGCCTTTCTTAGAAATCTCACGTATGCGTAATGTGATCACCCAAGTGATGTTGTGGTTGCCAAAATATATAACCCTTTCTCTTTGTAACCGCCCAAAAGTGAATTTCTAATTTTGCCCTTGGCATATTATAATTAATTAATAAATGCCAACATCTTCCACTTGCACAAGGGCAAGTGTTAATCTCTTTGTCATAGTGTGTCCTAGACACACATATATATCTCAGATATACACATTCGATCTCTCTATCACAGTGTGTCCCAAACACACATGTATATCCCATATATATATGTTGATCTATTTGCTATGTATCCTAGATACATAGACCACTTGTGTCCCTGACACCAACATCCACAAGTCATACTGGAAAATGGGTTGTGCGATCGGTGATATACTTGCACTTATGAGCCCCAAACTAGAAACCTTCGTAGAAGGTCACAATGGCACATCACTCAAAGAAACATATCAAATAAGCATTAGTATACCACAGTGTCCAAGGTTCATTCAAACTCAATAGACTAAAGGTATCTCGATCTCTCTAAGAGATCACCTTCTTGTCCTTAAAATGTTCACTATTGTAACACATATAGTTGGCGCCATCAAACACTTTTAGGGTGCAGTTGAATCAAACCTTTCCATTTCCCCAGACCATCACTACATTTAGAATTGATTCCTTTCTCGGTAATGCCTCTTTAGGTCAAATCAATCATGACCGTAGGTAACACCCCAAAGTAGCCAAATCAACCCTTCATTTCATGATGTCATCAAAACTCACTAAGAACACTAATGGACCATAAGTGTCACATCCACCCAGCCGGTACCCTACCAGGCATACCCGGTATGTGATCCATAGCCCCAAGGATCAAGTATCGAGGAACCATGCCTCCCACATACACGATAACATAATCATGAACAGAAATATAATAAAAGTCATAGCATATAAACAATGAAATCACGATAAGGATAAGAAACAATATAATCAGAGTGTGGAAATAGAAGATACCAATGTATATAATCCAAAAGGAAGAGAGTGAGCGGAAATCACTCCCTCAGTAGCAGCGGAAAGTAGATCAAATCATAGTCAAGGTTACAAATCCAAGTGTCAAAAGGAGAAATAACGAGATGAATATCTAAACAACAGTTTCTTTGGTTTTATACAAAATGTCCTCATAGGTGTAAATAAAAGACATCAGGCACGACCGCTCCCATGCTAGGCTAGAGCTAATCCTGAAAAGTAACATAATCACCCGTGGGATCCTCACAATAATCTTCGTAGTAGCTAACACCCGAAGGGTAGTATGCTTCATCGGGGATCTCCTCATAGCGGGGGCCATCAAGTTCTTCGACACCTATAGGATAGTCTAACAAACATTGCACAAAAGGAGTGAGTTCAAAAGAACTCAGCAAGGCAGTTACTCCATATACATAAATAACTTGATCCAAAACATAACATGATGCAAGATGATATGAGATAGACGATGCATGTATGAATCTAACTCTATGTATGCTAGTCTCTATGGTAGACATGATTTAAGTCATAGCACCATACTTTTCTTGGGTAGGTCCAGTCACTCGGCTCCGGTAGGCAATGGGTCCTGCATCCCTCGAGACAATCCATGGCTAGGGTTTAAGTCACCGCTCTCTCACATCACCATTTGGTATAAGTATTGGCGCATGTCACGGTAAAGCCTAGCCCAATGCAAGTCATCTACTCAGTCGTATCAAGTCAGATCCGGATACTTCCCCTATGGCTACAACCAACTCGATTCGGTATCCTTCACACTAGAGTAACGTATCCTATCGCTACAACCAACTCGAGATAATGATCGCATTGCTCGAGATAATGATCGTGTTGCTCGAGAGAATGATCGTGTTGTCGGAGATCGGTCAGCACATATTGGTCA
The DNA here is from genome assembly GCF_041222555.1 of Hakea prostrata. Lineage (NCBI taxonomy): Eukaryota > Viridiplantae > Streptophyta > Magnoliopsida > Proteales > Proteaceae > Hakea > Hakea prostrata. The sequence goes on along the minus strand of NC_142606.1, from coordinate 46,076,266 downwards.
AGAATTGGCCAATATCAATCAAAAGCTCAGACAATTGGCGAGAGGGAGGATAACTAATGATATATATTTGGTTATTCAAAAAACTCCATTTGCTGGGCCCATTGCTGGATATCAATTTCCTCATAATTTTCGTCTGCCGACTTTTTCCACATTTGATGGTTCGGGAGATCCCACGGCACACATCAGTTATTATCAACAGACTATGGCAGTTGCAGGTAATTTTGATGAAATCCTTTGCAGGGTCTTCGGTTCGTCCTTGACAGGAGCAGCACAAAAATGGTTCTCGAATCTCCCGTCGGGAAAGATCGTGGATTTCGAAGAGCTGGTGTGCAAATTCATAGGGCGATTCCAGAGCGGAATCCAAATCTGAAAGACCGAGGAGACCTTGTTCACTATTAGACAAGGGAAGAGTGAATCGATTCGAGAATACCTGAAAAGATTCAACAGGGTTACAATGGAGATAGATAATTTAGATGAGCAAGTGGCTAAAACTGCTTTGTTCACTGGACTCACTAACCGACGACTCTTGGAGTTATTACTTCAAGATATGCCTACCACTTATGCTAAACTGGAGCAAAGATGCCAAAAGCAGGCAAAGGTCACGGAGATCCTAGATGCACGCTAGGGGGATAATAAGGCCTCTACAAGAGAACAAAAGGCTCCTGAGAACAAGCAGGAGCCGAAATAGAATGTTCGTGATCGTGTCAGAAAACTTCATCAAGCGTGGCTGCAACGTGGCTGCAAAGATCTCCCAGTAAAAGCGAGTATACTCCATTAAATACTCCTCGGGCTGATATTTTAAATATTATCAAGAAACATAATATCTTGAAATGGCCTCCAAAGCTTCCCACCAAGCCTGGGGAGCAGGATCGAGAAAGGTATTGCCGTTTCCACAAGGATTACGGTCACTATACCAATGATTGCAGACATTTAAAAGCAGATATTGAAGATTAATATCTCAAGGACACTTGTCGAATTTCGTCAAAGGAAGAAGAACAGAACAGCAAGACCCAGGTAATAAAAGGGACCGTTTGGTTAGCCCAGAACAACCGACGGAGGCTCCTAAATCTAAGAAAGGTAAGGAGGTGATCGATGCCACTCGGTCACCAATCCTAACAATATTTGGAGGTCCCGAACCTGAGTCACTCCGGAAGCTGAAAGCAAAATTCAAGTTCGTTGGGACCGGAGAAATGCAGAAGCGTAAAAGGCCGAATGGTGAGGGTTCGATCACCTTCGGCGAGGAAGATGAAAGAGGTGTCTGTTTACCTCATGATGATGCCATAGTCATCAAGGTAGAGATTGCGCGCCGTGAAGTACATAGGGTGTTAGTTGACACCGGGTTTGCTGTAGACCCTTTATCTTATGCAGCTTATCAAAAGCTTAAAGTGGATGAAGACTTGATGGAGCCTTCATCCACGCATCTATATGGCTTTGCAGGATCGTTTGCAATAGCTGAAGGATCGGTACAGTTGGACCTGTCAATTGGAAGCTTCCCCAAGGAGGCTACCGTTCGGGTAAACTTCTTGGTGGTTCGAGAGCTCCCAGCTTACAAAGTCATCCTCGGGAGACCATCCTTATCAAAATTAGGTGCTATAGTTTCAATGAAGCACCTGAAAATAAAATTCCCGACAGAGATGGGGATCGGTCAAGTTTCATCTGACCAGAGAATTTCTCAGCAATGTTATGTTGCATATTTAAAAGATAAGGAGGGCCCAAGGAAGGTAACGACACTACCAATTGAAGTATGGGATGATCGGGACCAGGCAGAAATGCAAGGCCCAAGCCTTGTAGAAAAATTGGAACAAATCCAATTGTATCCCGACGATGAAGAAAGAGTTGCTTATATCGGGTCTGAGCAGTTGGGAGAATTCAAAAAGGAGTTGAAGTCTTTCCTTCAACAAAACAGTGATGTGTTTGCGTGGTCTGCGAACGACATGCTAGGAATTGATCGGTAAGTTACAGAGCACAAACTTTGGATAGATCCAAAGGTGAAACCAGTTATTCAGAAAAGGAGAAATTTCTCCATAGAAAAGTACGAAGCCGTTTGGGACGAAGTTAAAAAATTGAAGAGCTCTGGTTTCATTGAACCCATTGAATGCCCAATCTGGTTGGCCAACGTGGTAATGGTCAAAAAGGCAAATGGAAAACGGAGGATGTGTACAGATTACATAGATCTCAACAAAGCTTGCCTTAAAGATTGTTACCCGTTGCACAGGATTGATCTGTTGATAGATGCAACAACAGGATATGAAACATTGAGTTTCATGGATGCATACTCAGGATATAACCAGATCCTCATGAACTAGGAGGACGAAAAGTTTATGGCTCTCATGACTGATCGTGAGAGCTTTTATTATAAAATCATGCCATTCGGCCTGAAGAATGAAGGGGCTACTTATCAGAGGGTCGTCAATCAAATCTTTAAAGACTTGATTGGGAAGAACGTGGAAGCACATGTAGACAATATGCTGGTAAAAAGCACTACGAGAACAAAGCACATCGAAGACTTAACAGAGGAATTTTCAGTACTGCAAAAATACCAAATGAAACTGAATCCGGAGAAGTGTGCCTTTAGAGTTTTGTATGGAATGTTCTTGGGCTTTATGGTATCACAAAGAAGTATTGAGGCTAACTCGGCCAAAATACAGGTTTTGATTGATATGGAAGCCCCCAAGACTGTTCGGGATGTGCAATGCTTAATGGGGAGAGTAGTTGCATTGAATCGTTTCATCTCACTGTCGGGAGAAAAGTGCCTACCTTTTTTCAAAGCACTCAAAGACTTGAGGGGCAGTGAGGAGCCAAAATGGACTGAGGAATGTTAGAAAGCTTTTGAAGATCTGAAGGAAACACTGGGAAGACCACCGCTATTGTCTCAACCCGAGAGGGAGAAATTTTATAGCTATATCTAGCATCATCCCCTTCAGCAGTAAGCACTGTAATTGTTCGAGAAAAAGACAAGAAGCAGTGGCCAATCTATTATGTCAGCCACGTCCTACTTGACGCGGAGACACGGTATTCTTAGATCGAGAAGCAGGCTCCAGCCCTTATGATAGCAGCTAGAAAACTACAGCCATACTTTTAGGCTCATTCAATTGAGGTATTTACCACTTTTCTTCTTTGTAAAGTTCTTTGTAAACCTGATTTGTCTGGAAGAATGGTAGCTTGGTCAGTTGAACTCAGTAAGTTCCAAGTTAGCTTTAAGCCTCGAACGACAATTAAAGCTCAAGCATTGGCGGATTTCGTAGTAGAGACTACTGCTCCGATGGAGGAAATTGCCGAACCCAGTATTCCAACCATTATGGAGGTATACGTGGATGGTTCGAGTAATAAGCAAGGAGCAGGGGCTGGAATTCTCCTGAAGAGTCCAGCAGGTTTTATTATTCGATATGCATTAAGATTTGCATTCGAAGCAAGTAACAATGAGGCATAGTACAAAGCCCTAATAGCTGGACTTCGATTGTCAAAAGCATTGGCGATAGCAGATGTGACTATTTTTAGTGACTCACAGCTTATTGTCAATCAAGTACAAGGGGAGTATGGCGTTAAAGAACCCCGATTACAAAAGTATCAAGAGATTGTGTAGACATTGCAGCAAGAATTCAGGAATCTGAAAGTATGTCAGATCCCAAGAAAAGAAAATACAATGGCAGATGAGCTATCAAGATTAGCCAATGCCAAAGAAAAGAATTTAGACCCTTCGGTCTACATAGAAGAGTTATCAGGAAAAGGAAATTACCTATATTGAAGCAGATCATTGCTGGATGGATCTGATTGTAGAATATCTGAGAGATGATAAACTACCAGAGGATCCGAAAGAAGCCAGATTAATCAAGGTGCGATCCGCACGATTCATTATTCATTATGTAGAATGGAAGGCTATACAGAAGATCTTATTCCAGACCCCTTTTGAGATGCTTGGGTCCCGAAAGATCGGAATCAGCTCTGGCCGAGGTACAAGAAGGAATTTGTGGTGCTCACATGGGCGGTCGGGCCCTGGCACACAAAATTTTGAGGCTCGGGTTATATTGGCCTAAGCTCCAGCAAGCTGCTATGGAGTATGTTCGTCGGTGTAGCAATTGCCAAATCCATGCTACGATATCTAAATGCCCAGCTGAAACCTTGATTTCGATTCTAGACCCCATCCCTTTTGCGATGTGGGGAATCGACATCATGGGAATATTCACCAAGGCATCGGGTGGAAGAGAATATCTTATAGTAGCAATTGACTACTTCACCAAATGGGTCGAGGCTAGCGCCCTAGCGACCCTCACTGAACGAAAGGTAGAGAAGTTCGTGCTCGAGTCAATCATATATCGGTTTGGGATGCCAAAAATAATCGTGACCGACCACGACACTCAATTCGACTGTCCACAATTTGAACAATTTTGCGAAACTTATTTGATTGAGCGTCGTATGTCATCAGTGGCATACCCCCAAAGCAATGGCCAAGTAGAGGTTACAAACCGATCATTACTTGAGGGAATAAAGAGAAGACTCGAAGCTGATAAAGCCTTATGGGTCGAAGAATTGCACAATGTACTGTGGGCCTACCGAACTACAATTCGAACACCCACAGGAGAAACTCCTTTTAAACTGGCTTACGGATCTGAAGCGTTGGCACCTGTTGAAGTAATGGCTGGAACACTATGGGAAAGAGAGTTTGAAGAAAAAACAAACGAACAAGGATTGCTAGATAGCCTTGACTTGTTAGATGAAGTTCGTGCAAAAGCTATAGCATGAACTCAACATTATCAACGGAGGATAGCGTCATATTATAATTCCCGAGTGAGGAATCGTTGATTCATAGCAGGAGACTTGGTATTGAGAAATACCTTAGCTTCAAATCCACGCCTTCAAAGGAAATTGGACCCTTTGTGGGAAGGTCCATATATGGTTATTAAGCTGGTAGGTTCTGGAGCTTATAAGCTAAAGAACATGACGACCCAGAAAGAGCTGGATCGTTCGTGGAATGCCAGGCATTTGAAGAAATATTATCCTTGAGGAGATTATCATTTTCATTCATGATGTTACAAAATTCAACTCAATCAATATAGTTATCAGTTTTCAACATACTGTCTTTTGATTGGGGGCATCATACAACACTCAAGATCAGATCCAACAACAAAATCAAAAGGCATCGGTTTAAAACCCATGTGGGACCTTCTACAAGGCATCGGTTTAAAACCCGAGTGAGTTCCTTCTCAAACTTATTGAATTTCTCCAGAAATTCTTAAGTAAAGGCATCGGTTTAAAACCCGTGTGGGACCTTCTACAAGGCATCGGTTTAAAACCTGAGTGAGTTCCTTCTCAAACTTATTGAATTTCTCCGGAAATTCTTAAGTAAAGGCATCGGTTTAAAACCCGTGTGGAACCTTCTACAAGGCATCGGTTTAAAACCTGAGTGAGTTCCTTCTCAAACTTATTGAATTTCTCAATAAATCTTCGATAGTATCCCGCCAATCCAAGGAAATTTCTTATCTCAGTCACGGTCTTCAGCCTTTCCTAATCTGCAACTATTTGCACCTTCTCAGGATCCACACGAATACCTTCGGCTGAAACAACATGGCCGAGGAATACTACCCTTGAGAGCCAAAAGTCACACTTGTTAAACTTAGCATATAGAGCTTCTTTTCTCTTAACCTTTGCAATGTGAAATTTAGGTGTTTCATATGCTCTTCTTCATTCTTTGAGTAGATCAAGATGTCATCAATGAAAACAATTACAAACTTATCAAGCACATCATGAAATACTCGGTTCATGAGATCCATGAACACGACAGGAGCATTAGTTAAACCAAAAGGCATAACTCTAAATTCATAATGTCCATACCTTGTTCTAGACGCTGTCTTAAAGATATCACTTGACTTCAATTTCAACTGATTGAAAAGATCATCAATCCGGGGCAGCGGGTATCTATTCTTGATTGTCAGCTTGTTCAACTCCCGGTAATCAATGCATAGACGCATGCTACCATCCTTCTTCACAGACAAGACTGGAGCTCCCCAAGGTGATACACTTGGCTGCACAAAACCTCTCTCTAAGAGCTCATTCAGTTGTGTTTGCAACTCTTCTAGTTCGGTAGGTGCCATTCTATACGGAGCTTTAGATACCGGAGACGCTCCAGGAGTTAAGTCTATGGAAAACTCAACTTCTCTATCAGGGGGCAATCCTGACAGATCATCTGGAAACACATCAGCAAATTCACAAGCAACCCTGACTTCTTCAAGTCTCTTTCCTTCTTTGGCGTTGCTTCCAGGTGTAGCACTTTCCACCAAAGTGTGGACTTGCATTAAAGCGGTCAAAGTCTTCTTGCTAACTCTTCCCTTTTTGCCTTGGAACTCGAGAACTGAATTTCCTTCCTCTCGAAACTGAATCTTCTTCGAAGAGCACAAGATTATGGCATTGTAGGATGTCAACCAATCAATTCCCAAGATTACATCAAAATCCTTCATATCAAACAACACTAGAATTGCCTTCAAGTTCCTTCCACAAATTAACACAGGACATTCTTCTAACACTTTATCTAGTCTAACAGCAGACCCAACAGGGGTACTAATCAACAAACAACTAGATAAACATCGGGGTGTCAAATTAGTCTTCAAAGCAAAAGTAGATGAGATGAATGAATGAGATGCACCCGTATCAAACAAAACAAATGCTGGAAATGAAGCAACTAACAATGTACCTGTAACAACAACATGGCAAGGATCCTGTTCAACATCATATATGCTGAACACTCTGCCAGAGGGGAGGGCAGGGCCAGGAACAAGAGCACTTTTCATGACTGGAGCATAAGGTTGGGCAGGTTTCTTCGGGCAAAAATGGGCATAATGGCCTGTCTGCTTGCAAAAGAAGCACGTAGAATCTTTCTGTCCAACATGAGCCTCAACACTGGGAGGTCTCTAGAATGCAGGTCTAGGATTCACCATCCCAGGCCGAGGTGGATGCACAACTCTCGAAGGTCTAACTCCACTGGACTAACCATGCTGGCCCACAGGAATAGGACTGGAACTCTGGCCAAAACTCCTTAGCTGGAAGGCAGGAGCAAGGTAAGGAGCAGGTCTAGCAAAGCGCCTATCAGTGCGGTCCACATAGCCAGGGTGCCTAGGTTGCCAGGGTCTCTGTACTCGAGCATTTTCCTTCTCAATCTCTTCGAGCTTCTTCGAGTTTTGAACAACCTAAGCATAACCTTCCATGGGTAAGACTGTGAGGTATGCCTTGATAGAAGGCCGCAATCCCTTGAAAAACTTTTTGGCCTTTGCATGATCGAACTTGATGGATTCGAGGGTGAAGAAGAAAAGTTCTTCAAACCTTTGCTGGTACTCCATCACTAACAAGGAACCTTGCACTAATGCCATGAACTCAGCCTCTTTGGCATCTTTTACGGCCTCAGGAAAGTAATTCCTGCAAAAAGCTTCCTTAAACCTTTCCCAGGAGACAACACCGGCATTGAGATTCTCAAGAGTGGGCCTGGTGGAGGTCCACCATGCTTCAGCCTCGTGCTGAAGCTTCTGCTCGGCAAACAACACTTTCTGCACATCAGAACATTGCAAATGTCTAAAGGCCTTTTCCAGTTCTCGAAGCCACTTGTTTGGAAAGAGGGTGTCCTTTGTTACTCCAGTGAATGTAGGTACTTGTAACTTTAGGAAACTCTCCATCAAACGGGTGTGGGGTGTCCCGATGAATCTTTCCACAAGAGGGGCTGCGTCACTTGAAGTCCCAATTCCAGCACGGTTCTCATTGTGAAGGGTCACAAAACCAACCATCATCTAGTTAAATTGGGCAGCCTGCTGTTGCATCATGTTTGTCATGACGCTGGCGATATCCTTGAAACTTCTGATATCGGGGGCACCAGGATTGCCATTCGTGGTATGGCTATCTTCCTGAGTTTCCTGGTTAGAGCCCCCATCAAGTGTTTCTTCGTTCCCGGCACTACCGAAACCAACGAAACGGTTTCTAAGAAGGACCATTCTGCAAAAATCAAAAATAAGGACACAAAATTTCGAATCTGTTAAATAACAACTTGATCAATGATTAGGATACTCAAATCATGTTTAAAACTATCAACATAGCAAGCAAATAAATCAACATGGGTCAAAATCCAAAGAAATCCAATCACAAATAAAAAATCTTCAAAATCAGCCCAAGGCAGCAAAATGACCCATCTTGGTCGATGCTCCTTGGTCGATGGTATCGACCAAAACATTCCTGCGTGAAAAATCAGATTAAAGGGCCCACTTCCTCATTTCATTTTCATTTCATACACTTCCATTTCGAGTTTAGCTCTGGGGAAAACGACTTCCTAGGGTTTTTAAGGGTTTCAAAGCTTGATTCAAAGCTCCAACAACACTTACAAATCTCCTTTGATCATCTACACAAGTAAGCGCTCTTTCTTCTTCTCTTTTCTTGCAAATTTCATTTACCATAGATGTGATTCTCTTCAAAACTGAATAATTTTTGTTGCTAATGGCTAGAATCATGCTTAGGAATGTTTAGAAACATGTTCCCATTGGTTTCCAAACAAATCCAAGTTTAAATCACAAGATTGCACACACTTTGGCTCCAAAATCACTATTCATCTTGCCAAAATTCAACTTTGCAAAAACTTGTCCCATTTTCAAACCAAATTGAATTTTGACATGAAACAAATTTCTACATGACTGATTCACTATGGGGAAGGTGTTCCCACTCTCCGTTTGGTCAATTTCCAACTTCCAAAAATTCACAAATGCAAGCCCAAAGAGGATTTTTCTCTTTCCTACTTGCTGAATTTTCACTTTCAAAATGTCAAAATGATAGATTTTCACCAAACGAAGCATCCCAGCATGTTTATCCAAGTCTTATGCACATGCTAGTATGTTCGAATTGCAATTTCGCTAAAATCGAAATTTTTCAAAAATTTACGAAAATGCCCTTCATCTATCAAATACACACAAGGACTAATCCAAATGCAATTTCCTCTTTGTTTCAACAGATTCACTATGCCTAAGGGAGGGCGGCGAGCTGATAGGGGTTGAGGACATGTTCCCCGATTGGAGGTTACAGACGAGGAGCATTTCACCACTCCTATGACCGAGTTTATATATGAGTACTACTTCAACGACATCCCGATCGAGCATGGACGGTTGGTTGTCTTGGATGATTTAGATGCATTTCGTATACGCGAGAGGCTGGAGGCTATGGATTGGTTACACTTGCACACCACGGCATATTCAGTCTACCAATATCTCGTCAGGTACTTCTATAGTAACCTGACTTACCGCTTCGAGGATGACCCACGAGATGGTTTTAGGATCGTCATGGACTCTATGGTTGGGGGCAAGGGGATCAGTTTCACTACTAGGACACTGGTCGCATCTTGGATGTTCCAATTGTACGAGATTCCCGTTGGTGGATTCCCGCTGGCACAGACATCACTGAGGCTCTTCTTCCACACGAGTCACATGAGGTATCCATGATTTTATGGGATGACATTGACTGTTATATGCCCCGGAGTGGCACTGCGATGCGTCCTTCAGCTCGGGTTATCGCTCGCATCGTCTGGTGAAACATTATTCCTAAGGCGGGGCACCACAGCAAGGTGTTTGCATTGGAGGCATTGGTCATCTATAGCATCTACACTAGAGTGCAGATAGACTTAGCCTACATCATGCAGAATGTCATGATAGATCGAGTTGAGTTTCCTGGGGATAGGAACTTAGCTTTCGGTCAACTCTTGACACGCATTTTCAAGCACGTCGATGTGGACTTTGAGGATGCACCAGTGATTTAGGGCCGAGATATAGGTGAGGACATTGGTTCATGGTTGATCAGGAAGATGGGGCTCCGCAATGCGGCTAGATCAGAGGATGAGGATGACATCGCTGAGACACCAGAGGATGATGACTCAGAGGATGAGAATACCGATGACGACGATGATGATGATAGTGGTGATGAGGATGATGATGAGTATAGGGATGATGATGATCAGAGAGATGAGGATCAGGGTCAGGATGAGATTCCGAGACACGAGGAGATTCCTACTCCGCTATTCTCCGAGGTTGGAGGTCCATCTCTCACGACTTTTGAGGCTCCAGGAGTGGCTTCTCATCAGTCATCGATTCATTCCATACTTGAGAGGATTGAGGCTCGTCAGGAGGTTATAAAGGCTGGACAGAGGAGGATGGAGTTACACATGTGCACCCTAGGTGAGAGGTTTGCACAATTGGAGGAGGAGTTCAAATCTAGGAGGGATCAGACAGATCTTCGGAGTCGATCACCAAGATAGATACTACTAGGAGTTTCCTTTTATGCTTTCCCAGATGTATTTCCTATCAGACTTGTAAAAATCTTTTATGTGATTAATGAAGTTCAGTTGTTTTGTTTATATTATTGTGTTTTATCCAACAATCAATTTATACTTCATTAATTAGGTTGCTAGTCCAGGTTATCTATTATTCACCTCTAAGAGCACTTGAGTCACTTTTGGATCTAGGACTCGGAATGTTCCGTTATTGTTTCTGTGGTCGAGGTTCCACTTGATCTTGGGCTTTGATACCAATCTGTCACATCCACCCAGCCGGTACCCTATCTGGCATACCTGGGAATGTGATCCATAGTCCAAGGATCAAGCATCGAGGGACCATGCCTCCCACATACGCGATAACACAATCATGAACAATGATAATCAAGGTAAAAGCAATAAATGACAAATATCATGAATAAGATATGAACAAATAATCAAAGTGCAGAAATAAATGATATCAAGGGTATATGTATAATCATAAGAAAGAGAAAATGAGTGAAAGTCACTCTCTCAATGGTAGTGGAAAAGTAGTAAAATCATGTTAAGTTACAATCCCATGTCTAAAGAGTAACTCAAAGAAAGTTAATAACATATCCCAAATGTTTAACAAAAAATCTAGGGAAATGGGGCACTAAGCAATGGTTTCTTCAATGTTAATGATTATATCTTCATAAGTGTGGATGAAGAAAGCCCAGCACGGCCGCTCCCTCACCACAGTGGGGCTAACCCTGGTACGCAGTGTAATCCTCCTTGGCACCATAACCTTGATCTTCACCGTAGCTACCACCCGGAGGGTAGTATGTGGAATCATAGTCCGTCTCGTAGGGGGCACCATCGGAGTCTTCAACACCTGCGGGATAATCTAACAAACATTTGCACAAAAGGAATGAGTTCAAAAGAACTCAAAGAGGTAGTTATTCCATAATCCACAACCATATAAGTACAAATCATAACATGATGTAATATGATATGAAACACATGATGCAAGTATGATTCTAACTCTATGAATGCTAGTCTCTATGGTAGACATGCTTTAAGTTATAACACCATACTTCCTTAGGTAAGTCTCAGTCACTCAATACTGGGGGGAATTGGGTTCTGCATCCCTCTAGAACAAATCCATGGTTGGGGTTTTGGTCACTGCTCTCTCACATCACCATTTGGTCTAAGTATTGGCGCATGTCAAGGTAAAGCCTAGCCCAATGCAAGTCATCTACTCAGTCGTATCAAGTCAGATCCGGATACTTCCATTCCTCCCATCCCGGGATCCTTTCCGGTATCCTTCACACTAGAGTCACGGATATTACCCACCGGACTCATCAACCCTATTGGTCATCCACAAATAGTAGACGGGAATGTCTCACGTCCTCTCACGGATATGACTCACCGATCTTCGAGCGCTCGTGAGCCCAAGTCTAGCTATTTGCCACCCTACCAATAAATGGCCACTTTCGGGTATCCATAGCATGGTTTATGTCCTCTCCGAGTTGGTTACCGGTCTCGAGCGCCCATCAAACCATACACTACCACGGGTCGTTCGGTCTCAATGCCCTTCCGATTTGGGTCTGACACGACAAGGACAATCCTAGCCACACAACTAGACAATCCTATGTATGTCATCCAATAACCCGGGAAAGTGTTGATAGGCACCTTCGGAGAACATCCCATACTATTCCCTCCAATGCCCAAGGACAAAAGTGTCAATAGGACACTCCCCAATACCAAGTTATACCTAAGCTGTAAAACCCAGCCCTAACCTTGACCCGGAAACCTTGTTATTTGTAGGTCCGATGACCCGAAGTAAAGTAAGAAGTCAGCTTTGGGCCATCCCAGTAGAGGACTTGGTGTCTGGCTTTGAATCCATGAAAGTTGATGATGAGGTTCTATTTATGGAAACTGAATCCTGATGAAGATCTGATTAGTTGATGGACTTGGAGTGCTCTCTATCTTGGTTTGAAGGCATTTCTACCTATTAGGTAAGTCACTTGACTTGTGTGCAAAACCCCTTTAGGATTGGATTTGATCTCGACCTTCAATTCCCTGTTTTGGTCTTGTTGTCAAGATTGGTCGACCGATTGGTCGATTGGTCGATCGGGCCAGTCGACCAATCCACTCGACCAATGAGTGCTTGTCTTTGGCAATTAGGTTGTTCTTGCTCTATTTAAGTCCAATCTCGAGTCCACTTCGTATTTGCTGCCTCCAAACCCTCCGGAACGAACCAAAGACCTCTCGCAAGTCATCTCTCTTGCATCCTTGGTGTTTTCTTGACGGATCTTCGTCGAAACTCTTCTTTTTGCATCAAAAGGTATGTCTACTCTCTCTTCTTCTCCTCCATCTTTGTTTTTCTTTCCTTTTTGAGTTGAGACAGTAGAAGAGATGCTGCATTCTCTGTTGCAAACATCTCTCGAACATGTTCTCATGATCATCCTAAGGATTTGAGGCTAGAACAATGATCTTAACCATGATCATTGCAAGCTTTTGAAGGAATCATGATCAAACCATGATCTAATCTTTGATTAAACTTCTAATCTGAATTCTGATCTCTTTGGATCTTCTTTGTTGATCATGTTAGTAGTTAATTACTGTGTTTTCTTTCCATGATCCATAATCTATAGATTTCTAGTTGTTCTCTTCTACCATACTATGTGTTCTTCATGATGCATGGTAGTTACATATATGGTAGGTTTTATTTCCTTATTTAGATTTATGCTTCTAAGCCTTATTCCATGAAGATCTATGTATGTTTTCATGATACCATTACCGAAAGCAATGATCCATCCTCCTATTGTTCTTGTCTTTGTTTTCTATTTCAAATTCATCAAGATCCATGATTGATTTAATTATGGTAACTTTTTGTTTCCTAATTTGGATCTTGATATCTTGATTGGATTAGTGTTTTGAGGTCCCCTATATGTTAGAATACTACTGATGTAGTCTACCCCTTGATTAGTACCCTTTTGAACCACCAAATTCGGATTTCATATCTTAAAACTCTGTTTTTTTAGGCTATCGTCTCGCATTGGTCGATCGATTGGTCGACGGACCACTCGACCAATCCACTCGACCAATGAGTACAAAGCAACTCCAGAATTGGTCTATGTTGGATGTTTTGGTATCTTTTCTGTTAGGGATCTTTCCTAATATGTTGTATATACTTGTTTAGGACCTTCTTCTCAAGTTTGCCAAGATCTTACTTGATTTCTTAGGATTCCTTTGCGAGTTATAAAAGGTAAGGATGGTTATTTCCTTAATTACATAGATAGCATGAATCTAGTTTCTATATTTGAATATCATAGATATGATTCCTAAATTAGATTCTTACAATGATATACTACTGTTGCATAACTTTGATTACAGTAGCATTACTTATTCATATTAAATTGATTCATGTATGATTTACTTACCAATGTTATACAAGTGATTGTAATTATTGATTTCTTTCCATATATGAAGTTACCATATATGTGATGATATGAATTGATGCATGTGTATGCTTAAGTATGGTTTGGAAAGGAGAGGTGTCCTTTTGACACTTCTGTCCTTGGACTACTACGGGAATATTATGGGATGTTTCCGGAGATGCCCTCCGGACACCTTCCTAAACCGTTGGATGACATATCTAGGATTTGTCTAGTAGTGTTTGGCTAGGATGTCCTGTTATGTCGAACCCTAATCGGAGGGGTATTGAGACCGAACGACCCGTGGTAGCAATGGGGATTCATGGGCGCTCAAGACCGGTAACCAACCCGTGAGAGGACAGGAATCACATTGTGGGGGCCATTTATTGGTAGGGTTGCATATGGTTAGACTTGGGCTCACGGGCGCTTAAGACCGGTAACCAACCCGTGAGAGGACGTGAGAGCTTCCCGTTTACCATATGTGGATAACCAATAGGGTTGATGAGTCCGTAGTCCGAGTTGGTCGGTGCCATAGGATACGCCGACTCTAGTGTGAAGGATACCGGAAAGGATCGTCGGGACGAGGAATGGAAGTATCTGGATCTCGACTTGATGTAACTAAGTAGAAGACTTGCATTTGGCTAGGTTTTACCCCCGACATGCGCCAAGATTTATACCAAATGGTTGTGAGAGAGTGTGTTGACTTAACCCCCCGCCAAGGTTTGTCCCGAGGGATGAAGGACCCATTACCAATCGGCTGCTCAAGACCGGTGAAATGATCCGTGAGAGAATCCAAGATATCTTAAATGGTTGAGGATGTGAGTGGACTTTCCTAAAGAAGTACGGTGCTATGACTTAAAGCATGTCTCGCCAATAGAGACCAGCATACATAGAGTTAGATTCATTCATTCATTGTTTGTCTCATATCATATTGCATTTATGTTTGTTCTGGAATCCCGCCATTTATGTTATTATGGATTTTTAATCGCCTTACCGAGTTTCTTTGAAACTCATTCCTTTATTGTACAATGTTGTTAGACTATCCCGCAGTACCGAGTACTATGACGGTCCCTATGAAGAAGCGCAAGGCGAAGAGGCATATCTCCAGGAAGGTGATTGCGGTTACCACAATTACTCCGAAGATCCCACGAGTGGTTATGCTCCGTACGATGCTTAGTCCGACCATTGAGTGGAAGCGTCCTTGTGCCATTTATGAGATTTACACTTACAAGGATGTTGTCTATAAAGTGGAGAACAATTTAGTTACCCAATGTACTTGCTACTGGGATTAGATTTTGTCTAGTTTATTCTTTAGAGCTACTTTTCCGCTGGATGTAAAGTGGAATTTTTGCCTCACTTTACTTATCTCGTTTGATACTCGATTATATCTATTATTCTCGATTCATTTATGATTCATTCTTTCTTTATTGGATCTATGATTTATCTTCCGCACTCTTGTTTTGATTGTTCATGATTATGTTATTGTTTATGTGGGAGGTTGATCACTCGATACCTGATCTTCGGGCTGTGGATCACACTCTCGGGTATGCCGATAGGGTACCGGGCCGGGAGGGCGGATGATTGGTATCGGAGCCCAAGGTTCGAGGAGATCCTAACTACAAAAGACAACAACTGAACATTCCCGAGTCATTGATCCGAAATGACTCTTCTACTCTTAGAAGTGAATAATAGAACACCGAATTAGAAACTTGACCTTTGAGGTATAACAAACATTTCCGAATAACATACCATAATTATACTTGAACAAATGTCACTAATGCAAGGAAAAGAAAGTTGCATAACATACAATAATTAAAGAGGAACAAAATGAACTTCATTAATTTCAAAGGTTTTTACAACGATTACATCTGAAATGCATAAATGGAAATCCTAAGGTACAAATCTATCTAGGTGATCCGCTCCGATCTCTCGTATGCTCCGAACTCCTCTCGCTAGCCGAGTCACCCGATGCTCTATCCTATCCCGTCGTGACTCCATCCTCTCGTACATCTGCTCCCTCGTCCGACCTCCATCCTCTCTAGCATGGAAGTCATCGATCTCATCTCGTGCTCCAAGATCCGAAGTCTCCGGAACCGCATGTGAAGGGCCACCTACCTCGAAGTGTGATGAAGGAAACTCGTGATGCACAGTGCTCAGCCTCGCGCATATCTCGCATCATCTCCGGCCCGATCATCACTATCGGACCGATATCCTCTCCTCCATCCTCCGATCCCCGATCCTCATCCTCCGATTCATCATCATCCTCACCCTCCGGACCAGGAGATCTCTCCGATCGTCGTAGTCTCATCCGACGAATGGTCCGAGTCCCAATAGGGTATCCCCGTGATCTAGTGTCCACCGGTGTATCCTCGAAACTCACCCCGAAATGCCCGAAGATCAAAGTCGTAGCCTCCCATAGCAAAGGTTCCGCATGCTAGGCCGCAGAACTAAGTCCAAAGATGACCCGCTGAATGATGTAGGAGAGATCGATCTCGAAGCCCATGTAGATGCGGTAGATGACTAAGGCCTCCATCACCGTGACCCGATGGTGATGTCCGGCTTTCGGCATGATGTTTCGGCCGACTATGCGACCGATAATCCGTGCAGAACCCGTCATCCGTCCGCTAGTCCACGGTGTGAAGCATCGACGGCTATCCCATAGCGTAGAGCATATCTCGCGAAGCTCGTACGGCATCGTATGGCTGTCCAGATCTGCTCCCGCAGTATCCACACACACCGCCGTGGATAGTAAGGAACCCGCAAGATCTCAGCCAGTGTCCGGGTAGAGAAGCGAATCTGAGTCCTGGAAGACCCCGCTCCCGAGGACAAGTCTAAGTGGATGTCCTTGGCCTCGAGCCTCCTCCGTGTAAGTTAGGTTGCCGAAGAACAACCTCACTAGTTCCGGTATACCGGTAGATCCTCGGTGAAGAGATGAGTCCACCGCAAAGTGTCGAACCTCCCGCCGAATCCTAAAGGCTCGAGCTGGCGTAAGTGAAGTAGACGTCCCATCTCGATATTGCAAGAGAGCTGAAGTAGGCCTCGGACAGAACTCGGCCCGAGGTGTGTCAAACATGTCCGGTCTCCTAACCTCCCCGTCTAGGCTCGAAAGGAACCCGACCTCTGCCCCTAAGAGCACCTACGATGCGACCACGACCTCTACCTTGTCCTCGCCTCCCCCTTGCATAGTGTATCCGTGAAAGAGACAAGAGACAATTCCAATTAGTGCTATTTTAAGATTTGAGCCAAAAGGGTATTTTCGTAATTTTTTCGGAAAATTTCAAATTTGGGGGAAATTTGATTTGAACATACTAGCATGTGCGCAATACTTGGAATTTCATGTCTATGAAGTTTGTTTGATGAAAATCGATCGAAAACTTGGATTAAAGCGAAAAATTCAGCAAGAAGGAAATTTGGGATTTTGCAATTTAGGTCAAAATTGGATTTTTGAAAAGTTGAAATTGGTTAAATCAAATTGTATGGACCTATCTACAATGTCATCTTGAGCATGTAGCATTTGATCTCGTGTGAAAATTCCAAGCGGTTTGAGAGAAAACGAAATTTTTCTAAAGATATCGATTTCGGTATAAAACTTTGCGAGATGAGCACCAATGTGTTAAAACTTGTTGTCTATGCATGGCATTGTGTTTAAAACCTAAGGAATATGTTTCTAAGCATTCCTAAGCATGATTTCTAGCATTGGATACAAGTAAAGCATGGTTTTATTGAAATGCAAGCATGAGAAGATGAAAATGGAAGGAAGATTAAGAGGTTTACCTTGTTTGTGAAGATGGTGTGTTGTGGTGTTGTTGTTGAAGCACTAAATCACCTCAAGAACACTTGTGGGAACTCTTGGAGATTTTCCCTAGAGCTCTCTCACCTTTGGAAGAAGTTAGAATGAGGTTGGAATGTGAAAATGAGGCTTATAATGCGAATTTTCGCATTCTCGTCGCATTGGTCGACTCATTGGTCGATCGGGTCACTCGACCAATCACTCGACCAATGGTCACAATGACCTCATTTGCTGTTGAATTTTTGGAAAATGTGATTTTTGCCTTATGGAATATTGTTTGATGACTATATGGATATATTTGAGCATGATTTAAGTTTTCAAATCATTTGGACTTGTGGTTTATGTTGAATCTTCGAAATTCGGTATTTTGATGTTCTCGGTTTTGCGTAATGGTTACTCCGAGAAGTGGGCGTGGTGAATCCAAAGGGTCATGGAGGTGGTGAAGTACCTCAGGGAGGTGGTGAAGTACCTCATGGAGGTGGTGAGATACCAAATGTTGATCAGTGGTACTCATGAGATCCCCCGGTGCCCCGAATGTTGGAAGTTTCGTAGATATTGCCAATATTATGGGCAATATGATGCAGCAGAAGAAGCAGCTCTGGCTCAACCAGATGTTGGTGGGTTTCATGACTCGCATAATGAGACCCGGGCTGGTGCTAATGCGAATCCTCATGCCGCAGTCCCGAATGCGGGAGGTTTAGCTGAACTCCTCATACTCGCCCGATGGAGAGTTTTCTCAAGATGCAAGTACCCACTTTCACCGGAGTTACCAAGGACCCCTTGTTTCCTAACAAGTGGCTTCGTGAGTTGGAGAAGGCTTTCCGACATCCGCAATGCTCGGAAGCTCGTAAGATTTTGTTTGCTCGAATGTGTTGCAACAAGAAGCCGATGCATGGTGGATCTCCACTCGTCCCGTTTTGGAAGGTTTGCATGCAGGAGTTGTAACTTGGGAGTTATTCAAAGAGGCTTTTTGTATGAACTACTTTCCCGAGGCGGTGAAGGATGCGAAGGAAGCCGAGTTTATGATTCCGACTCAAGGAACTCGTCTCGTGTTGGAGTACCAACAGAAGTTCGAGGAGCTTCATTTCTTTGCTCCAGATTCTTTGAAGGAAGACCTCGCCAAAGCAAAGAAGTTCTTCAAAGGATCTGCGTCCCGCCATTAAAGCTTACCTCACAAACCAGCCTATAGTGAGCTATGCTCAAGTGGTGCAGAACTCGAAGAAGTTGGAAGAAACAGAGAAGGAAAGTGCTCGTGTGCAAAAGCCTTGGCAACAAGGAATTCTGGTTTGGTGGATCGTAATGACCGTCGCTTTGTGAGACCTACACCCTACCCCACTCCTACCTTTCAGTGCTAAGAGTGTAGGTCGAACACGGGTTTTCAGCAGCCCGGCCAGCTTAGGACAAAGATGGCGGAAACCGACCACCAGCAAGTGCAAGTGCAAGTGCAAGTGCAAGGCCTTTTGTTCGAAGCCCTCTCACAGTTGCAGCCACCCCCGTTGGATCCAAAGAATCCCGTTTGCTTCTACCGCAAGCAAGCTGGTCATTTTGCTCGTGCTCTGTCCGGCGGCCTCGCCCAAAGAGCCCGCCCCTGGGTGAAGAGTGCTCCCGCTCCTCCCTCCGGTAGAGTTTTCAGGATTTCCAAAGGCCGAGCAGATCCAAGCCATGATGTGATTACAGGTACATTGTTAGTCGCTTCTATTTCGCATTTGTCTTATTTGATACGGGTGCATCTCATTCGCTCATGTCATCTCGCATTCATCAAGAAGACTAACCTAATCCCCGAGAAGTTGTCTAGTTGTTTATTGATTAGTACACCCACTGGTCCTCATAGAAACTAGATAAGGGGTTATCTAAATGTCCCGTGTTGATTGGTGAGAAGAACTTGGAAGCCAATTTTGTGATTCTTGACATGAAGGACTTCGATGTTATTTTGGGAATTGATTGGTTGACAGCCCACAAAGCCGTGTTCCTTTGTTCCTCAAAGAAGATTCAGCCCCATATTTGTGGAAGTCCGGTCTTAGAATTTCAGGGTGAAAAGAGAAGGGTTTGTAAGAAGGTGCTGTCTCAGACCGATGCAAGTCTATGCCCTAGTGGATGATGCTTCATCCGAAGGCAAGGGTATAGTGGAGAAAAGAGTCGATGAAGTCGAGTTGTCTGCGACTTTGTTGATGTCTTCCCCGATGATCTATCAGTGAGTGCCTCCGGACAGAGATGTCGAATTCTCTATTGATCTCGTCCCCGGTGCCGCTCCGGTATCTAAAGCTCCGTACATGATGGCTCCTACCGAGTTAAAAGAGTTGCAAAATCAGTTGAATGAGCTCATAGATAGAGGTTTCGTGCAGCCTAGTGTGTCACCTTGGGGAGCTCCGGTCTTGTTCGTCAAGAAGAAAGACGGTAGTATGCGCTTGTGCATCGACTACCGTGAGTTGAATAAGTTGACTATCAAGAATAGATATCCGCTGCCCGTAATCGATGATCTCTTCGATCAGTTGAAGGGTGCAGTTGTGTTCTCAAAGATTGACTTAAGGTCCGGATATCACCAATTGAAAGTGAAGTCTAGTGATATCTTCAAGACAGCTTTTCCGAACGCGGTATGGTCACTACGAGTTTAGAGTCATGCCCTTCGGATTGACCAATGCTCCTGCGGTGTTCATGGACCTCATGAACCGAGTATTTCATGATGTGCTTGATAAGTTTGTGATTGTTTTCATTGATGACATCTTGATCTATTCGAAGAGCGAAGAAGAGCATGCGAGTCATCTAAGTTTCACTTTGCAAAGGTTGCGAGAAAAGAAGTTGTTCGCTAAGTTTAGCAAGTGTGATTTCCGGCTTAAGAGAGTGGTTTTCCTTGGTCATGTAGTTTCAGCCGAAGGTATTCGTGTCGATCCCGAAAAAGTCCAAGCCGTGGCTGATTGGGAGAGACCGAAGTCGCAACGGAAATAAGAAGTTTTCTTGGATTGGCGGGTTACTACCGAAGGTTTATTGAGAACTTTTCTCGGTTGGCTGCTCCTATGACTAAGTTGACCAGGAAAGAAGAGAAGTTTGTTTGGTCCGACGCTTGTGAGAAGAATTTCCAAGAGTTGAAAGATAGATTGACAAGTGCCCCGGTTTTGACTATACCCGATAGTTCCGGTGGTATGACAGCTTATACCGATGCGCCAAAGATTGGTTTGGGTTGTGTACTGATGCAACATGGCAAGGTCGTAGCCTATGCTTCTCGGCAATTGAAGGATTATGAGCGGAATTACCCCACTCACGATCTAGAACTTGCCGCCGTTGTCTTTGCTTTGAAGATTTGGAGACATTATCTTTACGGTGAGAAGATTGCCATTTTCACGGATCATAAGAGTTTGAAATACTTCTTTACCCAAAAGGAGTTGAACATGAGACAAAGGAGATGGTTGGAACTAGTCTCCGATTATGATTGTGATATTCAAGATCATCCTGGGAAAGCAAATGTTGTTGCTGATGCTCTTAGTAGGAAGAACCAGAAGAAGACTTTGGATTTGAATGCTTTGAGTTTACCATTGTGGTCTTCTATTGAGAGTTTTGATTTGGAAATCGTTCTCGAGAATTCTGATTTTATTCTTTCGCCATGACGGCAAGATCTGGTCTTAGAGATAAGATTGTTGCTCAGCAGAGTTCCGATCAAGAGTTTTTGATCAAAGTTGAGAAGATTTCTTCGAATCCCGAGTCGGACCCCGACTTTGGTATATCCATGGATGGTGCTTTGTTGTTTAGAGGAAGACCGTGTGTGCCTGCAAACGAAGAAGTTAAGAAAGAAATATTGAAGGAAGCACACCAGTCGGTCTTTATCAGTACACCCGGAAGCACCAAGATGTACAAGGACTTGAAGGAACATTTTTGGTGGATTGGTCTAAAGGCGGATGTTGATGATTTTGTTGCCAAGTGTGAGACTTGCCAACGTGTGAAAGCCGCTCGACAACCTCCATCTGGATTACTTCAGCCTCTTCCTATTCCTAGTTGGAAGTGGGAGGATATCTCCATGGACTTTGTGACTAGCTTGCCTCGACAAGTAAAGGCAATGACACCGTGTGGGTGATTGTTGATAGGTTGACCAAATCAGCCCATTTCATTCCTATGAAGATCACTCATACTCGGATAAGCTAGCAAGGCTTTATGTGGATAATGTGGTGCGTCCGCATGGTGTGCCATTGAGTATTGTTTCGGATCGTGATCCTAGGTTCACCTCAAGGTTTTGGAATAGTTTGCAGAAGGCCTTGGGAACCCAATTGAACTTGAGTACAGCTCATCATCCACAGCCCGATGGACAATCCGAGCGGACAATTCAGACATTGGAAGACATGCTCGGATCTTGTGTGGTGGATATGGGTGGTAATTGGGATGAACACCTAGCTTTGGTTGAGTTTGCCTATAACAACAGCTTATCAAGCAACAATAGGCATGGCTCCATTCAAGGCTTTGTATGGCAGTACTTGTAGGACACCTTTGTACTGGACTCGAGACAGTGAAAGAAAAGTCTTAGGTCCCGAGATGATTGAAGCTACGAGTGCTATGGTAGATATGATAAGAGAAAGGATTAAGTCTGCCTAATGAGACAGAAATCTTATGCCGATAAGAGAAGGACCGATTTGGAATTTCAAGTTGGAGAGAAAGTCTTTCCAAGGTCTCACCAATGAAGGGTGTGATGAGATTCAATGTTAAGGGAAAGCTTAGCCCTCGTTACATTGGACCTTTCGAGATTTTGGAAAAGGTTGGACCTGTTGCGTATCGATTAGCATTACCTCCGCCTCTTGCTGGTGTGCACAATGTGTTTCATATTTCGATGCTCCGAAAATACATAGAGAATCCGAACACATTTTGCAGCAAGCACCCGAAGGACTTAGTGCTGATTTGACCTATGATGAAGAACCGGCCGAAATCTTGGATAGGAAGGACAAGCAGCTGCGGAATCGCACCATTCCTTTGGTGAAGATTCGGTGGAAGAACCATACCCCCGAAGAAGCTTCTGGGAGAAGGAAGAAGATATGAAGGAGAAGTTTCCTTACCTCTTTGGAAGCACAGTACGCTTTCAATTTCGGGGACGAAATTTCTTTAAGGGGGGGAGAATGTAAAACCCAGCCCTAACCTTGACCCGGAAACCTTGTTATTTGTAGGTCCGATGACCCGAAGTAAAGTAAGAAGTCAGCTTTGGGCCATCCCAGAGAGGGACTTGGTGTCCGGCTTTGAATCCATGAAAGTTGATGATGAGGTTCTATTTATGGAAACCGAATCCCGATGAAGATCTGATTAGTTGATGGACTTGGAGTGCTCTCTATCTTGGTTTGAAGGCATTTCTACCTATTAGGTAAGTCACTTGACTTGTGTGCAAAACCCCTTTAGGATTGGATTTGATCTGGACCTTCAATTCCCTCGCTTTGGTCTTGTCGCCAAGATTGGTCGACCGATTGGTCGATCGGGCCAGTCGACCAATCCACTCGACCAATGAGTGTCGTCTTTGGCAATTAGGTTGTTCTTGCTCTATTTAAGTCCAATCTCGAGTCCACTTCGTATTTGCTGCCTCCAAACCCTCTCCGGAACGAACCAAAGACCTCTCGCAAGTCATCTCTCTTGCATCCTTGGTGTTTTCTTGACGGATCTTCGTCGAAACTCTTCTTTTTGCATCAAAAGGTATGTCTACTCTCTCTTCTTCTCCTCCATCTTTGTTTTTCTTTCCTTTTTGAGTTGAGACAGAGAAGAGATGCTGCATTCTCTCGTTGCAAACATCTCCGAACATGTTCTCATGATCATCCTAAGGATTTGAGGCTAGAACAATGATCTTAACCATGATCATTGCAAGCTTTTGAAGGAATCATGATCAAACCATGATCTAATCTTTGATTAAACTTCTAATCTGAATTCTGATCTCTTTGGATCTTCTTTGTTGATCATGTTAGTAGTTAATTACTGTGTTTTCTTTCCATGATCCATAATCTATAGATTTCTAGTTGTTCTCTTCTACCATACTATGTGTTCTTCATGATGCATGGTAGTTACATATATGGTAGGTTTTATTTCCTTATTTAGATTTATGCTTCTAAGCCTTATTCCATGAAGATCTATGTATGTTTTCATGATACCATTACCGAAAGCAATGATCCATCCTCCTATTGTTCTTGTCTTTGTTTTCTATTTCAAATTCATCAAGATCCATGATTGATTTAATTATGGTAACTTTTTGTTTCCTAATTTGGATCTTGATATCTTGATTGGATTAGTGTTTTGAGGTCCCCTATATGTTAGAATACTACTGATGTAGTCTACCCCTTGATTAGTACCCTTTTGAACCACCAAATTCGGATTTCATATCTTAAAACTCTGTTTTTTTTAGGCTATCGTCTCGCATTGGTCGACTTGGTCGACTGACCACTCGACCAATCCACTCGACCAATGAGTACAAAGAACTCCAGAATTGGTCTATGTTGGATGTTTTGGTATCTTTTCTGTTAGGGATCTTTCCTAATATGTTGTATATACTTGTTTAGGACCTTCTTCTCAAGTTTGCCAAGATCTTACTTGATTTCTTAGGATTCCTTTGCGAGTTATAAAAGGTAAGGATGGTTATTTCCTTAATTACATAGATAGCATGAATCTAGTTTCTATATTTGAATATCATAGATATGATTCCTAAATTAGATTCTTACAATG
The DNA here is from genome assembly GCF_041222555.1 of Hakea prostrata. Lineage (NCBI taxonomy): Eukaryota > Viridiplantae > Streptophyta > Magnoliopsida > Proteales > Proteaceae > Hakea > Hakea prostrata. The sequence goes on along the minus strand of NC_142606.1, from coordinate 46,052,124 downwards.
ATATACTACTGTTGCATAACTTTGATTACAGTAGCATTACTTATTCATATTAAATTGATTCATGTATGATTTACTTACCAATGTTATACAAGTGATTGTAATTATTGATTTCTTTCCATATATGAAGTTACCATATATGTGATGATATGAATTGATGCATGTGTATGCTTAAGTATGGTTTGGAAAGGAGAGGTGTCCTTTTGACACTTCTGTCCTTGGACTACTACGGGAATATTATGGGATGTTTCCGGAGATGCCCTCTGGACACCTTCCTAAACCGTTGGATGACATATCTAGGATTTGTCTAGTAGTGTTTGGCTAGGATGTCCTGTTATGTCGAACCCTAATCGGAGGGGTATTGAGACCGAACGACCCGTGGTAGCAATGGGGATTCATGGGCGCTCAAGACCGGTAACCAACCCGTGAGAGGACAGGAATCACATTGTGGGGGCCATTTATTGGTAGGGTTGCATATGGTTAGACTTGGGCTCACGGGCGCTTAAGACCGGTAACCAACCCGTGAGAGGACGTGAGAGCTTCCCGCTTACCATATGTGGATAACCAATAGGGTTGATGAGTCCGTAGTCCGAGTTGGTCGGTGCCATAGGATACGCCGACTCTAGTGTGAAGGATACCGGAAAGGATCGTCGTGGACGAGGAATGGAAGTATCCGGATCCGACTTGATGTAACTAAGTAGAAGACTTGCATTTGGCTAGGTTTTACCCCCGACATGCGCCAAGATTTATACCAAATGGTTGTGAGAGAGTGTGTTGACTTAACCCCCCGCCAAGGTTTGTCCCGAGGGATGAAGGACCCATTACCAATCGGCTGCTCAAGACCGGTGAAATGATCCGTGAGAGAATCCAAGATATCTTAAATGGTTGAGGATGTGAGTGGACTTTCCTAAAGAAGTACGGTGCTATGACTTAAAGCATGTCCGCCAATAGAGACCAAAGCATACATAGAGTTAGATTCATTCATTCATTGTTTGTCTCATATCATATTGCATTTATGTTTGTTCCGGAATCCCGCCATTTATGTTATTATGGATTTTTAATCGCCTTACCGAGTTTCTTTGAAACTCATTCCTTTATTGTACAATGTTGTTAGACTATCCCTGCAGTACCGAGTACTATGACGGTCCCTATGAAGAAGCGCAAGGCGAAGAGGCATATCTCCAGGAAGGTGATTGCGGTTACCACAATTACTCTGAAGATCCCACGAGTGGTTATGCTCCGTACGATGCTTAGTCCGACCATTGAGTGGAAGCGTCCTTGTGCCATTTATGAGATTTACACTTACAAGGATGTTGTCTATAAAGTGGAGAACAATTTAGTTACCCAATGTACTTGCTACTGGGATTAGATTTTGTCTAGTTTATTCTTTAGAGCTACTTTTCCGCTGGATGTAAAGTGGAATTTTTGCCTCACTTTACTTATCTGTTTGATACTCTGATTATATCTATTATTCTGATTCATTTATGATTCATTCTTTCTTTATTGGATCTATGATTTATCTTCCGCACTCTTGTTTTGATTGTTCATGATTATGTTATTGTTTATGTGGGAGGTTGATCACTCGATACCTGATCTTCGGGCTGTGGATCACACTCTCGGGTATGCCAGATAGGGTACCGGCTGGGAGGGCGTGACATAAGCAATCACATACTCAAGTCCATCATATCGCATACATTTGATACATCATCATGATAGAAGTCAATTCATAACATCGAAATGATCCATCATATATACAAGTAAAAAGAATAATAAATCATTATAACAAGAGTATATGAAATCGCAATACTACTGTTTTAAAACATGTATAGCAGTCCTATGATATTCAAAAGCAATTAAGAGGCTATGTTCATTAAGTTATGAGCATCATGACATAAGTACACAGCCTATGTATTTATGGTGATAACCATCCTTACCTTAAGTTGAGTTGATGGCGATTCAAGAGTTACCAAGGAATGATCCAATGGTAGTGTTAAGACCGTAAACAAACATAAATAAGAGATTAGAGAAGAAATCGGGAAGATCGGATGTTGAACGAGTCAAAACTGGTTGAAGTTGCTGTCAGCAACAAGTTTGGTCAATGCTCTTGGTTGATGGCATCGACCAAGGAGGATCGACCAAAACAGTCTCGGGCTGCATATTGGATTTTGGGGGTTTTGGTCCGAATTCGGTCTTCCGGGGCTCGGATAGATCCAGAACTTGGAGGGATGCTTAAGAACAGTATAAGAACACTACAAATCAAGAAATTAACACAATCCAATGGTCTAAATAGAAAGCCCCAAATTAGACTACTAAGTTCAATAGACGAGAATCATGGCATGGATTGAAATCAATTGCATTTGCATTGGAAAGGCATGAATTAGCTAGGGGAACTTATAGGGATTTTATTAGGATTATATGTTAGTAATAAACATATACACAGCACACTATATATGTCACATCCCAGCCCTAAATCCACCCGTGGGGTACCCTATCTCGGGTTACTCGGGAGTGATCCACAGCCCAATAGATCCAGTTTAGGAACGATCATATCCACTTAGCACAATAATATAATCAAAAGCAAGAACAATTTATGGTATTCAAGTAATCTAATAATAAATGTTAAAAAAAATGATCACAGAAGGATCACAAAGAACATCAGAGTGCGGAGTAACAAGTACCAAATCAAAAGACAATTATAGAGTATAGCGGAAATATACTCTACAAACATGTGCGGAAGGTAGATCGAAATAAGGTAAAGGTTACAACCAGATCTCCAAAGAAGGGAAATAAAAAAAAAAGGTAAGCAATTACGTTACAGTTTCTTCTAACTTATACAATGTCTCTTCAATAACATAATCATAAGAAACTAAGCCAGGCCGGATCTACTCCTGAAAAATATGAGTCTTGAACTGATAACCTTCACAGATGTAGTCACCGTAGACAAAGTGGTATGAGTCACCAACTTAGTCCTCAAAGTGTTGACCATCACAGTCAACAGTAGTAGTACTTGTAGAAAAGTCTAACAAAATATGTTGCAAAAAGGAGTGAGTTTAAAAGAACTCAGCAAGGAAAGTTATTCCATAATAACATAAATCATATGATGCACAGCATAGCATGATGCAATATGATATGAGACAATGATGATATATGATTCTAACCCTAAGTATGCTAGTCTCTAAGGTAGACATGCTTTAAGTTGTAGCACCATACTTCTTTAGGTAGTCTCAGTCACTCATCACCGGGGGGAATTGGGTCATGCATCCCTCTCGGACAAACCCATGGTTGGGGGTTTCGGTCACCACTCTCTCACATCACCATTTGGTCTAAGTATTGGCGCATGTCAAGGTAAAGTCTAGCCCAATGCAAGTCATCTACTTAGTCATATCATGTCAGTTCCAGATACGTCCATTCCTCCCCTCTCGGGATCCTTTCCGGTATCCTTCACACTAGAGTCACGGATATTACCCACTAGACTCATCAACCCGATTGGTCATCCACAAGTAGTAGACGGGAAGCTCTCACGTCCCCTCACGGATCATTTCACCTGTCTTGAGCGCCTGTGAGCCCAAGTCTATCCATTTGCAACCCTACCAATAAATGGCCCCTTTCGGGTATCCGCAATGCGATTTATGTCCTCTCACGGGATGGTTACCGGTCTTGAGCGCCCACAAATCCACACTACTACCACAGGTCATTCGGTCTCAATGCCCTTCCGATTCGGGTTTGATACGACAGGGACATCCTAGCCATACATCTAGACAAGTCCTTTGTATGTCATCGAATGATCCAAGAAAGTGTCGATGGGCATCTTCGGAGAATATCCCATACTATTCCCTCCGATGTCCAAGGACAGAAGTACCAGTAGGGCACTCCCCAATCCCAAGTCATACCTAAGCAATCACATGCTTATCTCCATCCATTACATATCAACGATACATTAACTATTGAAAGCATGTCATAACATCTCATAATACAATGTATAAATAAATGACAAGAATAAGTAAACATGATAAACCAAGTAATTAAGCATGGTGCCACTGTCATAAGGTAACTACAATAGTCATATGATGTCTAAAATCAACTAATAAGTTAAGTCTACTAAGTTAGCAACAACAGTGTAAAAGTTTTACAGTTTAGGTTATATGGCAGTAACCGTCCTTACCTCAAATTGTGAAGAAGATGATCCGAAGTCATAAGAGAATGGTCCAATTATAGTCTTAAAGCCCTAAACAAACATACATGAAGGATTACAGAAGAAATCAAAACAATCGGAGACCGAATGGATCAAAACTGGGCAAAAGTTGCTAACAACAACCTTGTTGGTCGATACATTGGGTCGATGGTATCGGCCAACAGGTATCGACCCAAAGAGTCTCGGACAACAAGTTGGATTTTTGGGTTTTGGCTCAAAATTGGTCTTTTGGGTCTTGGATAGATACGAAACTTGGGGAACAGTTCAAACACAATATAGAGACACTAATTATCAAAGAATTAACATAATCCAATGGTCAATTTAGAAATCCCCAATTTGAGCTATCAAGTTCAAGAGTTGGAAATCATGGCATTGGTTATTACTTAATGCAAATTGGGGGAAAACATAGTGAATTAGGTAGGGAATAGATTGGGAGCATTATTGTAATCATAGGCAAGGTAGAAATTAGGCTAATCATAGGCTACGTTTCAGTTTTGGTTAATAAGCAAGTTGGTGAGCAAAAAATCATGGAAATGCATAGTTAATGATCAAGAGGTAAGTAAATCATAACAAGATTGGGGAAAACATTAATGTATTAGGTAAAGAAGACTCATGGCAAGGTGTTTGCAAGGTTGCAGCACCTTGGCCATTGTCCCAACAGCAAGAATAAGGTGAGGTAGAAGTAGATTAGAGAGAGAGTGAGAGATCACATACCTTGTAGAAGAGATTAGAGAAGAGAGACAAAGGATTCTTGAAGAAGATCAACACCCAAGCCAATGAGGAGGCTTAGAGGAGCTTTCCACGTTCTCAGATGTTGAAATGAGTGAAATAATGTTTTAGGTTCAAGGTTTCACTTAAAAGGAGGAAGGAATATCCAAAAAGCACCTTTTTATTAAAATATGGGCTTGTTGGTCGATACCTTGGGTTGATGGTATCGACCAACAGTATCGATCCAAAGTAGTTTCAACAGAATTTTCAGGAATAGTTCAGAAACTTCGGATGCGGATTCGGAGGGCTATACAAGATCAAATTGAGTGAGGTTTTCTCCTACAAGTCAATAAAGAAGTCTAGTTTCCAAAAATACTTTTGGATCAAGCATGTGAGTTCATTAGGTTCACCAAATAAGCTCACATTCTTCGATGCGCAAGCAGGATTTGCTAGACATAGTTCAGCAACTTCGGACAGGGATTTGGAGGGCTATATGGGGTCAAATTGAGTGGGGTTTTCTCCTACAAGTGTCACATCCTCCCAGCCGGTACCCTATCTGGCATACCCGAGAGTGTGATCCACAGCCCAAAAGATCAAGTTTAGGAACGATCACATCCATTTCGCACAATAACATAATCAAAAGCAAGAACAAATCATAATGTTCAAGTAATTTATAATAAAAGTCAAGAAAGGATCTCAGAAGGATCACTATAGAATATCAGAGTACGGAATAACAAGATACCAAATCAAAAGACAATTGTAGAGTATAGCGGAAATATACCCTACAAACACATGCGGAAGGTAGATCGAAATCTAAATAAAGCTCTAAGCTAATACAAGTAAAGTAAAAGATAAGTCTAGAAGAAACAAAGGAAATCTAATCCACATCTTCAGTCAGCTCTTCTTGTTCTTCAGTCTTCATCTTCTTCACCTTGCGCTTCCTCATACGGGTCGTCAAAGAAATACAAACCTGTAGAGAAGTCTAACAACAGATTGCACAAAAAAAAGGAATGAGTTTCGAAAGAAACTCAGTAAGGCAAGTTAATCCATAACAACATAAATAACATGGAAGCAAACCATAACAAGATGCAATGCAATATGAAACAAGTAATGTATGTATGCATCTAACTCTATGTATGCTGGTCTCTATGGTAGACATGCTTTAAGTCATAGCACCGTACTTCTTTGGGTAGGTCCGCTCACATCCTCAACCATTTAAGATATCTTGGATTCCCTCCAACCATTTAAGATATCTCGGGCGACCGATTGGTAATGGGTCCTGCATCCTTCTCGGACAATTTCCATGGTAAGGGGTTAAGTCAACACACTCTCTCACAACCGTTTGGCATAAGTACCGGCGCATGTCAGGGAAAAGCCTAGCCCAATGCAAGTCATCTAGTCAGTTATATCAACTCAGTTCCAGATACGTCCATTCCTCGTCCCTGACGATCCTTTCCGGTATCCTTCGCACTAGAGTCGGCGTATCCTATGGCACCGACCAACTCGGACTACGGACTCATCAACCCTATTGGTTATCCACATATGGTAAACGGGAAGCTCTCATGTCCTCTCACGGATATAACTCACCGGTCTTGAGCGCCCATGAGCCCAAGTCTAGCCATATGCAACCCTCCAATAAATGGCCCCCACAATGTGATTCCCCGTCCTCTCCACGGGTTGGTTACCGGTCTTGAGCGCCCGTGAATCCCCATTGCTACCACGGGTCGTTCGGTCTCAATACCCTTCCGAATCGGGTCTGATATAACAGGGGTATATCCTAGCCAAACACTGCTAGACATCCCTAGGTATGACAACCATTGATTCGGGAAAGTGTCAATGGGCAACCCCGGAAACATCCCATACTATTTCCGATAATGTCCAAGGACAGAAGTGTCAAAAGGACACTTCCCAATCCCAAACCAAACTTAAGCAAACACATTCTCGGATCAGTCATGACATACACAACCAGTAGTTCATCATATAAAAGAGAATGTAAAAGCAACATCAGATTAAGCGATAATAAGTAATTCATATAACATAAACAATGAAAAGATGATATAAATAAGTGCTACTGTTCCCACAGTAGGAGATCAGAATTAAAATACAATAACAGTAGGTAATCTCATAGTTTCATAAAGTAGAAACCGAGAGAACAAGCAATCTATGTAGTTAAGGAAATCAACTCGTCCTTACCGATTATCGCCGAAGATAATCCAAAGATCAAAGAGAGAGACACCAAACATGGCAAATAAACCCCTAACAAGCATAGATATAACATTAGGAAAGATACCTAAAAGATCAGAGAGCAAACGAATCAAATCGAGCGAAAATTGAAGCTACTGACTTCATTGGTCGATTGCCTTGGTCTCTTGACCCGATCGACCAATCGGTTGACCAATCGAGTCGATGCGGAATAGTGAAAACTGTTTTGGCCATAACTTCTTCGTTTGAAGTCGGATTGATCCGAAATTCGAAGGGGAACTTCCTAGGATGTATTAGAATCATATGGGAAGATAAAATCATCAAGTCATGGTAAAAATATGGGTTCTTGATTTAACCCAAGAAATTAGGGTTTCAACCTTTATGGCTCTCATGAAAAGGTTATGATCACGGGAAGAAAGGGAATGGTTGCAATCAAGAACATAATAAGAAAATCTTGTTTAGGCTAATAGAAACATTATGGGAAGATAATCATGGTCAAAATATGGGTTCTTGATCTAACCCAAGAAATTAGGGTTTCACCCTTATGGTTCCCATAAAAAGGTTAAGATCACAGGAGGGAGGGAATTGATGATTGGCCAATTACAACAAGAAGAATTAAAGAATATTGAATTTAGATCAACCTCCACATTACCCATGAGGTTTCCCTCACATGGGAGGTTACCAAAAAGGTTCTCGGATAATCCCCCGAGTTAGGGTTTTAAAGGATTAGGGTTAGGGTTTTCAAGATTTCATCGGGCTGAGGTTGAGATCATGATGATGATCATAGATCTCAAGGAACAAGATGAGATCATGGAGTGGATGGTTGCAAGAGTGCATCATCTTCTTCCTGATCTCAGCCAAGAACAGATTAAAGAAAGAAAATCAAAGATGGAGAAGAAAGAAAAGAGAGTAGACATACCTTTGATGCGAGAGGAAGAAGATTACTTCAAGTCTTGTGAGAGATCACCAAGGAATGCAAGGGAATTGATTAGATTAGGGTTCTAACTCATTCCAGAGGCTTAGGAGGCATAGGAGGCAAAGTAATCCCGAGATTTGACTTAAATAGAGGAGACAGGACCAAATTGGTAAATTCAGACACCATTGGTCGATTGGATTGGTCTACTGGTCCAGTCGACCAATGAGTCGACCAATCAGGACAGCAAGGTTCAAACAGGGATTCGGAGGGCTATACAAGGTCAAATTGAGTGAGGTTTTCTTCTACGAGTCAATCAAGAAGTCTAGTTTCCAGAAATACCTTTGGATCAAGAATTGGAGTTCATTAGGTTCACCAACTAGGCTCATCTTCTTTGATGCGCAAGCAGGATTTGACAGACATAGTTCAGCAACTTCGGACAGGGATTTGGAAGGTTATATGAGGTCAAATTGAGTGAGATTTTCTCCTACAAGTCCATCAAGAAGTCTAGTTTCGGGAAATATATTCAGATTGGGCACAGGATTTCATTAGGTATTTCAACTAATTCACCCCTCTTCGGTGCGCAGATTTAAAACTAACACTGACAATGCTCTCAAGTGAGGGGCATCATCGACAATGTCCATGGGCTTGGGTTCCGACACCAAATCGTCAACCAAAAGGGTCTACAAGCAACAAGCTAAGATCAAATCAAGGTCCAACTTTAAGGTCAAACATTTAAACTAACCCTTCTTTACCCAAAACAGATAGGGTGACCTGGCTAGGTTTGGGCTGGATTTCACAACAAGTCCATCAAGAAGTCTAGTTTTGAGAAATACTTTCAGATTGAGCACAGGATTTCATTATGTATTTCAAATAATTCACCCCTCTTCGGTGCGCAGATTCAAAACTAACACTGACAATGCTCTCAAGTGAGGGGCATCATCATCAATGTCCAAGGGCTTGGGCTCCGACACCAAATCATCAACCAAAAGGGTCTATAGGTCACTATTTCCCCCACTTTGGGACTTCGGACCTATAAACATAACAGATTCCGGGCCGGGTCAAGGTTAGGATAAGGTCAGATATGGCCTCCTAAGGCTTTCGAGGATAACAACACTGAAATCAAGGTCCGACTTCAAGGTCTAACATTAAACAAGTCTTTCTTTATCCCAAAAAAAATAGGGTGTCCTAGTTAGGTTTGGGCTGGATTTTACAATATACCTCAGTTTATGATAAGAATGCATGAAATTAAGGAGAAAATCAAGGAATGTATATGCTAGACTTGAAATGAGAGCATAGCATGAATGGACATGGGAGAGGATCATAGGTTAAGCAAGAGTGAACACTTGGAGTGATGGTTGCAAGGTTGCAACATCAACTCCAAGGTTTCAACAGCAAGAAAAAGAATAGATAAGAGTAGAAAAGAAAAGAATAGAGAGTGAGAGTGATGAATCATACCTTGTAGTTGTTGATGGAGACGAGGAACAATGATTCACAATGATTTGGGTGGAATGTTCTTCACAAATGCCTAGGAGGTGTTTGGGAAGCTCTCCCTACATTCTCAGGAGTGATAATGATTAGAATAGGGCTCAAAACACTAGGCTAGTCTAAATAGGATAGGGAATATTCCAAAGAATCATTAATTTCGAGTCTGGGATACTTTGGTCGATGGCATCGACCAAGAGGATCGACCAAAACATGTTTCAGCAGAAAATCTAGAAATAGTTCAGAAACTTCGGATAGGGATTCGGAGGGCTATACAGAGTCAAATTGAGTGGTGTTTTCTCCTACAAGTCAACCAAGAAGTCTAGTTTCGGGAAATACCTTTGGATTGTGAACGGGAGTCCATTAGGTACTTCAACTGATTCACTCTTCTTCGATGCGCAGATTTTCACTAAACACCGACAATGTACTCAAGTAAGGGGTATCATCGTCAATGTCCATGGGCTCGGACTCCGACTCAAAATTATCAATCAAAAGGGTCCACAACTCTCTTCTACCACCGCTTCGGGTCTTTGGACCTATAAACAACAATGGATCCGGGTCAGGGTTAGGGTTAGGGTTAGGATAGGGCTGGATTTTACAGTATCTAGGATTGTCTAGGGTTTTTTTGCTAGGTTTGGAACCTCTCTCTTTGATCTTTGGATAATCATCAACGCTATTTAAGGTAAGGACAGTTATCTCCACAGTAACATAGATTGCGTGTATGTTAGTTTCTAATTTCAAAAACTCTTAGATTCGCTACTGATATTGTACTTTCTATTTATGATGTACTGTTGTAAGTACAGTAGCACCTTACTTATGTTTTCTCTTTCATATTCAAGTATATTTATGCATGCTTATTCATGTATTTTGTTTAATGAATGGATCATGCTTTTACATATTCTTTTATATGATGATATGTCGGTTATGTATGGTGTGACTGATCTGAGAATGTGTTTGAATAGGTATGATTTGGGATTGGGAAGTGTCCTTTTGACATTTTTGTCCTTGGACATCAGTGGAAATAGTATGGGATGTTTCCAATGATGCCCTCTGACACTTTCCCGAATTATTGATTGTCATACCTAGGGATGTCTAGCAGTGTTTGGCTAGGATGTTCCCGTTATATCAAACCCGATTCGGAAGGGTATTGAGACCGAATGACCCATGGTAGCAATGGGGATTCATGGGCGCTCAAGACCGGTAACATACCCGTGAGAGGACATGAATCACATTGTGGGAGCCATTTATTGGTAGGGTTGCAAATAGTAGACTTGGGCTCATGGGCGCTCAAGACCGGTAACCAACCCGTGAGAGGATATGAGAGCTTCCCGTCTGTTATTTGTGGATGACAATTAGGGTTGATGAGTCCATAGTCAGGGACTATGCTGACTCTAGTGTGAAGGATACCGGAAAGGATCGCCAGGGGCGAGGAATGGACATATCCGGATCTGAGTTGATATGACTAAGTAGATGACATGCATTGGGCTAGGCTTAACCTTGACATGCGCCAGTACTTAGACCAATGGTGATGTGAGAGAGCGGTGACCTATACCCCTAGCCATGGAATGCCTTGAGGGATGAAGGACCCATTACCAACCGGCGTTGTGAGATGAGACCCTCCTAAAGAAGTACGGTGCTATGACTTAAAGCATGTCTGACTATAGAGACCCATAGAGTTAACATTTATTGTCTGTTTCATATCGCATTGCATCATGTTATTTATGTTGTTGTGATTTAACTTGCCTTACTGAGTTCATTCAAACTTGTTTGCAAAATAAAATAACCGCAAGCGCACAATATCGTGTAGCTAACAGGTCGATCTCAGGGAGATATGCCACCTAGAATTCAATTTCTTAATAGTAATGCGAGAGTGGAATGATTCAAGTTTTATTAACTAATTAATTAAACTAAACGATCCTAATCCATACATCTAATGCAATTGAATTGAAACAAAAAATAAAGCAAACATAACCAACACATAAATAAGAGACAGGAAAAAAAATGCGAACAATAAAAATAAAAGCAATAAAAGGAAAATGGAAACCTTAATCAAAGAGATGCACGACTGTAGGCATCTTTGATCGAGGATCCAGGAGGAAAGGAGAATAATAAATAAATGCGAGAAAAATAAATTACAGAAAGTAAAAAACAAAGCAATAAATAAAGCAATAAAAGGAAAATAGAAACCTTAACCAGAGAGAGGCACAACTGTAGACATCTTTGATCAAGGACCCAAGGGGAAGGGAGAACAGTAAGTAAGTGCTGAAAAATAAATCCTAAATTAAGAATATGGAGGGGTAGATAGAAGCGGGAATGGAGGGGGGGGAGAGAAGATTATTGAAGAATGTTACTTACTTGCATCTTCCAATCAAAATTTGAATAAACGATTCGAATCTCAACCAACCCTAACAACCAGATCTAGAATAATCTAGATCTGCAATTGCTAGACCCAGAGAGAAAGCGAATCCTCAAACTTGAAACTTGAAACTTGAACTTGAACTTAAAATTGCATTGATAAAAATAAAGGAAATACACTTGCATCAAATAAATTACACAACTTCAATATTCCTAAACATTCAATCTAAAAAAACTAGAACCCACAAATTTATCAAAGAACTAGAGAAAACCTAGAGCAAGCTAAAGAGAATAGAAAGTGCAAGACTAAAGCAAACTAAAGAGAAAATAAAGTGTAAGACTGAAGTAAACTAAAGAGAAAATTAAAGTGTAAACTAGACCTAAGAGGGGAGGTAATATTTATAGGAGAAGGAGAATAATTTACAAACAAGGAAATAAAATAATAATACATACTACTACTACTACTACTAAGGGAGAGAGAGAGAGTGAAAGAGAAAGAGAAAAAGACAAAGAGAAAGAAAGAGAATAAGTGGAGAATTTAAATAATAAAAAAAACTTGATTTTGAAGTTAACGTGGAGAAAAAGTGGAAGAAGAAAGAGAAAGAAAATAAAAAATATATATTTTGTTAACAAAAATATAAGTGGGTTAGTTATTAAGGAAATAAGAAAGTAAATAAAATAGAAAGTGGGGATAGAGAGAAAAAAACTAATTAGAGAAATAAATAAAATCTAAAAAAAAAATCTTTGAAAAAAATAAGAAAATCCTAGTCTTTGACTACTTGTGGACCCCATTCAATTCTTTCAATTACAATAAATAAAATAAAATAAAAACCCTAATCTAATTTTATAAGATATTCTGTAGTTGGCCCATAATTGTATCTCTAGCCCATCATGCTCCAAATCAGGCCCACTTTTGCACTTGAGAATTTGAACGGACCTCTTGATATGTAAAATCGTACCCAAAACTCCAAATATTCGCTAAAGTCCTAAAAATTCATAAAAACTGCAAAAACAACATAAAACCCAAGGTAGCTCCACTCAAAGTGTGTAAAATGCATGCTTTATGCCTTAAGATTTCACTCATAAATGTGCTCATCAGAACTCACTCCTTTTTGTGCAACCTCTTGTGTTTGATTCCTCTACAGGTACTGATTACTATGAAGGCCAATATGAAGAAGCACCAGTTGAAGAAGCGTACTACACGCAAAGTGCTGGCTACAATGAAGATCACATTGATGATCCCACGATTCATCACGTTGCGTACTACGATTAGATCTAATGTGGAGTGGGAACGTTTGAGTTGGATTGATGAAGTCCATTATATGAAGACGTTATCTATAGAGTAGAAAACTGTTTGTTTAGTTTGATTTCCATTTCTTTACCTTCATTTAAGAACAGTTGTATTTCTTTTTAGACTTACGTGCTACATTCCGCTGTAACTGTGGAATGAGATTCCGCCTCACTCTACTCCTTTTTGATGTTTACATCTGGTATCATTTTTCCACACTCTGATTATATTATCATTCATTTCCTTATTTGGATATTTTATTTATAATATTTACACATTGATTATATATGTTCATGATTATGTTGTTGTCTATGTGGGAGGATGATTTCCTCGATACTTGATCTTCAGGGCTGTGGATCACACACTCGGGTATGCCAGATAGGGTACCGGCTGGGTGGATGTGATAAAGTGGTATCAGAGCCCAAAGTTCTAGGAAATCCTAACCACATAAAACAATAATAGAACATTCATGAGTCATAGATCCAAAGATGACTCAATTACTCTTAGAAGTGAATATTAGAACACTTGGACTAGAAACTTGATTAATGAAGCATAATTGGTGACTTGAATAATACACAATAAATATGATTTAACAAATGGCATATAATGCAATAAAAGGAAGGTGCATAATACACAATAACAAAGTGAAACAAAATGAACTTCATTAATTTTAAGAAAAGTTTACAACGATTACATCTGATAAAGCATAATGGGAAATCGTAAGTACAATCTATCTAGGTGATCTCCTCTGATCTCTGAATGCTCTGAAGTCCTCGGTCATCTGAGTAAGCTGAGACTTTATTCGCTCCTACTGTGACTCCATAGCATTGTACATCTTCTCCTGTCCGACCTCCATCCTCTCTAGCATGGAATCCATCGATCTCATCTGTGCACCCAGATCCGAAGTCTCTGGAACTGAGTGTGAAGGACCTCCAGTCTCAAAATGTGATGATTTGGGAATCTCATGATGCTCTGTATCAGCCTCATGCATCTCAGTGTCATCCTCTGCTTGACCATTAGAATCTGGACTAACATCACCCTCATCTGCTGGAACCTCATCCTCCTCAGTATCATCATCATCCTCACCCTCTAGACCTGGAGAGCTTAAAGTCTGTGTAAGCTGCATCTGTCTGATAGTCCTCATCCCGATCGTATACCCCATTGCTCCAGTGACTACATCTGCGCCCTCTAGACTCACCCCAAAGTGTCGGAAAACTAATGTCAGTAATCTCCCAAAGCAAAGGTTCCTCATACTCGGATGCGCCACCAGATCTATCATGATGTTCTGGATTATGTAGGACAAGTCGATCTTGAATCCCATGTGAATGCGGTATATGACTAAGGCCTCCATCACTGTGACCCTATGATGATGTCCGGCCTTCGGCATGATGTTTCGACCCACAATGCGACTGATGATCCGAGCCGAATCCTTCATCTGTCCGTTGTTACGTGGAAAGTAACACTCTAAGTAGCTCCAAAGAGTGGCACATATCTCATGAAGCTCATCGGGCAACAGGTAGCTGTCCACCTCAACTCCTGAGGGTATCCATATGCACTGATGTGGATAGTAAGGCACCTGGAGAATCTGTGCCAGTGTCCTCGTGGAGAACCGAATCTGTGTCTCCATAACCCTGCTCTCAATGATCAGTCTGAAAGGACGGCCCTGTCCTCTGGCCTCCTCTACAGATGTGAGGTTACTGAAGAACAACCTCACTAGCTCTGGGTAGAAGGGAAAATCCGCCTTAAAAAGATGGGTCCACTCCAAAGTGTCGAATCTCTGTCGGATCCTGAACACCCGCAGCTCTCTTAAGTGGAGTAGTCGCCCGTACTCGATGCGATAGTACTCGAAGAACGCCTCGCACAGGAACTCTGCCTGCGGCGTATCAAACCAGTCAAGCCGTAGTAACTTCTCTCTCGGCTGAAAAGGAACTCGACCTCTACCTCTCCGAGCATCGACTAAGCAACCTCAGCCTTGGCCTCGTCCTCCTCTCTGCAAGGTGTGATGTCTGTGGAAAAGACAAAGAGCATTGCTTGTCAGTGTTGTTTCGAAATTTCAGCTAGAAGTTGTCACATCCCCCTAGCTGGTACCCTAACTGGCGTACCTGGGTGTGTGATCCACAGCCCCTAAGATCATGTATCGAGGAAATCATCCTCCCACATATGTAATAACATAATCATGAACAGATAAAATTAAGTATAATATTATAAACAAAAGATCTAATCAGGAGATGAATATCAGTATAATCAGAGTGCGGAAATTATACCAGATGTAATCACATCAAAAAGAAGTAGAGTTAGGCGGAAACTCACACCACAGCTATAGCGGAAATGTAGTACGTAAGTTTGAAAAGAATTACAACTTAGTCTAAAGGAAAACAAAGAAAGAAAGTCAAATTGAACTATGAGTTTTCTATCCTATAGATAACATCTTCAAAATAGTGGACTTCATCAATCCAACGTAGATGTTCCAACACTACGTTACGCCTAATCGTAGTATGCAACTTGATCGCTCAAGGGATCATCAGGGTTATCTTCATAGTTGCTAGTAGTTTGCATGAAGTACACTTCATCGGATTGCGCTTCATCGTACTGTCCTTCATAGTAGTCAGTACCTGTAGAAGAATCAAACAAAAAGATTGTACAAAAAGGAGTGAGTTCATTCGAACTCAGCAAAGCAAGTTAACTCATAACAACATAAATAACATTCGGCAGAACATAACAAGATGCAATGCAATATGAAACAGATAATGTATGTATGCATCTAAACTCTATGTATGATGGTCTCTATTTGCAGACATGCTTTAAGTCATAGCACCATACTTCTTTGGGTAGGTCTCAAATCACTCATCATCGGTTGGTAATGGGTCCGGCATCCCTTGAGACATTCCATGGCTGGGGGTTAAGTCACCGCTCTCTCACATCACCATTGGTCTAAGTACTGGCGCATGTCAGGGTTAAGCCTAGCCCAATGCAAGTCATCTACTTAGTCACATCAACTTATGTCCAGATACATCCATTCCTCGCTCCTGGCAATCCTTTCCAATATCCTTTCCACTAGAGTCAGCGTATCCTATGGCTACAACCAACTCAGACTACGTACTCATCAACCCTATTGGTTATCCACATATGGTAAATGGGAAGCTCTCATGTCCTCTCACGGGTTGGTTACCGGTCTTGAGCGCCCATGAGCCCAAGTCTATCCATATGCAACCCTCCAATAAATGGCCCCCACAATGTGATTCCCGTCCTCTCACGGGTTGGTTATCAGTCTTGAGCGCTCGTGAATCACATTGCTACCACGGGTTGTTTGGTCTCAATACCCCTCCGACTAGGGTCTGATATAACAGGGACATCCTAGCCAAACACTGCTAGACAGTCCTAGGTATGACAACAAATGATTCGGGAAAGCGTCAATGGGCAACCCCGGAAACATCCCATACTATTTCTGATAATGTCCAAGGACAAAAGTGTCAAAAGGACACCTCTCAATCCCAAACCATACCTAATCAAACACATTCTCAGATCAGTTATGTCATATCCAATGAACACTTCATCATATAAAAGAGAATATAAAAGCATGATCTACTCACTAAACAATATAGTAATAAGCAATTCATATAAGCTTGAATAATGAAAAAGAAAACATAAATGGAGTGCTACTGTACTTATAGTAGTACATCAGAAGTATAAAATACAAGAACAGTAAATAAACTCAGAGTTTCTTAAAGTAGAAACTAGAGAGTATGCGATCTATGTTATTATTAAATAATTGTGCTTACCTTGATTATCGCCGAAGATAATCCAAAGATCAAAGAGAGAGACTCCAAACTTAGCAAATAAACCCCTAACAGTCATAGATATAACATTAGGAAAGATGCCTAAAAGATAGCAAACGAATCAAACTGAGCGAAAAACGAAGCTACTAACATCATTGGTCAATTGATTGGTCTACTGACCCAGTCAACCAACAGAGTCAGTACGAAGCAAGTATGAGAATTCTGATCCGAAACTCAATCTACAGGGTTCGGAACTTCACAAAACTTGGAGGAAAACTATATGATAGTATTCTAACACCAAGGGAGTAAAGATTGGGCACTACTAATGATTAAAAACATTACCTTTAAATAAAATCGAAGTTTTCCCAATTGGGTGAAAAACCCTAGAATTCGATGAAAAATACACTATGGAAATCATAGAAAGGCAAGGGATGATTTAGATCTCATCCAAGAAAAAGGTAATCGGAATCAATTACAAGTACGCCATGAAAATTAGATTCAAATGGTTACGAAATCAGATCCATGAGAAGAACTAGGGTTTCAAACGGATCTAACAAGAATTAGGGTTGAGATCTCTATGCTGATCATAAACCCTAAAGAAAAGAATCAGATTTCGGAAGAGATGGTTGCAAAAATACAACATCTTCTTCCCAATCTTAATCAAGAATAAGATCAAAGAAAGAATAAATCACAATATAGAAGAGATACTAACCTTAGAATGGCAGATCGGAGATGAGAGACTTTAGATTTGGCATAGGGATCTTCGAAATCACCGAAAAGAGTTTCAAACGAGTCTTCCCACGTTCTCAAAGTGTTCTGGAGGTAGAGGATACTAAGAAACACGAAGTGTGTTTAAATAGAGAGTGAAAAACCCTAAAATTGGAGTTTCTCGGATTTAACACACCATTGGTTGATTGATTGGTCTACTAGCCCAGTCGACCAATCAGTCGACCAATCACGTCAGCAAAGTTCAAACAAGGAAATGAGGGATCAAATGGGTACTAAACCTCAAGGGCTTTTGCACACATATCAAATGACATACCTAGTGTGTAGAAATGCCTTCGAACCAAGTCAAATATTTATCCAAGTCCTTCAACTAATCTCATCTTCAAGACAGTGAAGCTTTCGTTCTAAATCTGCACAAACCTCCAAGTATGAAACTCCATCATCAACATCCATGGGTTGAGAGTCAAACACCATGTCTTCTACTGAGATGGCCCATAGTTGGCTTCTTCCTTTACTTCGGGTCTTCGGACCTAAAAACAACCGGGTTTCCGGGTCAGGGTTAGGGTTAGGTTAGGGCTGGATTTCACATTCTCCCCCCCCCCCCTTAAAAGAAATTTTGTCCTCAAAATTGAAAGCATACCTGACCAAAAAGGTGAGGAAACTTCTCCTTCATATCTTCTTCCTTCTCCCAAGAAGCTTCTTCAGAGGTATGGTTTTTCCACCTAATCTTCACCAAAGGGATGGTGGGATTCCGTAGTTGCTTGTCCTTCCTATCCAAGATTTCAGCTGGCTCTTCGACATGGGTAAGATCAGCACTAAGTCCTTCAGGCGCTTGTTGTAGTATCTGTTCCGGATTCTCTATGTATATCCAAAGCATCGAAACATGAAACACATTATGCACTGCAGCAAGAGATGGAGGCAAAGCCAAACGATACGCAACAGGTCCAACCTTCTCCAGAATCTCGAAGGGTCCAATGTAACGAGGGCTCAGGTTTCCTTTGACATTGAATCTCATCACACCCTTCATAGGTGAAACCTTCAAGAAAACTTTCTCCCCAATTTGGAATTCCAAATCGGTCTTTCTCTTATCAGCATAGGATTTCTGTCTTGACTGAGCAGACTTAATCCTTTCTCTTATCATGTCGACCATTGCGCTTGTAGCTTCAATCATCTCCGAGCCTAAGACTTTTCTTTCACCGGTCTCAATCCAATACAAGGGTGTCCTACAAGTATTACCATACAAAGCCTTGAATGGAGCCATGCCTATCGTTGCTTGATAACTGTTGTTATAGGCAAACTCAACCAAACCTAAGTGTTCATCCCAATTTCCACCCATATCCATTACACAAGATATAAGCATATGTTCCAATGTTTGAATTGTCCGCTCAGATTGTCCATCAGACTATGGATGATGAGCTGTACTCAAGTTTAATTGGGTTCCCAAGGCTTTTTGCAAACTGTTCCAAAACCTTGAGGTGAACCTAGGATCACGATCGGACACAATACTTGTCACATCCACCCAGCCGGTACCCTACCTGGCATACCCTAGTGTGTGATCTATAGCCCTGAAGATCAAGTATCGAGGTAATCAACCTCCCACATAGACAATAGCATAATCATGAACATAAATAATCAATGTGCAAAAGATGAACAAAATATCCAAATAAGGAAAGAATAAATCACATATCATCAGAGTATGGAAGACAATCAAAATGTCTAAATCAATAAGTATAATGAGGCGGAATCCCACTCTACAACCAGGGGAAAAGTAGACCGTAAGTCAAAAGAAAGATTACATCTGGTTCTAAGATAAGAAATAAAGATATAAAAAACTAAACTAAAGTCTATTCTATCTTATAAAGAACGTCTTCATAAACATAGACTTCGTCAATGACGCTCGACGTTCCCACTCCACAAGAGGGCTAATCCTGGTAACAAGTAAGACCACTTGAGGAATCCTCAATGTAATCTTCATGGTTGCCAAGCACCTTGCATGAAGTACGCCTCTTCGGTTTGCGCTTCCTCATATTGACCTTTATAGTCAACGAGTATCAGAGAGTAATCTAACAAAAGATATTGTACAAAAAAGGAGTGAGTTTCAAAGAAACCCAGTAAGGTAGTTAATCCATAATAACATAAATAGCAAGAATCCAAAGCAACGTAAGATGCTATATGATATGAAACACATGATGCAATATGATTCTAACTCTAAGTATGCTGGTCTCTATTGGCAGACATGCTTTAAGTCATAGCACCGTACTTCTTAGGAAGGTCTCATCACACAACGCCTTTTGGTAGTGGGCCCGGCATCCCTCAGGACATTCCATGGCTGGGGGTTAAGTCACCACTCTCTCACATCACCATTCGTCTAAGTACCGGCGCATGTCAGGGTCAAAGCCTAGCCAAATGCAAGTCTCCTACTTAGTTACATCAAGTCGATCCAGATATGTCCATTCCTCGCCCCTGGCGATCCTTTCGGTATCCTTCACACTAGAGTACTCATAGTCCCTGACTACAGACTCATCAACCCTATTGGTTATCCACATATGGTAAACGAGAAGCTCTCACGTCCCCTCACGAGTTGGTTACCGGTCTTGAGCGCCCGTGAGCCCAAGTCTAACCATATGCAACCCTACCAACAAATGGCCCCCACAATGTGATTCCTGTCCTCTCACGGATTGGTTACCGGTCTCGAGCGCCCATGAATCCCCATTGCTACCATGGGTCGTTCAGTCTCAATACCCCTCCGATTAGGGTCTGACATAACAGGACATCCTAGCCAAACACTACTAGACAGCTCTAAGTATGTCATCCAATAGTTTAGGAAGGTGTCCAAAGGGCATCTCTGGAAACATCCCATAATATTCCCGTAGTTGTCCAAGGACAGAAGTGTCAAAAGGAAACCTTTCCTTTCCAAACCATACTTAATCATTCACAAACATAAATTCATCATGTCACATATATGGTAACTTCTTATATGGAAAGAAATCAATAACAACATACAACTTACATATAATTGGTAAGTAAATCATACATGAATGAATTAACATAATCAAGTAATGCTACTGTAATTCAAAGTAATTGCATCAGTAGTACATCAGTGTAAGAATCTAATTAAGGAAATAAATCAAGGAGATTCAAATATAGAAACTAGATTCATGCAATCTATGTAATTAAGGAAATAACCATCCTTACCTTATATAACTCGCAAACGATCTTAAGGAATCAAGTAAGACCTTGACTAAACTTGGAAAGAGAGTCCTAAACAAGTGTATATAACATATTCGGAAAGATACCTGGAAGGAAAGAAATCAAATCATCCAAAATAGACTAAACATGAGGTTGATGTACTCATTGGTCAATTGATTGGTCTACTGCCTCAGTCGACCAATGAGTCGACCAACAGAGACAGTGGCCTTCAAAATCAGAAATTTTAGAATATAAAACCGAATTTGGTGGTTCAAAAGGGTACCAAACAAGGGGGAAACTACAAGGGTAGTATGCTAGTATATAGAGGACTTCAAAACTCTAATCATATCAACTCTTCAAGTCACAGATTAGGAAACAAAAAGTTACCATAATTAGATCAATCATGGCTCTTGAAGAATTCTTAGTAAAAATCATGGACAAGAACAATAGGATGATGGATTACTAATATGACAAGGATTCATGAATAGCATGCATAGATTTTCAAGAAAAATAGATCTAAGACTGAAGAACATCAATCTAAATAAGGAAAGAGAATGAATACATGCTTTCCTTCAAAAGCGAGTGATGATCTTGATGAAGATCATTCACCAAGCTTAAGATCCTTAGGAAAAAGAGGGAAAGAGTATAGTGATAGTTGCAACAGAGATACAACATCATCTCTACTGTCCTCAATCAGAAAAGGAATAAAAATAATGGAGAATCAAAGATGAAACATAGAAGAGGATGATCACATACCTTTTTGTGTAAAAACACGAGATTTGACGAAGATCCATCAAGAAAAACACCAAGGATGCAAGGGAGATGACTTGCAGAGGGCTTTGGTACGTTCCAAAGAGTTTGGAGGCAGAAAATACGAAGTAGACTCAAGATTGGACTTAAATAGAGCAAGCAAAGACCTAATCAGCAAATCAGATTTCATTGGTCGATTGATTGGTCGACTGGCCCAGTCGACCAATCAGGACAGCAAGTCCAAAACAGGGAAATGAAGGTTCAGATCAAATCCAAACATAAAGGGGTTTTGCACACACATTAAGCTTACCTAGTAGGTAGAAATGCCTTCGAACCAAGCCAAAGAGTACTCCAAGTCTATCAACTAATTCCATCTTCATCAGGGTGCAGTTTCCATAAATGGAGCACTGTCATCAACTCTCATGGATTCTAAGCTAGCCACAAAATCTTCCACTGGGATGGCCCATAGCTGACTTCTTGCTTTACTTCGAGTTGTCAGACCTACAAACAACAGGGTTTCCGGGTCAAGGTTAGGGCTGGGTTTCACAATACTTACTAGCACTCCATGCAGACGAACTACATTATCCACATATAGCAGAGCTAGCTTATCCAAAGTATGAGTGATCTTCATAGGAATGAAATGGGCTGATTTGGTCAACCTATCAACAATTACCCATACAGTGTCATTACATTTACCTGTCCGAGGTAAGCTAGTCACGAAGTCCATAGAGATATCTTCCCACTTCCAACTAGGAATAGGAAGAGGCTGAAGTAATCCAGATGGGGGTTGATGAACGGCTTTCACACGTTGGCAAGTCTCACACTTGGCAACAAAATCATCAACATCGGCCTTCAAACCAATTCACCAAAAATGTTCTCTTAAATCTTTATACATCTTGGTGCTTCTAGGGTGTATTTTAAAGATCAATTGGTGTGCTTCCTTCAAAATCTCTTTCTTGATTCCTTCATCAGCTGGCACACAAAGTCTTCCTCTAAACAATAGGGCACCATCCATAGATATACCAAAGTCAGGGTCTAAATTAGGATTCGAAGAAATCTTCTCAATCTTTTCCTTAAATTCCTGATCAGAACCTTGCAGAGCAACAATTTTGTCTCTAAGGGTGGATTTTGCTGTCATAGTAGACAGAACAACTTTCGAACCATCAGGGACAACTTCCAAACCAAAATCTGAAATTGAAGACAACAGAGGTTGACTCAGAGCATTCAAGTCCAGTACTTTCTTTTGACTTTTCCTGCTAAGAGCATCAGCAACCACATTCACCTTACCAGGGTGATACTGAATGTCATAGTCATAATCAAAGACCAATTCCAACCATCTTCTTTGTCTCATATTTAACTCCTTTTGGGTAAAGAAGTATTTCAAACTTTTATGACCCGTGAAAATAGAAATTTTGTCACCATAGAGGTAATGTCTCCAAATCTTCGAAGCGAAGACAACAGCGGCAAGCTCTAAATCGTGAGTGGGGTAATTCCACTCATAATCTTTTAGTTGCCGAGAGGCATAGGCTATGACCTTACCATGTTGCATCAGAACGCAACCTAAACCAATCGTTGAAGCATCAGTGTAGACTGTCAGACCACCGTAGTTATCAGGTATAGTTAAAACCGGGGCACTTGTCAATCTATCCTTCAATTCTAGGAAATTCTTCTCACATGCATCAGACCAAAGAAACTTCTCTTCCTTTCTAGTCAGCTTAGTCATAGGAGCAGTCAACCTTGAAAAATTCTCGATAAACCTTCTGTAGTAGCCTGCCAAACCAAGGAAACTTCTTATTTCCGTTACAGTCTTCGGTCTTTCCCAATCAGCAATTGCTTGTACCTTTTCGGGATCAACACGAATACCTTTAGTAGAAACCACATGGCCAAGGAATATTACTCTCTTGAGCCAGAAATCACACTTGCTAAACTTAGCATAAAGCTTCTTTTCTCTCAGTCTTTGCAAGGTGAAATCTAGATGCCTTGCATGCTCTTCTTCATTCTTTGAGTAAATCAAAATGTCATTGATGAAAACTATCACAAATTTATCAAGTACATCATGAAATACTTGGTTCATGAGGTCCATGAACATAGCAGGAGCATTAGTTAAACCGAAAGGCATAACTCGAAACTCATAATGACCATACCTTGTTCTAAAAGCCGTCTTGAGAATATCACTTGACTTCACTTTCAACTGGTGATATCCAGACCTTAAATCAATCTTTGAGAACACTACTGCTGTCACATCCACCCAGCCGGTATCCTATCTGGCATACCCGAGATGTGATCCACAGCCTGAAGATCCAGATTGAGCGGCCTTGCCTCCCACATACACGATAACATAATCATGAACAATATAATCAATGTATACAGAAACAATAGATTGATCAAAAGAATAAGACAAGATAGATAATCAGAGTGCAGAAACATTTAAATATCAACTTCAAAGTGATAACATCTCAAAGAGAAGGAGTGATCAGAAGTCACTCCTTCACAAATAGCGGAAGCAGTAGTAAATCAAGTTTAGTTACAGACAGTATCATAAATAAATCCATAAAAACTGGAGAGAGAAGATCCCAATGATTACAGTCATCTAGGGAAATGGGGCCTACACATAGGTTTCTTCTATCCTAATGAAGACTTCCTCATAGGTATGGATGAAGTGAACCCAACGTGGCCGCTCCCTCACAAGAGTGGGGCTAACCTTGGAATGAACTATAATCCTCCTCGGCACTGCAATCCTGACTCTCATAGTAGCCATCACCCGTAGGGTAGTATGCGGGATCATAGCTTTGGTCGTAGGACGCGCCATCAAGATCGTCAAGACTGCAGGAAAAATCTAACAAATTGCACAAAAAGGAATGAGTTCAAAAGAACTCAGCAAGGCAAGTCGTTTCATAATACACAGTCCATTCAATACAATTCACATACGATGAAATATGATATGAGGCAAAATGAAATATGATTCTATATTAAGTATGCTGGTCTCTAAGGTAGACATGCTTTAAGCCGTAGCACCATACTCCTTTGGGTCGTCAATCACTCCCCCTCAATCATAAGATATCTTGGGTCTGCCCGGGGAAGTTCGGTAAGGTCATCTCATAAACCATGGTTGGGGAATCAGTCACCGCTCTCTCACATCACCGTTTGGTATAAGTACAGGCGCATGTCACGATAAAGCCTAGCCCAATGCAAGTCATCTACTCAGTCATATCATGTCAGATCCAGATACGTCCATTCCTCGCCCCTGGCGATCCTTTCCGGTATCCTTCACACTAGAGTCACGGATATTACTCACCGAACTCACCAACCCTATTGGTCGTCCACATATAGTAAACGGGAAGCTCTCACTTCCTCTCACGGATTGGTTACCGGTCTTGAGCGCCCGTGAGCCCAGGTCTATCCATATGCAACCCTACCAATAAATGGCCCCTTTCGGGTATCCACAATATAGTTCAAGCCCTCTCACGAAGTGGATACCGTTCTTGAGTACTCTCGCTCATATTCTACCCTTCCGATTCGGGTCTGATACAACAAGGAAAATATCCTAACCATACACCTAGACAACCCTATATATGTCACCCAATGACCCGGGAAAGTGTCGATAGGCACCATCGAAGAACATCCCATACTATTCCCTCCGATGCCCAAGGACAGAAGTGTCGAAAGGACACCTCCCAATCCCAAGTCATACATAATCAATCACAAGCTCAATCTCATCATATCATACTTGAATCAATAATTCATCATATAAACAATGTATATCATAACATGATTGATCATATTTAAATTCATAAAGCATAATTGAACATGATGTTCTAAATAATATATGACATTGTATTACTGATAAGAAACATTTAACAGTCATGCATGGTAAAGGAAATACTTATATTAACATAATCATTAACTTCCCATAATGTAAGCATGTTGATGTAATTAACATACTTAAGTTAACGACTGTCCTTACCTTAATCAAGTTGTAATTAAATTCAAGGATCACCAAGAATGGTTCCAAAGTCAGTGTTGACACCCTAGATAACATGCAAGCAACATCAGAGAAGAAAACATTCAAATCGGGGTTCAAACGGATCAATTCGGCTGAAAACAGGGCTTTAACAACTCTTGGTTGACTGGCTTGGTCGACTGTCAGTCGACCAAGCAGTCGACCAAGACTTGTTAACTTCTGGGCAGCAAAGGAAATGTGATCAGAAGCTGCCCTTCCACTGTTCCGATTGACATGAAATTTGGAGGGCATGTTTATAACAGTAAGAGGATATCGCACACCAATTTTCATGAAGATCCAACGGTTCAATAAAAAAAAAAAAATGCTCAATTCGAAATATTAGGTTCTATATGGTAATCCTCAAGAATCAAAATGGAATTTATAGAAATTGTAAAGGATGGTAGGAATCAATCAAATAAAGGATAAGAATTGAGTTAGAGTCTTAATTTCAATATAGTCTAAGCTTATCATGCAATTACATATCAGATTTGAATCAATTAGGCTAGATTGAATAGAATCAAAGTGATGAAGTGAAATTAATCTTAATTGAATCATAGCATATCATGAGTGAAGATGTTTAAGGAATTTAAGAGGGGAAACTCATGGTTGAGTGTTTGCAAGATTGAAGCACTTCAGCCATGGTCTCAAGATTATCAAATGATAGGGAAACAAATAGATTAGAAGAGGATAGAAAGAATCATACCTTGGATTGATGATTAACACATACACCAATGATTAGAGTCAAGATCTTCCCAAACTTCAAAGAATAGCCCAAGAGAGTGTCCAACCTCGAGCTCTGGAGTGCCAATGATTAGGTTAGGTCCTCATTCACGAGTTCCAAGAAGGTAGGGGCAAAATGGGAAGAGATTTCATGAATATTCGGATTTCATGACTCTTGGTCGACTGTCAGTCGACCAGGCACTCGACCAGGCTATGACAGCAACTTCAGGAGTGGATTTGGAAGGCTATACAGGGTCAAATCGAGTGGGGTTTTCTCCTACAAGTCAATCAACAAGTCTAGTTTCAGAAAATACCTTCGGATTGATCATGGGATTCCGGGAAGGTCTTCAACTAATTCAATCTTCGTCGATGCGCAGATTCTCACTCAAAACCGACAATGTGCTCAAGTAAGGGGCATCATCGTCAATGTCCATAGGCTCCGCTTCTAGCATCGAATCATCAACTAAGAGGGCCCACAGGTCTCTTCTACCACCACTTCAGGTCTTCGGACCTGCAACAGTATAAAATCCGGGCCGGGTCAGGGTTAGGATAAGGCCGGATTTTACAACTGCTCCCTTCAACTGATCTAAAAGATCATCAATTCGGGGCAGCGGGTATCTATTCTTAATGGTCAACTTGTTCAACTCACGGTAATCAATGCACAGTCGCATACTACCATCTTTCTTCTTAACAAACAAGACCGGGGCTCCCCAAGGTGATACACTAGGTTGAATGAAACTTCTATCCAAGAGTTCTTTCAACTGCTTTTGCAACTCTTCCAAATCAATAGGAGCCATTCTATATGGAGCCTTAGATACCGGGGCAGCACCAGGGATTAAATCAATTGAAAATTCCACTTCTCTATCAGGTGGCACACCTGACAGATCCTCAAGAAAGACATCAACGAAGTCTCATACAATGCTAACTTCCTCTACTTTCTTTCCTTCCTTATCCTTTCCTTCAGATGGCATCCCTTCAACTAATGCATAGACTTGCATCGGTCCGCATAATGTCTTCTTACCAATTCTTCTTTTTTTGCCTTGGAATTCAAAATTTGAATTTCCACTAATCCGAAATTGAATTCTCTTTGAAGAACAAAGAATTACAGCATTATGGGTAGTCAACCAATCAATACCCAAAATGATATCAAAATCCTTCATATCCAAAAGAACCAAATTGACTTCCAAATTCTTCCCACAAATCAAAATAGGACACTTAACTAATCCTTTATCTAGTTTCACAACAGGTCCAGTTGGGGTACTAATCAATAAACAACTAGATAAATTCTCAGGTGCTAAGTCAGTCTTCTTGATAAATGCAGATGATATGAATGAATGAGAAGCACCCGTATCAAATAAGACAAATGCAGGAATAGAAGCAATAATTAATGTACCAGTAACCACTTCATGATTCGCATCCTGTTCAGTACCAGAAATACTGAATACTCTTCCAGGAGGGACAAGAGTACTCTTCACTATAGGAGCCGACTGTTGAACTGGCCTCTTAGGACAGGCACGAGCAAAGTGACCAGTTTGTTTACAGTAAAAGCAAATAGGGTTACTAAATCCAACATGAATAGGTGCAACTGAAGGCTTCTAATCCAAAGGCCTAGGAATAGAATTCACGGGCCTAGCATTTGCATTCAACGGTCTAGCATTCACATTCATCGGTCTAGCATTCACATTCATCGGGCTAGCATTCGCATTCATCGGTGGCCGATTCCCACCAAACTGACTAAACTGGCCTGGCTGCTGAAATCCAGAGCTCTGACCAACACTCCTAGGCTGAAAAGAAGGAGTAGGGTATGGTGTAGGTCTCACAAAGCGTCGATCAGTATGATCCGCAAATCCAGGATTCCTTGACTGCCAAGGTCTTTGCACTCTAGCATTCTCTTTCTCAGTTTCTTCCAGCTTCTTGGCATTCTGCACCACCTGGGAATAACTTTCAATAGGCCGAATGGTGAGATATGCCCTGATTGCAGGTCGCAATCCCTTGAAGAATTTCTTCGCTTTGGCAATGTCAATCTACAAGGAGTCAGGAGCAAAGAAGTGAAGCTCTTCAAACTTCTGCTGGTACTCCAACACAGACAAAGATCCTTGCGTAAGAGCCATAAATTCAGCTTCCTTCGCATCCTTCACTGCTTCTGGGAAATAGTTCTTGCAAAAAGCTTCCTTGAACAAATCCCACGACCCAACGCCAGCATGCAAACCTTCCAAAACAGGCCAGGTGGAAGTCCACCTAGCGTCAGCTTCATGTTGCAACTTCTACTCGGCAAACAAAATTTTCTAGGCTTCAGTACATTGAAGGTGTCTGAAAGCTTTTTCCAACTCATGTAGCCACTTGTAAGGAAACAAGATATCCTTGGATACTCCGGTGAAGTTGGTAACTTGCATTTTCAGAAAACTCTCCATCAAACGAGTATGAGGAGTTCCGGCTAATCCTCCTGCATTTATAACTGTGGCATGAGGATTTTCGTTAACACCGGCACAAGTCTCATTGTGCAAAGTCATGAAACCCATCAGCATTTGATTGAACTGGGCTGCTTGCTGCTGCATCATATTGCCCATAATGTTGGCAATATCGCGAAAGCTTCCGACATTCGGGGCACCGGGTACATCAGGGGTACCTTGGTCACCAGTGTTGGTCTACTGATCAAGACCTCTGATTGGTATCTTGTCACTTCTGTGACCACTGGATTCACCACGCCCATTTCTTAACGTAACCATACTACAAAAACCAAAATGTCAAAAACACCGGATTTCGAAGTTTCGACATTATCCACAAGTCCAAATGATTTAGAATCTTAAATCATGCTTAAATACATCCATTTAGTCATCAAACAATCAATCATGGGACAAAAATAAAAAATTTTCCAAAATCCAACAGAAATTGGAGCTACTGGGTCCATTGGTCGAGTGGTCCAGTCGACCAATCAGTCGACCAATGCTTACAGCATGCGAATTTCAGGGTTTTAAGTGCCAAAAACCCATTCAAACTCATTCCAAACTTTGCCAACTTGAGAGCGAGCTCTGGGAAGAAGTGCTAAAGCATTCCTAAGTGTTTTCCAAGTAGTTTGGTGCTTCAACAACATCACTACAACACTCGTTCATCTTCACACAAGGTAAATCTTCATATTCACTTTCAATTTCATCTTCTCATGCTTGCATTTCAACAAAATCCATGTCTTACTTGTGTCTATTGCAAGAAATCATGCTTAGGAACACTTAGAAACATGTTCCCTAGGTTTTTAGCACAATGCCATGCTTAAACAATAAATTCTAACACAATCTTGTACTTTCACATCGCTTTCGTAACCGAAATCGTTAAATTTAGAAAAATTACGATTTTTCACAAACTGCTTGGGGTTTTCGCACGAAATCAAATGCTACATGCTCAAAATGATATTGTGAATGTGGACATGTAATTTGATTTTACCAATTTCAAAATTTTCAAAAATCCAATTTTGACCTAAATCTCAAAATCCCCAAATTCCTTCTTGCTGAATTTTCAACTTTAGACCAGGATTTCGATCAATTTTCTCCAAATAAACTTCATAGACATGCAATTCCAAGTATTGCGCACATGCTAGTATGTTCAATTCGCATTTTCCCCAAATTTTCAATTTTGATGAAAATTACAAAAATGTTCTTTTGACTGAATTTTCGAAACAACACTAACAAGCAATGACCTTTTTGTCTTTTCCACAGACATCACACCATGTAGAGAGGTGGATGAGGCTGAGGTAGGATAGTGAGAGCTAGGCGAGGCAGAGGTCGAGTTCCAGCTGAGCCTAGAGCAAAGGTACGTTGGCTTGACTTGTCACATCCTCCCAGCCGGTACCCTATCTGGCATACCCGAGAGTGTGATCCACAGCCCGAAGATCAGGTATCGAGTAATCAACCTCCCACATAAACAATAACATAATCATGAACAATAATAATAAAAGTGCGAAAGATAAACCATAGATCCAAATAAGAAAAGGATGAATCATATATAAATCAGAGTACTAGATATAATCAGAGTGTCTAAATCATATAAGTAAAGTGAGGCGAAATCCCACTCTACAACCAGCGGAAAAGTAGTTCTAAAAGAGAATAAGCAAGATAGAATCTAATCCCAATAGCAGGTACAATAGGTAACTAAATTGTTCTCAATCTTATAGACAACATCCCTATAAGTATAAATCTCATAAACGCCACAAGGGCGCTTCCACTCTATGGTCGGACTAAGCATTGTACGGAGCATAACCACTCGCGGGATCTTCAGTGTAATTGTCGTAACCGCAATCACCTTCCTGGAGATATGCCTCTTCTCCCTGCGCTTCTTCATACGGGCCGTCATGATATTCAGAACCTGTAGAATAGTCTAACAAACATTGTACAATAAAGGAATGAGTTTCAAAGAAACTCAGTAAGGCAGTTAAATCCATAATAACATAAATGACAGGATTACAAAGCAAACATAAATGCAATATGGTATGAAACAAACAATGAATGTATGAATCTAACTCTACATATGCTGGTCTCTATTGGCAGACATGCTTTAAGTCATAGCACCGTACTTCTTTAGGAAGGTCTCAATCTCTCATCATCAGTTGGTAATGGGTCCGGCATCCCTCGGGACATTCCATGGCTGGGGGTATAGGTCACCACTCTCTCACATCACCATTGGTCTAAGTACCGGCGCATGTCAGGGTAAAGCCTAGCCAAATGCAAGTCTTCTACTTAGTTACATCAAGTCAGATCCAGATACGTCCATTCCTCGTCCCTGACGATCCTTTCCGGTATCCTTCACACTAGAGTCCTCATAGTCCCTGACTACGGACTCATCAACCCTATTGGTCATCCACATATGGTAAACGGGAAGCTCTCACGTCCCCTCACGGGTTGGTTACCGGTCTTGAGCGCCCGTGAGCCCAAGTCTAACCATATGCAACTCTACCAATAAATGGCCCCCACAATGTGATTCCTGTCCTCTCACGGGTTGGTTACCGGTCTTGAGCGCCCATGAATCCCCATTGCTACCACGGGTTGTTCGGTCTCAATACCCCTCCGATTAGGGTCTGACATAACGGGACATCCTAGCCCAACACTACTAGACAGTCCTAGATATGTCATCCAACAGTTTAGGAAGGTGTCCAGAGGGCATCTCCGGTAACATCCCATAATATTCTAGTAGTTGTCCAAGGACAGAAGTGTCAAAAGGACACCTCTCCTTTCCAAACCATACTTAAGCATACACAAGCATCAATTCATAACATCACATATATGGTAACTTCATATATAGAAAGAAATCAATAATTACAATCAACTTGTATATAACTGGTAAGTAAATCATACATGAGTCAATTCAATATAAATAAGTAATGCTACTGATATCAAAACAGTACCACAGTAGTTTAACATTATAAGAATCTATTTAAAGAAATAAATTAACAAGATTCATATATAGAAACTAAGATATGCAATTTATGTTGTTAAAGAAGTAACCATCCTTACCTTTTATAACTTGCAAAGGAATCCTAAGAAATCAAGTAAGATCTTGACAAACTTGAGAAGAAGGTCCTAAACAAGTGTATACAACATATTAGGAAAGATCCCTAACAGAAAAGATACCAAAACATCCAAAACAGACCAATTCTGGAGTTGCTGTACTCATTGGTCGACTGGAGTTGCTGTACTCATTGGTCGAGTGGATCGGTCGACTGGTCCAGTCGACCAATCAGTCGACCAATGCAGACAGTAGCCTAAAAAACAGAGTTTTAAGATATAAAATCCGAATTTGGTGGTTCAAAAGGGTACTAATCAAGGGGTAAACTACACTAGTAGTATCCTAACATATAGGGGATCTCAAAACACTAATTAAATCAAGTCATCAAGATACAAATTAGGAAACAAAAAGTTACCATAATTAGATCAATCATGGCTCTTGAAGAATTCAAGATAGAAATCAAAGACAAGAACAATGGGAGAATGAATCATTGATTCAGGTAAAGGTATCATGAAAGGCATACTTAGATCTTCAAGAAAATAGACCTAAGAGCATAAATCTAAATAAGGAAACAAAACCTACCATATATGTAACTATCATGATTCATGAAGAAAACATGGTATGGTAGAAGAGAAACAACTAGAGATTGATAGATCATGGATCATGAAAAGAAAACATAGCAATTGACTACTAACATGATCAATATAGTAGATCTAGGGAGATCAGAATTCAAATCAAAAGATAAACGAAGACAAGATCATGATTTGATCATGATTCCTTCAAAAGCTTGCAATGATCATGGTTAAGATCATTGCATTAGCCATTAATCCTTAGGAAGATCATGAGAGACAAGTCCAGAGATGTTTGCAACAGAGAATGCAGCATCTCCTCTACTGTCTCAACTCAAAAAGGAAAGAAAAACAGAGATGGAGGAGAAGAAGAGAGTGTAGACATACCTTTGATGCAAAAGGAAGAGTTTTGACGAAGATCCGTCAAGAAAACACCAAGGATGCAAGGGAGATGACTTGCAGAGGTCTTTGGTTCATTCCAAAGAGTTTGGAGGCAGAAAATACGAAGTAGACTCGAGATTGGACTTAAATAGAGCAAGCAAGACCTAATTGCCAAAGACAGCACCCATTGTTCGAGTGGATTGGTCGACTGGTCCAGTCGACCAATCAGTCGACCAATCAGTTCAGCAACTCCTAAATAGGGAATTGAAGACCCAGATCAAATCCAATCCTAAAGGGGTTTTGCACACACATCAAGTGACTTACCTAATAGGTAGAAATGCCTTCAAACCATGATAGAGGGCACTCCAAGTCCATCAACTAATCCGATCTTCATCAAGATTCAGTTTCCATAAATAGAACCTCATCATCAACTCTCATGGATTCAAAGCCAGACACCAAATCCTCCACTGGGATGGCCCAAAGCTGACTTCTAACTTTACTTCGGGTCACTGGACCTACAAATAACAAGGTTTCCGGGTCAAGGTTAGGGCTGGGTTTTACATGATTGATTCGATACACCGCAGGCAGAGTTCCTATACGAGGCATACTTCGATTTGCCACATAGAGTACGGGCGGCTTCTTCACTTGCGAGAGCTGAGGGTATTCAGGATTCGATAGAGGTTCGATACCCTAGGGTGGACTCATCTCTTTACGGTGGATTTGCCCGTCTACCCGGATCTAGTGAGGTTGTTCTTTAGTAACCTCACGTCTGTCGAGGAGGCTAGAGGACCAGGTCGTCCTTTTAGACTCATTCTTGAGAGCAGGGTCATGGAGACAGAGATCCACTTTTCTACCAGGACACTGGCACAGATCCTACAAGTGCCATACTACTCACATCAGTGCCTATGGATACCTTCAGGGGCAGAGGTAGACCGCTACTTGCTACCCTACGAGCTTCATGAGATTTGTGCTACACTTTGGGACAGCTCAGAGTGCTTCCTTCCACGGAAAAGCGGACAGATGATGGACTCGGATCGGATCATCGGTCGCATTGTGGGCCGAAACATCATGGCGAAGGCCGGACATCACCACAGAGTTACAGTGATGGAGGCCGTAGTCATCTACCGGATCTACATGGGATTCCAGATCGACTTGTCCTTCATCATCCAGAACGTCATGATAGATCTGGTGGCACACCTGTTGGTGCTATTTCTGCCGATCGCCTTGAACCGTAGTTTCCCGCACCGAACTCCTCAGATCTGATTCGATCTGGTTTGCTCTTCGATCAATCAACCTCTCACTCCTGAAAGAAACAGAATCACAGTAAAAAACGGAGCCGATCGTCTTGATCGGCGTCTCGTCTCCGACGATCTAGTCAATATGGTGTCGATGGTGTTTTTAGAGCTCTCTGGATCTTCTCAAATGATAGTAATGGAGTTCAATCAGAGTGAGCTTAGAGTTTTTGGCTGATTCTAGAGACTTACCTTCTTACGGATCTTCCCTTGCTTTTATACTGGCTTTCCCGCTTATAATTCTTTTTCAATCATGACCATCAGATCATCGCTGTTTTTTGGACGTCTTTGATCATCTTGCCTTTATCTCTCAATCGAACCCTAGTGAGGTTGGTTTGACCAAGATAAATCGGTAATGGATATATTAGTTACAACATAAGCCCCCAAGCTCTCTTGATCAGGTTGAATCTAAATGAGACTCGATCAGCGGGTTTTATCCTTTTCATCAAAATCACACAGTATTCCTTGTCCAGCTATTACGCCTTTTCCCCAGGTAATCCTCGATTTCTTCAAAACCTTGATGACGAGTTATCATATCATATCATCATTATCTTGAAAATCTGCTTATAACCATGTCCCTAATGAAATCATGTCCTTTGTATTGGTTGAAATTATATTACTTGTACTCACCCCAAGTTATCTTAAAACCGGCTGAAATCACTGTCTTGTCGATCTTTTCGAATTTTCAAATATAACTTTTTAACTTCCTTAACGTTACCACCGCTTGATCACCGATTTCGTCTTTTTCCCATGCATTACCATCATATTGTTCCCTTGCCCTTTCACACATCATCTTCATTCTTTTCAACTGCTGTTTTTCATACGTTAGCTGATTAATCCCACGCGCCGGTACGAAAGGTAATGACCATTGATTTTGGACCATCGTGTATTTCCCCCTCCTTTCAAGAAATCCTCTCTCGTTCTTTATATATATCTATCAACTGTCGCCTTTTCCTTTCCGTACTCTGTTCTTCTTCGCGAACATCAAACATACCTATCTGCTATCTCCTTTATTACTCCTTTTCAGATTTTACCTTTCCAATTTTCTTCTTCTTCCTTTCTTGTCTCCGCCATGGATCCTGCTTCCAATCCTTCAAGATGCCAGTACCTCTTCCCAACCTGATATACCTCCAAGCAACGAGCAAATGAAAACGTGTCTGGTGCTTCTTCCTCCTCTCAACGATAATCCTTCGGATCGGAAACCGGTCCCGTATGCTCATGATGAAGCCATCCTTCTTTATACTCCTGTCAACATGTCCAGAGAAAAAATGGACCCAAAGCATGCTGGTCCTGAGTGGTATCCCACTAAAATAAAGAAATCCCACCTAGATTCTTATTTGGAAAGTTACCATTTTCCTTCTGATGCTAGAGTATGGGTTCCTGACTCCTCCGACCGTCCTTACTCAGTTGATCCTGGTGTTATCACCATCTACCTTGATCACCTTGATTCAGGTTTTAGAATCCCCCTGATTCCCGTAGTTCAATCTTTATTGGACTATTATCATGTCTGTCCTTCTCAGCTTACTCCAAATAGTTGGAGACTGGTTTACTGTTTTTTTGCGTTTACTCTCCAGATGAATCGTGTCCCGTCTGTTGACCTCTTCAGAAATTATTACACCTTGAAAGTATCCCGCGAACGCGGATACCTTCACTTTGCCAGAAGAACCTGCATTTTGGGCGAACTGGGAAGAGAATCCAAAATTTTCATTGACTCTTCCATTCCCCGTGACAACAAGCAATGGCGGGAAAAATACTTCTTCTGCGCCATTCCAAATCCAAACTTCCGGTCTCGATGGTGTCTTCATTCC
This sequence comes from Hakea prostrata, assembly GCF_041222555.1. NCBI lineage: Eukaryota > Viridiplantae > Streptophyta > Magnoliopsida > Proteales > Proteaceae > Hakea > Hakea prostrata. Next base: position 46,016,283 of record NC_142606.1, on the reverse strand, counting down.
TTGGAATCCTTATCTCCTCTAAAAGTACGTCCCGTGCTTACTAAATATGACCGAATAACCTTGGAGTATGATTCCGATCGGAACTCCCATAGATGCGGCCAAGTTGAAGACAGATGCGAGTCTCATTAGTCACGGCCTTTTTCCAAGTAAAGATAATAACTGTTGTATACCTTTCTATCCTTTTGTAATCCTTACTCATTATCATATATTTTTGCCATCAGAAGTAATTGCTCGTCCCATCCTTAATGTTGCTAATCTACGGAGAAGTGTTTCGGGAGGAAAAGAAATCCGATTCTAGGGTTATTAAACCCTCCAAGAAAAGAAAACACACCGCCCGTCATCCTTCAAAAAGAAAAACCGCTAAGAGAGATTCCCCCGATCAAGAGAAAACTACCCGGCTCCGAAAGTGCCATCAGAGAAGATGCTGATGTGCAAATTGTGAAAACAGTTGCAAGTGAAACCCTTGGTCCCAAGATGAGGACCTCCGAACCTCCAATACATTGAGATGTAGACTTAGGTCTACGTGTCCAGGTCTCGACCGTGGCCCGTCCGGCTCAAAGAAGAAGAAGAAAAGAAGAAAAGAAATTCATACGCCCCCACGAAGTTCCCACTGTTGAAAATAGTCCACGTGAAGAAATTCCTCATGATACTTCCGTCTTCCCGAAAAAATGGTTGAGGACGAAGGTCAAGGTAAGGATTTATTT